>NC_080201.1:8187177-8489758 GCF_030028045.1 Hippopotamus amphibius kiboko | reverse complement strand
TTATTTATTTATTTATTTTTGTGTTGGGCAGGGGGGTGGCCTCTTCATGTGATTTTTCGCTATAAATGTGACGGTACAGTGTGTTACCCCGAACGCAAAGGGTCACACGGTGTCTTGGCCTGAACGCAGAACTTCTGGTGACCTCGTGGTGAGGGCATCGAGCCCTCCAATTCTGACAAATCAACGAATGCCAAGAAGCTCGAAGGCCAGCTGATTTCCGGTATCATCTGCATGCCAGCGCTCTGGGTTTGGGAGGGTTGAGTTTTCTCAGAACACTGAGTCAAGGATGTGTTTTGGTCTTTCCTGCTAATTTCCTGCTGGTGTGTTGGTGGGTATGTGTGTTTGTTTGTGGGAGGATGAGTGTATCTGCTTTTGACCTTGAGCAAGTGTATGTGTATGTTTTGGTACTGGGGGGGGGGGGGGGGAGAGAGAATAGGCCAGAAGACAAAGGGGGGGGCGGAAATAAGAGAGGGTCAGGAAAAGAGAAGCAGAAGTCACAGGGGTCTCACAAGCAGAATTTGGGATTTATTCGTTCTGTGATTTGCCCTCAGGCATTTGTGCTGGCATGGTTCTAGATTCTGGGGATCCTACAGTCACCGAGGGGGACAAAGTCCCTAGTCTCACAGATGTTACTGCTTAATGGGGGACACTGACAATAAATCAGTGACTAAATCAAGTAAATTTCAGAGAAACTGGCTGGTCCAATTACTGATGGAAATACTGCCATCCTTCTCAGCAGGGCTGACTCTGTCACACCCCGGGGTAGCTCTCATTTCTGAATATTCCTCCCTGAGGGAGGTCACCTCTGGAATACATTTGTTTCTTTCTGGACAAACAGATTTCTACTTCAACTCAGATCACTTCATCTCACTTTAAGGTTGTTTTCTTTTTTTAACACATTTATTTATTTATTTATCTATCTATCTATCTATTTGTTTTATTGGCTGTGTTGGGTCTTTTTGGCTGTGCGCGGGCTTCCTTTTTAGTTGCGGTGAGTGGGGGCTACTCTTCATTGTGGTGCGTGGGCTCCTCACTGCCATGGCTTCTCTTGTTGTGGAGCACAGGCTCTAGGTGCGTGGGCTTCAGTAGTTGTGGCACATGGGCTCAATAGTTGTGGCACACGGGCTTAGTTCCTCCACATCATGTGGGATCTTCCTGGAGCAGGGATCGAACCTGTGTCCCCTGCATTGGCAGGCGAATTCTCAACCACTTGCCACCTAGGAAGCTCTAAGGTTGTTTTCTTAAATTCCCTCTATGTCAGTGGTTTTCAGCAGGGGACGATCTTGCCCTCCCCTCCCCTTCCCCCAGGGGACATCTGGCAACGTCTGGAGTGTTTCTGGTTGTCCCAACAGGGGATGCTACTAGAATACAGTAGAGACCAAGGATGCTGCTAAACATTGTACCATGCACAGGGCAGCCCCCACGACAAAGCACGATCACGTCCTAAAGGTCAAAAGTGCTGATAGACTCTGATTTACGTGTTTATTTTCTGTCTCCTCCACAATGAAAAAGCATGTCTTGTTCTCTCTTATATCCATAATATTGACATCTTGCAGATGTTCAATAAATATTTGCTGGCCGGCAGTGCCTATAATAAAGCTCCACACACAGCAGACGGTATGAAATGTTTGCTGAGTGAATACCTGATAAACCCTGTGACTTCATAGCCATCTGACTTCGATGAGCAGCCGACACGCTGAGCTTCAACAACCCCCCCAACAAAGAACCATCCGACTCAGATGCCAACAGTTTTGAGGGTGAGAAACCCTGACTGAAGTGAAGTTGGAGGCTGAGCTGGCACCCGCAGGACCTGGGCTGGTGAGGGTGTGCTTTCGCGGGCCCTGTGGTGGGGTCTGCCAGGAAGCCTGGCACTGCCCCTCGGGGAAGAGCTCTCCCCACAGCCACTTGACTCTTTCCCTAGGAAAACTGCCCGCTCCCCAGACAGTGAGTTGGGAACTGCCACAGCCTTGGCTGGGGGCTGCCAGGACAGGTTTTCTGCAGAATGGCTTGCAAGAGCCCAGGGGCTGGGGAGCCCTCTTGGTGCCAAAATCCTTAAAATCTTGGGGCTCATCCTGGGGATAGGTGTCCCCAGAAAACCTTAGCCACCCAGTTCCCTCCTGCTCAAGAGCATTTGCTAAGGACAGATTTCCTGACAATATACAGGATCAGCCTGATGTGTACTCTGCCTGTAAATTCTGCCCGGAAACCACCTCTCAATGGGAATTCACTCGAGAATCCCCTGGCAAACAGGAGAGAGGCTCGTACCTGAAGGAGCTGACTCCGCTGCTGTCTGAGGCAGGGGTTTGGGGGAAGGAAAAGAGAAATGAAATATCTGGGAAATCTGAGACATTGTTTTAAAACAACAGTTTTTTAGGGTGTTTGATTTACTATTCAACTGTGTGCAGCTGCTGTTTGGAAAATAGGATGCGTGCCAAGCGGAGAGAACTGGTGGAGAGGGTCGGGGGAGCGGGAACAAAAGAACCCACAGTGGTGTTTGCACACTTCACGTGTTGACTGACTTTGAAAAAATCCAAGCCGCTGACCCTTTCTCAGAAGCCAGTGGCTGCCATCTCTTGCGTTGCTACTTATCTGTTGAACTGCTGTCTCCCATGTATGTAGCTCTTGCCTTCTTTGTCTTCATTAAAGAGATTTAAGAGACGGCCCTGCCCTCAAAGTGCACATTTTAAATCAGTGCTTCAACAATCATCACCTCCTTTTTCTTCTGTTTTCTTCAGTCTAGCATCAAGACACCCACACATTGGCTTGAAAGATTTTTTTTTTAAATTGAGATAAAATTGATATAACCTAAAAGTAACCATTTTTCAGTGTACCATTCAGTGGCATTGTGAACATTCACAAGGTTGTGTGACCATCATCTCTGTCTAGCTCTGGGACATTTTCATCCCCCCAAAGACACCCTGCACCCATGAAGCAGCTGCTCCTCATTCGACTCTCTCCTAAGGCTCCTGGAAACCATGCATCTGATTTCTGTCTGTCTGGGTTCACTCATTCTAAAACATTTCATATAAATGGGGTCATACAATATGTGACCTTTTGTGTCTGGCCTCTTTCGCTTCCATGAAAGGTTTTAGAGGTGCACCCAAGCCTGTGTCAGCACTGCATTCCTTTTTATGGCTGAATACTACTCCATTTCTGGATATACCACATTGACCACATTCTGTTTATCCTTTCATCCACCGACGGATATTGGGTTCTTTCTACCTTTTGGCTGTAGTAAGTACTGCTCTATGAATATTCATGTGCAAGCATTTATTTGGAGACCGGTTTTCAGTTCTTTGGGCTATATATCTGGAAATAGAATTGCTGGGTCATATGGTAATTCTGTGTTCAACTTTTTGAGGAATCAGAAAATTCTTTAAGGCCCTCATTTCCCAACCATCTTTGGTATTCAATCAGCTAATACGTCCTCCACCCAAGAGGAGCCCGGGGTTAAACTTGAGGTCACCTCCAGAGACAGTGCTGGCTCTGCTCAGGAATGAGAAGGATGAAGGGAGGCAGAGACACCCGCCCTCCACACCTTCCCTGGAGCTCTCTTTTCTCCATCACCACAGTAGTTAACTGTGCACTCAGGATGGCACTGGGAGTTCATTTACATGAAAACCCTGAAGAGAGGCATTATGTTACTGATTTTTTTAAAATGAAGAAATAGGGATTCAGAGAGATGAATCCATTTACTCAAGGATACACAATTAAGAAGTAAAGGGCCTTATTAGGTCTAAAGGCTATGAAAACCATTTCCCAGATTCAAAAGGCTGTTGGTTCCCTGCCTAAAAAAAGCAGAACCCTTCAGAAAGAACTGCCCTCGGCTCAAGTGGAAAACCCCTTCCCTTTTTGGGGGAGTTCGATCCAAACACTGAACACAGGCAAGGGGAGGTTTCCTCCAGCCCAGGTGACACAGGGGACAGGGATCAGCTTCTCCTGAAGGATCATTCCGTGGCCTGTGCCACAGGCAATGGGCACTTCTCCAGCAGCCACACATTCCCTGCCCCAGTCCAGTTTCCTGTCTAGAGCTTTCCCCTAGGGCGAAATAGCTACCTTTATCCTTCCTTCTCATCGGCTCTTCTTTTTAGAGAAGAAGAAGGAAAAAGAGCTGCAGGAGCCACCTCTCTCTAAGCATTCACCTTTCCTAGCACATGCTAAGCTCTTATGACCCATTGACATGATTCTTCCAACAGCTCTGTGAATTTGATGGGGGTATTGTGTTTATCCTGATGAGGAAGCTGACATCCAGAAAGGTTAAGACACTTGCACAGAATCTCCAACAAATGGGTGGAAGAGCCAAGATTCAAAGTGAGAGCTTTAAAATCTAAAGTCTATGGAACGTAGGCACTCTGCCAGGCCAATCCCTGATCGATCACCTCCTATCATGGGGTGTCCCAGCTCCCCAGGCCAGATGCTTTCACACATGGCCTCATTTCATCTTCATAAACTTCTAGCTTATAGAACAGGAACTCGAGGCTTGCCCAAGCTCACACAGCCAATGCCAGCCAAAGACACTTTTGTGGGGCCACTTGATTCCAAAGCCCTATTGAGTGTACCCTACTGTTCTATTTCTTCGGCCAATATGGTGCTGAGCTTATCCCAGGATCAGGGGCCAGGAGGAATGGCTGCCAGGGAGTCCTGCTTGGTTGCATCATATACTTCTGACAACCTTGTCTTACTCTGACTCCAGTCAACCGTTTGCTGTGGAGTTAGTGGCTAGTTCCCATATCAGGATGGAGCTCTTGGGGAGAGATGGTTCTTGGAATCGCTTGTGGCTAGTGATCTTCCTAAGATGCATTAGAAAGGAAACTATTTTGAAGGGAGGCTAGTTTGCCTTAGTAAGAGCGGAGCCGGAGCGTCTCTGTGTTAGGACACGTGGGCCAGCAGCTACGGAGGGGGACATGTATGTCCATGTTCAGGCATGTGTGTGCCGCCGTATGGGCACAGATCATATGCACATACACGTCTGTTTGCAAGTGTGCGTTTGTATATGTATATCAAGCTGAACTCATTTGAGTGTCTGTGCAAGTGTATTTCTGAATACGTGTGTGGGGGGTGGGCTGTTAGTGGAACACAGAGTAGAAGGCTTCAGATGGAGGTTTCCCACCAGGACTGATTCCTGAAGACCTTGGGCTAAAAGAATCATCTTGGGCTCTTTCCGGGGTAAGGCGAGCCTCTGTGTGTCCGTAGGGATCCTCTGGCTGGATGAAAACAACCCTTTCCTGGTGCTGGTGACCTGGCTCCCAGGGAAGGGTCTGCATTTGGCCTCAGTTAGTCCATGCCTTGTTTATCACCTGCCACCTCCAGCCGCTCTTTGTGTGGAATTATAATCTTTCCCACAGCTCCAGAGCAAAGATCTCCAAGTTCAGGCTGGTGGGGTTTCCCTGGGAGCTATTCGGCATGCAGAGTCCCTGTCTCCACTTCCAGATTCTGACTCAGAAGGTTTGGGTTGGGGTCCGAGAACTTGCATTTTAATAAGCTCCCAAGTTGGTTCTGCTGTAGATGACATGGACCACACTTGGAGACTCTCAGAGACTGACTGACACGTGTCCATCCTAAGCATCTATCTTGCCTCCAACAGGCTCTGTGATGTCTCCGGCAGAGCACACTGCCTCGAACCCACAGCATCCTATCTTGAGTCCGACATTCGTTCAACACCAAAATCGGATTCTACTTCTGCTTTTTGCTGAGCAGCTCCAGACACATTCTCAAGTTATCTACCCATTTTGTGATGAACCTGCACCCTCGAGTCAGGAGATAAGCAAATGGTCTAACTGCATGCTTCTTCTCTGAACCCGATTACACAACAAAGAACAAGACATCATGTGCTGCAGATTAGACTCAGCCAAACCCTCTTTCCTGAAGTCCATAGAAGCTACTGAATTTAAGTACATTTTCAAAGTTAAAATTCCATCTTGCTAAACTCACAGTGTGGTCTTTTGGAGTAGAGATTTATAATAACAGCGAGGGTCTTCTTACCCACTGGAAGTGACTTTTGCAACTTCCCATAAAGAATCCTACCTCGGCTGGAAGGTTTTTTTTTTTTGTTTTTGTTTTTTTATCCTTTTAACCTCTCTAAATAGGTGAAGGTAGGCTGGCTTGCAAAAACTATGTAGCAATCCATTTCTTCATCCTCATCAACCAAATTCTGATTTCATATGACATTGGAATGCAGCCTACAGACCCTAAAAAAGGTGTGTGTGGGAGGGGGACGGGATGGGAGACTTATTTGACAGTGTTACAAGGAGACAAGCTGGAAGCAAACATTTGACACTCCAGCCCTGGAATGCTGTAAAAATTTAATTAGGTGGATCCATTAGTCATGCCCACATGGAGGTTTCATACGGGACTTACAAAAATGCAGGCTACTGAAGGAAAGTTTCAGACGTTCCTGTAAATGCCAGTTCCTTCATTATTGGGAAATGCGGTCTCAGTGGGACCATTGAACCAGGTTTTGTATTTACAAAATATGGTTAGGATGAGATTAACAGCACGGACTGAGGGGATTTTCAAACCCAAATAAGGGATGATTTTTTAGAAGGGAGTTTGCCCAGCTGCACTCCTTCTGAGTCAACTGCGTTGAGAAATGATTTTGGTGCCCCCTGCCCTTTCATGACTCCTTGGTTTGGATTTTTAGGTTTGAGGGTACCTGGAGTGTTGTTACATGCTTGACTCTAACGGGATGAGCATGTGTCTGTTTTCAAGTTGAAAATACATGGGCAGGGACTTCCTAGGTGGCGCAGTGGTTAAGAATCCACCTGCCAATGCAGGGGACATGGGTTCGAGCCCTGCTCCAGGAAGATCCCACATGCCGCGGAGCAACTAAGCCCGTGCACCACAACTAGTGAGCCTGCGCTCTAGAGCCCTTGAGCCACAACTATTGAGCCCATGTGCCACAACTACTGAAGCCCGTGCGCCTAGAGCCTGTGCTCTGCAACAAGAGAAGCCACTGCAATAAGCCCACGCACCACAATGAAGAGTAGACCCCACTCTCCGCAACTAGAGAAAACCCACATGCAGCAACGAAGACCCAATGCAGCCAATAAATAAATTAATTAAAAAAAAAAAAAAAAAAAAAAGAAGGGAAGAAAATACATAGGCAGCCTTTCTAGTTCCAAAGTAGCTGGTGGCTGAATTCAGATATCCAACTTTGGGGTTTCGAAGCCTGGAATTTGCAAGCAGGCATTTTCGATTTACAAACACTTATTTTAATTTTAAGTCTCTAGCTGGTCACTGTGGTTGGAAAGAGGTAGATGAGGAATATATTTAATACAATTAATCATATGGTAATGTTTGAAAGACACTGAAACTTAACTCAAGACTCTTAGCTCTTAATCAGTCTGGATCATAGGAGATTGCCCGTGTGATATGGGCACTGCTTCTTCAGAAACGTGTGATTAGGTCTAAGAGGATCTAAACACTCAATGGAAAAGGAAAGGGTCTGGAATGGTATAATATTATTGTTCTAGGGCCATGGTCCCTTATTTATTTTTTAGTTTTTGTAAGTATTTCTTTCTCTTTTTCTAAAAAATTTTATTTATTTATTTATTTATGGCTGTGTTGGGTCTTTGTTGCTGCGCGGGGCTTTCTCTAGCTGCGGCGAGCGGGGGCTACTCTTTGTTGTGGTGCGCGGGCTTCTCATTGTGGCGGCTTCTCTTGCTGTGGAGCACAGGCTCTAGGTGCTCGGGCTTCAGTAGTTGCAGCACGTGGGCTCAGTAGTTGTGGCGCACGGGCTTAGCTGCTCTGTGGCATGTGGGATCTTCCAGGACCATGGCTTGTACCCGTGTCCCCTGCATTGGCAGGCGGATTCTTAACCACTGCGCCACCAGGGAAGCCCCATGGTCCCTTAGAGACTGAGTCGTAGATTGACTTTCTTCCTCTACATGCATCCACTTTTTATGTTTTTATTTCAACAAACATCCACATCTGTATATTCTGGATTGAGACATAAAGTTTAATAAGACACAGTCCCCACCCTAGAGGAGGCCACTGTCTAATGGGAAATACTGACTTATAAACAAGTAACCACTGTGCAATAATAATAATGTCACTTTTCACTGAGTGCCTAGGCAGGAAGCAGCTTACATACATTAGTCCATGTATATGGAGACGTGACTCAGCAGGACAAGGTTTTTGTCGGTTGGGCTGTTTTGTTTTTTTTTTTTCGCTTTTGTTTTAGATGAAGAAATTGAGACCCAGACAAATTTAAGAGCTTTCTACATGCCTGAGAAATGACAGCGCTGAGATTTGAATCCTGGACAGCCCAGGTCCCATAAGCTATACTGCCTTTGGGCAGTACAGTGACTCAGGTCAAGCGGTAGAGCGAAGCCGTGCATGGAGAACTCTTCAGAGGATAGTCTGCAAAGTGTTGGGGACCTCTGAAAGATGAACAGGCACTCACAAATCAGGCAAGGAAAGTTTTGGGCGGGGGATGCCACACTGTTACTAACATTTCCTGGTCATTGCTACTTCTAAATAAACTTTAGTTTGAGATAAAAATTCCATTTTATAGAACAAAAGATACTCTGTCTCTAAAAGTTCTTTGGCTTGATATTTATTTTTGAAATCCTCTGTTTTTCCCTAAACTCGCACATGTAAAGATTTCAGTCATCAGCCATGGACCTATCTAAATTGCTGGCTGCATTTGGGAACCCCTGAGGTACATGTAAGCAGAGAAAGTACATGACTTTGGGGAAACTGAACACCAATGGGAAGAAATTAGTGGGTAAATGAAAGACGTAACTGGCACCACTTAAATAACACCTGTGAGCAAGGGCTGTGAGTATTCAAGTGAAAGGCACATCTTGTTTGTGTTTTGGATGTTCAGGGAACTGAAAAAGTTAGACTTTGAGTCTTGTAAGATTTTCACATCTTTGACGCCAGAGATCAGGCGCCATCTTGGTTGAAAAGTCACTGAGGGAGGGAAGGAGAACAGACGGCAACCTAGCTGACTCAGGTTTCATTCTTCTAAGTTTCCTGGGAATGCATACATTTAGATTTATTCTTTAAACTTTCTATGCCTCATTCTGTCACCTAAATTCAGCTGCATGGGACAAGACTTCTTAGACTGGTCAAAAGCAAAGCAAGACTCACGCTGGGGTCCAAACACTCAAGATTCGTATCTTAAATCGAGCTCCTCACCTATGAAATTCCAAGCAGTGCCTTACAGTAAAGAGAAAGTGGACCTTCTCCAAAGGCACCTTTCACAGTTCAGGACGAAGTGATCCATTGGCCTCTGTCATTAACGCCTCCCTCTGGTGGACATCTGATATCTGTCTTTGTCAAACCCTTCTCTTTCCTCTGGGGATCCCACCCCCCACGCCCATTCTTGAGGTTTACGTGGGGCTGATTCCCTAGGGTCCTGGCTCCGGAGGCGACCGCCCTGACCGAATCCACAATGCCGGATTCTGGGATAAGTGGTACACTTCCAATCCAAGTCAATAAACCTCAAATCTAGGACTTTTTAGAACTATTTGAAAAGAGAAGCTTATTCTACAGGGAATGCTTGCTGTAAGGATGATTTAAGACTGGAATTTCTCAGGCCGTATTTCTACCTCAGGGGGATCCAGGCAAAGAATGAAGGCAACACAGAAGTAAGTGAATTTGGGGCCATAAAAACAAGTTCCTGGTGACACGACTGAAATATCTGGATCCAGCCATGCCAGAAGCCAGTGTCACCACTGGACTTCTCAAAATGTGAGCTACTAAATTATTTTGGTATGTTCTTAAGCTGGGTTGAATTGAGTCTCCTGTCACTTATAAGCAAGAGGCCTGATACCATCTCTATTTAGGGTGCTCCAGGCTGCTTCCAGATAACTTAAAGCATGTTATGAAATCCTCAAAATATATATAAAAAGTTATAATGAGTTTATTTGAATTTAAAATAGGAATATACAAGTGGGATAGGAATGTCATTAAAGCCAAAAGACAGTAATGGGGCAGGGAAACTGATTCAAATTAGGAATCATTCGCTTCCTGGTGATGGGTTCATGATTCACTAGAGCTTGACTGTCCAGTATGGGAGCCCTAAGCCACATGTGCCAACAGAGCACTTGATATCTGGCTGGTCCAAAGGAAACATGCTGTTTAAGTGTAAAGCACAGCTCAGATTCAGTACATGTAGTGCAAACCAAAGCAGGCGAAGTACCTCATTAATAAATTTTATACTGATGACATGTCAAAGCGAAAATATTGGGGTGGCCAAAAAGTTCGTCCAGGTTTTTCCATACTATCTTACGGAAAAAAAAACCCCAACGAACTTTTTGGCCAACCCAATCTTTGGGAAATAGTAGGTTAAATAACAAGTATTAGTAAAAATTAACGTCACCTGTTTCTTCTTTACTTTTTACGTGTTACGTGATGGCTGCTGGACAAGTTTGAAGTACATATATGGCCCACATTCTATTTCCACTGGACAGTGTTGCGTGAGAGCTGTGATTATTGCAAGGTTCTGCTTCACGGTGAACCGAAAACCTCCACCCCTGACCCTCCTGCCCTGGTGTTCCTTATCTTGAACTAATGCGCTTGACCCTGGGGGATACAGAATGAATCAAATCCATTATTCACAGCACAGCTATGTGAAGCAGCTCCCAGATTCTTCCCATAACTTCTCTCATCTGGGCCAAAGGCCCCACGTCCTTCCACCACTTTTCATGTAACCTAGTTTCCTCACTTTTTCTTTGGAACCTTCCAGTTCCCCTTAAAACAAGGTACTCTGTGCTCTTCCCAGTGTCCCAGCCATGGTCTGAGCACTGACGCTCTCACCTCCTTGTGTGCGACCGCTGATTCCTATTAATGTGACCTCAATGTTATTAACATCTTTGGAAACTGAGGCTTCCACCAGTGATTCTCAAAGGTTCATCCTCAGCCCAGCAGAGTCAGCACTGCTTGAGAAGCTAGTTTGAAATGCGAATTCTCTGGCTCCACCCAAGACCTCCTGAATCACAAACTCTGGGGGTGGGACCAGCAGGCGGTGCTTTAACAAGCCTTCCAGGGCGTGAGAGTGGCTCATGCCCAAAGCCTTCTCATCTCTCTGCCTTTCAGCCAGGTTTCCCCTGTTTGAATGGCTGCAGTTTTTGGACCATGTGCAGGAGTCTGCCTTGTGTTCCTATTAGCGCATCCTAATTTTGTCACAAGGTTCTAGCTTGCCTAAACCTTCTGGAATACAGAGTCTGTCACTTCTCCTTGCATTGTGTCAACGGCACATGGAAAAATGCTGCTTTCTTCAGAGTTCTGATCTGAATGTCGAACAACGTAGACTCCAAATCCGGACCATACTTTCCTACATGCCTCGGGTCATGCTGTTGCCTCTGCCTCTGAGATGTTTCCGAAAACTGTCTCCTTCGCCCTGCAATCGCATTGCCTGGCCAGCTCCACCAGGGCCTGCACCTCCGCACCCATGTCATTTCTAGCCAGGCAATAGGGTTTAGGGCTGGTCACCTGAACCCCCACGCCCACCCTGTGCTGAAAGGCTATCAGTGTTTGACAAATGACTCCCTTCCTCTGTGGAATCCTGGTTCTTGAGCAGGGTGATTCTGCCCCCGGAGGACATTTGGCGAAGTCTAGACATATTTTCAGTTGCCACATCTGGGGGTTGCTATGACATCTAGTGGGTCAAGGTCAAGGATGCTGTTAAACATTTGAAAGGCACAGGGCAGGCTCCCCCAACAAAGAATGATTTGGCTCCAAATGTCAACAGTGTTGAGGTTGATAAACCTGCCCCAGCTTGCAAATTCATGTCCCTTTTGGTCATCACTTTTATTTCCAGCCCCCACAGAATGCATGGCCTACAAAGAGATGCTGAGGAAATGTTTTTTTTAATGAATAAGTGACATCTCCCTTATTAGGAGGAAATATCAGAAAGACCAATCAGGATCACCTATAGGTTTATAACTTTCTGTTTTAGGAAAGAACTTGCCTGGGGAATAACATGGTTGAGGACATATGGAAACTGTGTTTAATGAATAAGCCGGCTTTATAATTAGCATACCCATTGCTAATTAATACACGAGCTTCTAAAATATCTGCAAACCACTAAGACATTTTTGGGTCTCTAAGGTGGCTGAGCACTCTCCTTTTGCATCTCAGTGCCCCACTCAGTTTGGTGAATAATATGATGTTTATTAACTGTGTGAACTTGGGCTACTGGATCTCTCCAGGCATCAGTTTCCTCAAAATGGGTGTAAAGATGCCGGCACTTCCTGGAGCCCTGGTGGACGATATGAAGTCAGATGGTGTTTGTAAGGGACTCGGCGCCGTGCGTTGCTTGGCCTGGAGTAATCATTCTACCACAGGGGTTACTATTTCCTTTTTCAATTCTTACAATGATCTTGTGGGGCCAGTAGCAAGTCTTCACTTAGTAGAGGACGACTTCAACTGAATCTCAATCAGGCCAACTGTTTGCAATTGCATCCAGTTTTTCGCCACAAAGAGATCGTGCTAGTGTCTGTGATTGACCTTGACTGATCCAAAGAAAGAGATTTCTCTCATCAACAAAGCTTTTCTGGAAGCTCCTAAAATACTGAAAAGGATGTTTTTCAAACCATCTGGCAGCAGGAGGACCCACATGTTTGCACGTAAGCTTAGCCATTACTTTCAGAGGTTTCCAGTGGTGGGGGCTCCTGGAGGGAAATCAGACTTCTGCATGAAGTGATGTATTTGAACTCCTGAAGGAAGCCCGCACACACGGGCTAGGGTGAGGCCTGAAGGCTCACGCGTGGAACCCTCCCTGGGTGGCCTTCCCGTCCAAGCTCACGCCGTGGAGCCCACGTGGACCTGGAGCCTGGTGTGCGGGGAGAAGCGCCGTGGCTGACCATCTCCCAGAGCGAGGCGAGGCCCGGGAGCCAGTGAGTCACTCTGTCTGGGCACCAAGTCCCCAGGGCTCTTGGGGGAAACAAACAGACTTTGTTGGAAGGAAACCCTCCAGCGTCTGAGTGGCCTCGAGTCAGCTCTCTGGAGGAGGCCTGTAACCTGCCTTGGCCCCCTCTCCCTGCTCTTGACTTGGAAAAACCACAGTGACCGGGGGGTGGGGATGGATGTTTGGAGTTCAGACCTTTGTTGTCAGCCTGGAACAAAGGCCCCCACCCTAGCTGGAGAGAAATCTCCTGGGGCCCCATCAGGGGCGCTGGCTTCTGACTCAAATTTTAGCTGTCTCACCACTGCTTGGGGGAAACAAGAATCAGACTGGACACCCAAATTCCAGGGATCTCACTTTCTCCATCTGGGGAGCCTCAGGCTTCTCCCTAATAACGAAAATACTCTCACTTTGGGGGCTCACGTGTGTGACGTTTATTCGCCTTTGGTGGAGGAATTTCTCTTCTGAACACACAGCCTCATTATGCAGTGTTATGGGGAATATTGCATTTTCTTGGCAGCTGCCATGAGAATTTCTTATGGGCACACACCCACCCTTCGGGGAAAGGAATATTCGGAAAGGTCTCTTCTGGGTCAGGTGATGATGGGAACGGATCTTCCTGGGCCTGAATGTGAGGCGGGGAGGGACTTGTGTGTTCCTCCGGAGAGGGAAGGGAGAGGAAGGTGGGGAAGTGAGTGTGGGGCTAGAGCTGGACAGACACCAGCCGCATGCACCACTACGTCCCCCTTCCTGTGATCACTGCCCTTTGGGTAAAGCCACTACACTCAGAAGGCTTCCGATGAGTGGATTTATGCGGGGAATCCCTTTTAAAGATGGCCTTCTTGTTCAGCCTGATGAGGGAGGAAGCGGAAGCCACGTGCAGGTGCCTGCGAGTCAGGAGCCGGGAGAACGATGAGGACATGACTGTTGGGGGGATTCACAGCAAGTGTGAGGACAACCCTGGATGCTTGACAATCCGTGGAGTTCGGGTTTGGGACTAATTCACACTCACCTTCCCAGGCGCGGGGGCCGTGGGTCACATCTGCTTTGCATCACGGACATCCCTCTGCGAGCCTGCACGGACATCGCTAGTGCTTTCCTCCTTCAACAAAGAGCAGGGGCTCGGGCTCCATCTGCTGAGGCCCGCTCCGATGGAGGGCATGGAATGGTCTCCAAGGAGGAGGCCGTGCATCCAGGGTGAAGCGTGACCTTGTTTATTCGCTCCTTGGGACAGGGCAAGTGACCTGGGACAGGGTGGCAGGCGCGTGGTGCATCTTCCACTCATTAACCGGGATGGAGGTCACAGCTCCATCTTGGCCGCCAGGAAACTACAACGTGTCGGAAGTTCAGGCGAAGGCACGAGGTTCCGGCTCGTTGGACCCCCATTCGTAGAGGTGCGCAGGCAGAGGAGGAAGCTGCGCCTGGCTGGCCCCGGATGGACCCCGCAGATGTGGAGCGGGACTCCTCGCTGCAGAGTGCAGGAGCGGGCTGGCCTCCTCACCCAAACGGGGCCCCAGGGAGAACAACTGATGAGGGCGCCACCTCCCCCAGCCCCCTGGGGTGGCCTGGCCCCTTGCCAGCTCAGCGCGGAGGGGAGGGCCAGGCGGTGAGTTGCACATGGGGAACTCTTGCAAAAGACCCGGCAATGCTTTTGGAGGCCGTCCCACTGTCACAAGCGGCAGGGGCCCCGGGGGATGGGGTGGTGGGAGATGGGAGCTGGGTGCGGGGTTCCGAGCCAGTGCTCATTTTCTGCCCCACCCTCTACTCCCGGGGAGGAGAAGTGCTGTATAAACCGTGTAATCCAAAACAGGTCTCGGAGCCGCTCTGCCTGCCGGGGCTGGGAGAATCATCAGTCTCCCTCAGGCCAAACAAGTGCCTGGCTTGGAACCCAGATGCATTCCAGAAAGAAATGAGGGGTCTGTGTGTGTGCGTGGTCAAAATGTGTGTGTGTGTGTGTGTGTGTGTGTTTAAACAGTGTGCGTCTACATTCAGAATGTGTGTGTTTATTTTGAGTGTAGACATATTTAATAAGTGTGTAGGAGGCTGTGCGGGGCCAGCGTCCTGTGTAGACACAAGGGCAGTGAGTGTGTGCTGTCTTCTGTGCCTGTGTGTTTAGCACCCTGGGTGTGTGTGGCCAGTGTGTACGTGTATCCACGCACGCTTCCATGGGTGTCTCCCGTGTGTGTGCGCTGGGCCACGTGGTCAGTGATGCATTTTGGAGATTCGCGTCCTGTGTGAGTGCATGGACTGTGAGTACGTAGGTCCACAGGGTGTAGGCCCTGAAGGTATCTGTCATCCCGGTACGTGCATTGTGTGTGCATCTGGTGGGTGTGTGTGGCCCACACGTGTGTATTTTTTGTGTAACCACTTGATGTGTGTCTAGTGCACGTGTCCCTTTGTGTGAATGAGTGAGAGAGCGCACAGGACTGCAGACAGTGTGTGCTGGCCCGCCACCTGTGCCATTCCCGGCCTAGCCACGGCCAGCGCCACCCGCCAGAGCCTGGCACAGCACGCACAGCTGCCCGCTCACAAGCCCTCCTCCCCTCCGCCGTTCCAGCCCCATGGCCTGCCATGTTGGTGCCCCCCCATTGCTCCCCTGACTCTAGTCCTATAAAACCACCTGTAGCTCGCTGAACAGGCTGGGTTGCTCCAGGCCTCTGGACGTTTGCACGTGCTCTTCCCTCTCCAGGAATACCTCTCCCCTCCTCCCACCTTTCTGACACCTCCTCATTGGTTCAGATTCAGCTCAAGTTTAACCCGTCTGGTCTGCAGAGTCTCCTTGCTGTGGCCGTGCACGCTGACCATTTCCTACTCTGTCCCCCACCTGGGAGTACAGGTACATTTGTCTCCTCCCTGCCAGGCGCCTCTAATGTTTGAGGCGCTTGTTCGCCTCCGTAACTGTTTTTCTGTGTGAGATGGTAACTGCTGGGGCGAGGAAGGCAGCACTGGCCTCTGTTCTTTGAGTGTTTTTATAGCCCAGGCCACCTACTAAACACATTCTCATCCTCAAGGCAGCCTGGTTAGACAGGGGACTGTATCCTCACTTTAGAGATGGGGTCACTGGGGCCCCCTGAAAAAGTCATAGACTCTTAAGTACCTCGGCAAGAAGTGCACCTTGTATCTGACTCCAGGGCCCAGGCATCATATTGTTACACCATTCCCAGGTTGGGAGTTACTCCTTTGATCGATTTTCTTCAAGAATTATTTGAGTGCTTCTGATACACCAAGTGCATTAAGCACTCAGAATACAGCCCCAAACTGTCCTCACAGAGCTTGAGTTCTGGTTCCGGTCCATCCCAGGAGGCTGGGCTGGATGGTGTGTATGAGTATGTTCTATCTGTGAGCAGGGAAGTCCCTGAATCCAAGGATGCTACCTGAAAGATTAGCTGTGTACCCGCCAAGTGGAGGGGATGAGAGACACACCATCAGACCAAGAACTGTGGTAGGTAGATAATGGCCCCCAAAGATGTCCTACTCCCCAGAATCTGTGAATATG
This sequence comes from Hippopotamus amphibius kiboko, assembly GCF_030028045.1. Taxonomy (NCBI): domain Eukaryota; kingdom Metazoa; phylum Chordata; class Mammalia; order Artiodactyla; family Hippopotamidae; genus Hippopotamus; species Hippopotamus amphibius. The sequence goes on along the minus strand of NC_080201.1, from coordinate 8,473,406 downwards.
TTAGATTGCACAGCAAAGGGTAATTAAAGTTGCAGGTGGAATTAAGGTTGCTAACTAGCTGATTTTAAGATAGGGAGAGTACCCTGGATTATAAGGGTGGGTCCCCTGTAATCATATGTGTTCTTAAAAGTGCAAGGGAAGGAAAAAGAAGAAAGAGGTGATGTGATGTAAGAAGCACTAGACTTGCCACTTCTGGCTTTGAAGATGGAGGAAGGGGCCAGGAATCAAAGCTCGTGGGCAGCTTCTAGAAGTTGGAAAAGCCAAGACATGGAGTCTCCAGAGAGCTTCCCGGAGAAATGCAGCTCTGCCAACACCTTATTTGGAGCCTAGTGAAACCCTTGCTGGAATTCTGACCTCCGGAACTGTAACAGAATGAGTGTAAGCTGTTTTGAGCCACTAAGTTTGAGGCAAATTGTTAGGGCAGTCACAGGAAGTAGATATAGGAGCCAAGTTCCCAGGTGGGGAGAAACTGGTTCTTGTGTTAAAATAGGATCTGGCTAGGAGCTTGAGGGGCTAAAGGCATGATAAAGGGCAGAGAGCGTTGAATGAGAGGCACTAATGACCAGGTTCCTACTGCATACCCTCAAGTTGATGGTCACAGCCCATGCACACCGAGTGTCTGGTTGACGTTGACTTTTATGCAGTGACAGGAGCATTTCACCAAGCTATGAGTGGCTACTTAAGGAAAGGGTGTGGGCTATTATTCCTGCTGCTAATTTTACAATAAAAGTGAGACCCACCAGGGACTAATGTAGCCATTCCCCATGATAATGTGAACTTGACCTCAAACTGAAGCTCCAAGAAGCTCTGGAGGCAAAACTCTGGTGATGGTGAGCCTCAGACCCTGTCCCGAAAGAAGGTCATTCTGACTCCAGACAGACTCACTCTACTTGGACAGCATCCCCGCTGTCCAAAAAGCCATGGCCACTCAGCGTCGGCTGCATCAATGGCAATAAATGAATAATTACATATTTCCCATTTATGCTCATTGTTGGGGGCTGAGAGGAAGATCTACAAATAGGGCTGCTACCGAGGAAGCTCATGAGGGAAAACTGGACAGAAGCTGCGCAATGACTAGGGGTGGGTTCTGTGGCTGCAATTAGCGCACTGTGTAAACAGCACTTAAGGGCTCTATCTGGGAGCTTGCGGTCCTCCATCTGAAATAGACAACTATTTTATGCAGGGAGGAATGAGGGGAACTATTTCCAAGTCAATTTAATAGTCTAGTCTGCAAACAATCCTCTTCCTCCTTGTTCACGCGCTACCCTTCTCTCCCCTTCTTGGCTCTGAGCCGGGTCCCCTCCTCGCAGCTGTGCTCACTTGAATGGTAAATCAAGCACCCTAAAAACCTGGTGGGTGGAAGTCATTTCAGCATCGCCTGGGCTCTGTTTATCCCATGGTGGGGTTTTTCTGGATTCCTTCTTTCTCCCTTACAATCAGAATACGATCTGTCCTCTCCTCTGCTACTTTTCATGTTGCAGATACAGGGGGGGAGAGAATCCTGTCTGCTGTAGAGAGAAAGTGCTTCTGCAAGGAGCTAAGAGGCCCCTGGAGACCCCTACTCAGACCTTCCCAATTTTTCTCACCCTTCCAAGGGGTCTGCCAGGCTTCTGCTCCTGAATATTTTTATCTCTTGGGAAGCTTCACGGAGGCTACCATTTTGTCATCCGAGTGGACTCTGGGTAAAGCCATTCTGCTCTGGGCTGGAGAAATTCCAATTACTAGGCTTTAGAAATATTTTATGCCTTTTCTAGCAACATATTCTTTTTTCCTAGCAACCTATTCTTTTTTGTTTGTTTGTTTTGTTTTGGCTCTTCGGAAGGAAATGGCCAAAGATGGTCATGGAGACATGTTAACCAGGTTAAAAAAATAGAACGCTGACAGCGTGAATGTGGCAGGGACATGGTTCCCCGCCCTGTCCCCCATCTCTCTGTGTAATTCGGGGTTTACGCATTTTCTCTATGAAGATGATGAAATGTTGACAACAAATTCCTGAATTTCGATTAATTGTTAGGGACTCAAAGGCCACATAGAGGACGGTGAAGGTGGCACTTGTTGTGACGATCGAATACATCCTAACACATTGTCGGATGCCTCCTGGGGGGCACCGTGGCCCCTGGTTGAGAACAACTCTCTTCAATGAATGCATTTTTATAGCAATTCTATAAGTTTGAGGTTTCACCTCAGAGAGGCAAAATGTCTTGTCTGAGACCACCCAGGTCTGCAGAGTCTGGGTTCAACCTCAGATCTCAGGTCCTTTCCACGGATCTGCAGCTATCCCATGGATTGTTTCAGAAAATTCCAGGCAGCCTGAAGTGGGGGCGGCCCATCCTGGGTTCTGTCTGCTGGACACAGCAAAGTAGAGCCTCTTTCTCAGTGTGCAGAGGGCTTCTAGATCTGGCTGCAGAGAGAACAACACAGTCTCTGTTATGAAGAAACCCACAGCTTAAGAAAAAAAGCAGGGACACGTCTGATTCATCAGGATGACTCAGACCTGGGATCACTTCGCCTCCACTCGGCGGGGCCTGTCCCGGCTTGTGAAGGGCCATGGCGACTTGAAGAGAGGAAACTCCCCTCTTGAAAGCTGGGGACGGATCTGCCCGTCTGGGAGCAGAGGAAGCTCAGCGCAGCCATCAAGATAACTTTATTAGGAATGTGGAATCAAATTGCAGAAAATCCAGGCGCGCAAGGCGCTTGGAAGGTCCTTGGAAGTTTCCAAACCCATCCTGGCCAGCTCACTGCGCCCTCCGGGAATAGCTTAGGAACCTGGGAACAGTGGCCAGCCCCAGCAAGCAGAGGAAGGCATTCAGTAGTTGCATAGCAAGACCAGGGCTGGAGGGGAAATGGATATTCAGGTGTGGATGGGGGTGTGATCATCCAACACGTCAAGCTGCTGAGTTCGCCTCTTTACATACAATCCCCTGTCGCCACCTTGGTTACAGCAGGCCTCTGGGAAGCCCTGTGCGCATCTAGTATCAGTTGATAGATGACTTTGTAATTGCACTCACTTCGTTTTCTTGAGGACAAGAGGGTGTAATCTTCTTGCTTTGAGGGTCTCACATTTCTCGGTGTGCAGTTAATCCCCCATCTGGCTTGCTGAGTGACAGGGTTGACAGAGGAGCCGGTGAATTTCCACCAGCTCCATTAGGGGTCTTTGTGCCCCTTGAGCAGACAGTTGCCCAAATTCCACCCATTAGAGGAAAGAATGGGCTAATTAAGCCTGCCGGCCTAATTTTGCGCTTTCTAATTTTGCCCTTTAAATGCATCATAATTATCAGATGCAAAATACATTTTCAAATGCAGAGCCACTGACGGGTGTATTTTTAAATGTGCAGGGCTAAGATGGGAGTGGGAACAGAGAAGCAGGCAGTATTTTTAACTTGCATCGGGGCAGGAGGAGGCCACAGCCTCCCTGGTTCCTGCCACTGCATCTGGAATGGGAACAGTGCTTACTCAATGCATCACCGCGATGGTGTTTATTGCATCGCTGTCCCCTGGCAACGCTGCTGGCCAACATGTCCCTTGGGGCGCAGCAGGACACATGTGGGGGGTGTGGTCACAGGCCTGGGACTCCTGGCTTCGCATTCAGGCCCAGGGTACATGCCTCCTTGGAGTCAGGGTTGGTGTAGACAGGAACTTGGAAGAGCTGGTCGTGACCACGTGATGTAATCTCCTCCTTATTATTTTCCATGTTTAAAGTTTTCAATAGCTTTTCTTTGTTATCGACAAAACCACCTATCCATGGCCTTTGGTTACTGGAGCTTTTGGGCAGAATCATTTTTTTCTCTGCAACTGATCCGGGGAAGCACGATTCTATTCAAAGTGAATGTTGAAAACATTCAGTCCTAAATAATTATGTACCACATGACACTGAAGAGATAACAGTATTTTGCTCAGCGTGTGCCATCCACATGAACTGCACACCATACATCAGTATAACGTCGTGTATTGGTCCAGCAGGAAAAATAACCACAACAGCATGTCAGCTTGGAGTTCTTCCGTCTTCAAGTGTAAGCACCCCCATGTCATGAAAAGCTTCCTTTACTGACGGGGAAACTGAGGCCCGGAGAGGGGAAGGGTGTGCTCAGGCTGGCGTGGCATGTGGGGGAGGAGCAGGTGGAAACAATTGCTCCTGAATCTCCTCCCGCCCCCTTCAGGACAGAGGACACTGCAGTCCCTCCGGGTGGACCTACGCCCCTTGAATCCTGCGGTTCGTTGCCAAGGGGTGTCGGCATCTCACTGCAGGGCCATGGGCTGTGAGGACAGCAGCTTCCCTGCAGGGCTCTGCAAACAGGGTTCTGGAAGCTACTGGGTCCTGTCTGGAGGTCCCTTACTAGGCACGAGGAAACCGATGACATGAATGCCCGTGGCGGCGTCATTTGTAATCGCGAAAAGGTGGACACAAGCCACATGCCTATCAACTGGTGAATCTATAAACACACTTGTGTTATCTAAACAATGAATGTTGTTCAGCCACGGAAAGGGATGAAGGACTGATACAAGCTACGATGTGGATGAACCTCGGAAACATTATGCTAAATGAAGGAAGGCACATCTTCTGTGATTCCGTTTATATAAAATGTCCAGAACAGGCAAATTCATAGAGAGAGAGAAAACAGATTTGTGGTTCTGGGGCTGGGGGAAGAGGGGAAGGGGGAGTGACTGTTTTCAGGTATGGAGCTTCTTTTGGGGGATAATGAAAATTTTCTGAAATTAGTGGTGATGATTGCACAACCTTGTGAATATACTAGAAGCCACTAAATTACATTTTAAAAGAATGCATTTTGTGAATTGTTATTTCTATAAAAAGTATTGGGTTACATTATAAAATTAAAACAAGAGATTGATTATCTCTGTATTTTCCCTCAGAAATGGAAACCAAATATTAGTTTCCATATTGATTTAGTGGTTTCTGAGGTCCTTGCTAAGCACCGTTCATGGGTCCACCATCGTGATGTCCACTGGAGGTGAGAAACACTGAAGAGCAGAGATGATGGTCTGCCCTGAGAAAGGCAAGGGCCTGGCTGGGGTCACGGATGCCAGTGTAAGAAAATCAATCGGAGCAGAAATGCGTTGCCCCTGGAGCCAGATGGCCTGGATTCAAATCCTGCCCATGCCACTTAGAGCTGTGTGACCTTAAGCAGATTACTTAACCCCTCTGTGCTTGAATGACCTCATCTGTAAAATGAAGATATTAATAGTACCTACTTTGAAGAATCTTTATGGAGAGTAAATGATAAACTGTTATTTGTAAAGAGCTGGAAAGGGGCCTGGCACTATACAAACATTACATATATTTTTTATTAAATAAAATAATTTTGGAATTGTATTAGGTTCCTTTTGCCTCTGTAACCACCTAACAACAAACTCAGCAACCTAAAAGAACACAAATTTATTATCTTGCAGATCTGGAGGTCAGAGGTTCAAAATAGGTCTTGGGGGCTAAAATGAAGGTGTGGGCAGGGCTGTGTTGGTTCTGGAGGCTCCTGGGAGAATCCACTCCTCCTTTCTCCCAGTTTCTAGAGGCCGCCTGTGTTTCTTGGCCTGTTGCCCTGTGTCACTGTGACCCCTGCCTCCTTTGTCACACCTCCTCTGGCTCTGACCCTCCGGCCCTCCTCCTAGAAGGACTCTTATGATTCTAATGGGCCCACCTGGATAATCCAGGATAATCTCACATGCAGACCCTTAATGTAACCACATCTGCAAAGTCGAGACTTTGTGTGTAAGAGAACATGCTCACAGGTTCTGGGTTTAGAATGTGCACATCCTCAGGGGGGCCTTTGTTCTGTCTACCACAGGAACATATTAAGTAATGGCACAAATGGTTAGTGCTACAGGAAGTGGCTCAGTGGGTTTGGAAACACCGGCGACACTGAGATTTCTATTGAATTTAAATACACCAGTGGGCCAGGGGTCCAGCTGGCACCCTGGGGCTGAAACCCCAATCACTCTTGTCTCCTGCAAATCTGTGGTGGGGGCGGGGAAGCACTGCTCCTCCTACAGGCATCCTCTAAGCAAGGGTCTTGGTGCTCTCTGTTCCCTATGCCTGAAACACAGTTCCCTGCAGGCTTCCTTCATCTGTCGGCGCCAATGTCACCTTCTCAGTGGGGCTTATCCTGACCATCCTACCTAAACTTGCAACCCACCCTCTGCCCCTGCTTTTCCCACCTGCCCACCTGCTGGATTTCTCTCCACTGTTACTGTCTAATGCTCTATACAATGTATTTATTTAGTTTATTGTTTCTTCCTCCAGTAATGATATGTACTTTGTAGGTCTTGTTCACAAGCACCTTAAAACAGTGTCTGGCACATACTGGGCATTTAATATCTGCACACTGACTGGCCACATGCAGAAGCCTCAATTGGGGCATTTATATGCTGAATCACACTGTAGATGGAGACCTCACTATCTCCCTCACAGGATCGCAGACTCCTGGAGGGTAAGACCAAGCCTGAGTCCTCTCGGCACAGCGAACACTGCTGTCCGGTGAACGACCCCAAGTGGGGTCTGAAAACAGATGGTAGAACACACGGCTACGGTGTGGGTCAGCCACGCGTTTGGACTGGACATCTGGGGAGGCGGCAGCACAGACGGCAGGGGGGCGGGGGCAGGCTTTCCTGCCCTCTGATCTAAAGCAGGCAGGTCCTCCTACTCAATACGACGTAGGACTTCTCACATTGCATTGTTACTGTTATTATTATTTTTTGTAGAAGTGACTTTGCACAAAGGAGTTTGTTCTCAGATGGTCCCTCAGTTGAGGTGACACTGAGGGCCCGTGCGTCTCGACTGGCACCTTGAGGCCAGGAGGAGCCGGCGAAGCGCTGTGTCATCGGGCAGGGCACGGTGTTGTGAAAGGCAGGTCTGACCAACTCCCTGCTGCCTGACACCTGGCTGGCTTGCTTGCTGTATTTGTGGGACCATCGTGCCTGGGGAGGCATCTGCTTAGAGCACCCACCAGCACGTCCCAGAGTAAACTTTACAGGCACGTCCATAAGAAAAATGTAAAATGTCCCTGCAATGATGGCCCCCCTCTGCCCTCCACCACAGCAGATGCAGACACTGAGGCTCAGAAAGCAGAGCTGACTTACCCCATATCACAGAGGGACTAGCGGTAGGTAGGGAGGCAACTCGTAATCAACCACCTTGACTTACAAACCAATACTCTTTCGTGATTCCCAGAGACGACACAGGAAGTATTCTCGCCCGTTCATTCATCTAATCACACATTCAATCGATCACCCGACCATTTTCCCACTCCTCTCCAGCTTGTTTTGCATCATCCCGCCCCTTGCTCTCTCTGCCCTTGACACACTTGTCCCCTTTCAAGTCTTAGCAGATGCCATGGTTTCTCCTACCACAGGGCCTTTGCACATGCTATTCTCGTTCCCTGGAGTACTCTCTCCCCTCTTCCTCACCTCTTACTCTTCTGCTCTCCTCAGGGGAGCCTTCCCTAATTTGCTGGAGTCATATCCCAACATTCTACACTCTCAGTACATCATGTAACTCCCTTCTTTCCACAGCACTTGCCACAGTTTTCAACTTCCCTTTTCTTTTGTTCACTTATTTATTTTAAAGGACTATCTGATTACTGCCTGCCTTACTGATTGGACTGTGAGTTTGATGATGGCAGGGGCTGAGGTACTTAATAAATTTTTTGAATGAATGAGCAGATGATGATTGAACAAATGAATTTTAAAATTGACAACAAGTAGGTGCTAGGGAGGGAAAGAACTAAAATGAGAGAGAAGTGATTTCCGGAGTGAACAAGAGGAGAGGAAGAGAGAAAACACATGTGTGAACAGTTATAATTCAACTTGAGAAGTGACCTTTACCACGAGAGAAGTTGAGATCCGGGCTGTGAGCTCACTGCCATGGTGGAGACTGAGGGGCTGGTTTGGGAAGCTTCCCAGAGGGAGGTGGGTTTTAACCTGGATCTGTCCTAGGGAACCCCACAATCTAGCAGACAGGGTGATGCAAACACCAGACGCTGGAAAAGGGCTGTGAGGACACAGAGGGCAGGGATTAGTGGGCTGGCACAGGTGATACCCATATGGGTGTGTCCCTCAAACCACCTTTGGGGGCCAGGCTGAAGAGAATTCCTAAGGAGCCACCAAGCTTGCTAAGGATGGGACTTAATGCAGCCAAAGTAGCAGGGGTCATCCCATAAATGTGGAGGGGGCCCAGGCTGTCCCACATTCCACAGTCTAGCAGCTCCCCAGGGTGGGGTGGTACCTCCAGGGGATATTCTATCCCATGAATAGGATAGAATGGATGGAAAGAACTCGGCACAGCCCTTGCCTCCCCAGGGAGCCCTGCCCTCCAGAAAACTCACCGCGTTGACCAATTACTAAATGTGTTTTAAGGCAATGAAAGACAGTATTAGGACACACTCTAGCATGATATTGAGGTATCCACAACATGAAGGTATCCAGTCCATAGAAAGGGTGGAGATGCACAGCATCCTGAAAGTGGATGGCATCTCCAAATTATCTAGCCAGCGCCAGGATTTTCCGTCCAACATAGTTTGTTCAACACAGTCACTCAGTTTGTGCTTGGAGACGCCTAATGGGGCCACGTGAGAACTAACCAAGGGTGGCTGGGTTCTCTGTGCATCTCCCCTGGATGCCTTCACATCAGGTGAGGGGTGGGGGAGGGCTGCTTCAGTCTCTGGTCTTCCCTCCCCAGAGCCATCTAGAGGGTCCTTTTCAAAGCCTACCCTAAACGAGGGGTCAACAGGAGGTGTGCTTGTCTCATGAGAGCTCTTCAAGAGCCCCTGGAAACAAGCCAGAGAGGAAGAGAGCCAACCAGGTTATTTTCTGCCTAAATCTATGCAAATTGGTGGTTTGTCCTCCAAACATGCGTGTTTCTCTCAGTTTCCTTTTGCAGCTGATTGAGCGATTGGAAACGAGCAGAGAAGTTATGATCCCACGTGCACTCTGCCCCTCTGGACCCATTTGCTCCTCCAAAACCTTGGCACCATGACCCTACTACCTCTTACCAATGAACAAGCCTGAAGGTCTCCATCCACCTTGATCCTCGCATGGTCCTGAGAATGCCTTCTCACCCTCTTCCCAGATTCCTGATCATCTCTGCACCAAAATTAACTTCCACTCATCAGCTGAGACATTCTGGGAGCTAAAAGGCAGAGGCCACTCTCCTTAGGCCTCTGGAGAATGAAGTGCAGAGCTAGTGACGTTGGTCCTTCTGCACAGAGGAAGGATATTAACCCTTGCTATGTCCGGGTGAACACCAAGTCTGACTTTTTCATGTTACAGACAAGACACTGAGGCCAGAGTGAGGAAAGAGTTTGCCTACGATAACCTAGTTGGTTACTCAAAAGGTACATCTTGAGGGCTGTAGACACACAGGGTTGGGACAGCCTGGTACAGAGCTCGGACAGCTCACTCCACCCAGCCAGGGATGGTGCAGAAGCTGCAGTGGAGTCTGGCGTTCCCAGGCAGTTTATATATGTTATCTCCACCTGCATGAAAAAGTCTAAGTTTTCAGTGGTTTCTTTCTTTCTTTCTTTTTTTTTTTCTTTTAAGAAGTCACTGACCTAGTTAAAAAATCTGATGAAATCTATAACTCTTTCCTTCATAAAAACACATATGTACCAAAAATGATACTCAATTTTAAGGCTCCTTAAAGACCCTTGGACTCCAGGCTAAAAGCCCCTGCTTTAAGTTAGGTATTATTATTTTCCCCATGTAGAACGTGAGCAAGCTGAGGCTCAGAGAAGTTGCATGCTGTGCATGGCATGCTACGCATAGCACCTAACATGGCAAGGCGACTCATACCCTTAAATACCAGACTGACTGGATTCCAAAGCTCAAGTTGGTTCCTTCCCCAGAATACACTGAGATGAAAAGCCACAGATTCCAGAAAGCAAATGTTCACTCATTCTTTACCCAATCAATGTTTGTTTTTTTTTCTTTTTTTCTTTAAAGCATCTACTAAGTGCCTGGCATTAAAATAAGAGATGGCCCCTTGGAGCTCACAAAAAAAGTTTTGCACAGCTCTTAGCTAGCTTTACCCTTTTCAAGAGAGAGCCTTCAGCTGGGAACTCGGCCGGCCTTCCCACGAGTTCCCACCTCCAGTAAGAGTGGACATATAGAGGTCCTCAGTGAAGGAGGTGGAGTGGATGCCCTGTGGAGGAAGTCCCTAGCTGAACAAGGAGCAGCAGAAGAACAAAACCAGCCAGCGCCACACGCCTTCCATCTACGTTGATACACGATGTAGCCAGATCCTGCAGAGAGCATCCCATCGCGATATTTTTAAGACTCAGAATTTAGGTTTTGTCTCAGAGTTGTGCCGTGGTTTAATAAGGCTCCTTCTCTATCTTCTTTGGGACTGATGGGGATGGAGACCACATACCACCTGGTGGACCCTCTCCAATGTCCTCATGGGTAACCAAGTGATGTCTGGTCATAGTAAAGGGTGAAGAGCCAGCATTGGGAGTGGAGGTCACCAGCAGGATCCTGAGTCTGGCAAGTGGGCGTGACTGTTTAGAACACAGCAAGTAGCCCAGCCTGGTTTGCAGGGGCGATACAAGGTAATAGGTGGATTCAATGTGTGACTTAATGACCTCTCCTCAGTCTCTGTAGAGGTTTGGATTTCTCCTGAATCTGGTCCCAGGATACTTTACCTGATTTCTGGCTACTACGGGGTTTCCTCTACTTGTCTTCAGAGCTGTTGAATCTCCTTTAGAGACTCTCCAACAGCCAAAGAATGACCTCAGAACCAGAGTTTCTATGTTCAGAGATGATGCAATTCTGGTGTCTTCTAGCTAGCCTCGCTCCACACTGGTCTTCGTGGAGATGAAGCTTGGGAAATCCTCCTCCTCGGTAAAGTACAGTCAGAAAAGGTTGTGAAGGGGCCTGGGGCAGAGTGAGGGTGGGTAGATGGGTGCCCTAGGCTGACCAAAGTTCAGTGGCCAATTAACTGATAATGTTCAAGTCCAGAGAGTGCAGGGTGGACGTAATTGTCAGCATTCCTATTGCAAGTGGTCACTCAGTGGCTCCCAACCATCTTGCACGTGAAGGGCCTTCAGTTCTTGTCCTGCTTCATCCACGAATTCTCAGTGATTGTGACCATGTCACTTCTCCTTTTGGGGATTCTCTATCTACACACTGGGGTGGGACCATGTGACTTCCCCAGGCCACTGTCTGCTCCCCAATTCTAGACTTTTCTTTGTTGGAGACTTGAGAAACAATGCATCCAAAATGATTTTCTTAAACTGAGTTATAATTTATACACAGTGAAATGCTCTTCAGCATGTGATCTGGTGATCACATTTTGATGAATGCATAAGATTACTTGTGTAACCTCACTGCCTCTAACTGCCACAATGTTACCATCACCACAAAAAGTTCCCTTGTGCCATTTCCAGCTCATTCTTCACCTCAGAAGCAAATGCACATCTGATTTCTATCGCTGTAACTTAGTTTTGCATGTTCTAGAATTTCATATAAATGGACTTGTATGTCGTTTGTGCTTCTGTGCCTTACTTCTTTCACTCCGTACTTTTTTTTTTTTTAAAGATTCATCCATGTTGCTACATGTATGCAGTTTACCCTTCTTTTTTTGCTGAATAATATTCCACTTTGACTATATCACAGTTTGTTTAGCCATTTTCCTACCAGTGGACATTTGGTCTTTTTCTGGTTGTTGTATTTTATGAGTAAAGCTGCTGTGAACATTCTCAGACAAAGCTTTCTGTAGATTCGTGCCTTCATTTCTCTTGGATAAATATCTAGGAGTAGAATTTCTGGGTCATTAGGTAGATGTGTGTTTGACTTTTTTGAGAAAGTTCTTTTACTTTAAAGTGGTTTAAACAGTTTTCCAAAGTGGTTTTGACCATTTTATTCTTCCTCCAACAATGTGTAAGGGTTCAGGGTGCTCCACACCCTCTCTGTCATTTTATGCTGTCACTTTCTTTCTCCTCGGCCATTCCAGTGAGTATAGCACGGTTCACAATGATTGTTACACACATTTGCATTTCTTATGCTTCCCTTTACCCAAAGCAGATTATTAAGACAATTTTAAAGAATCAAAGACACGTTAAATGCTTGTTAAATATCTGCATTCTTTTGCAGATGGCTGGGATGCTGGATTACACCTCATCTAGTGAAACTATTCATTCCAGATCATTTCATCCCATTTCTTTTCATAAATAGGTACAAACTGCCAAAGTATGTGTAAGCCTCTGGTGCTAGATTTCCATCAGGATGGTGATGAAAAGACCTCATTTGTGCCCTCAAGGGCCTTACAGGGGAGGCAGAACCCAATCTAAAAAATGTTACATTGTTGCTACGATGTAGTGGGGGGGGGTATACCCCAACAGAAGAGACAAGTTTTTCCAGGGTCCTGGATAGGGAAAAATAATTCCCACCACATCCATCAAGGAAGGAGATAGATGTGTTTTTGAGAATCTGTATGTAAAGCAATATCAGAGGCATCAGGGAAGGAGGGGCAGGAAGGTTAAAACCTGATTGTGCCTATTTCCGAAATTGGTGTGAGGTGGCCACACTTAAAGTCATTAGAGGAGTGTAGGGAGTTTAAGGATTGCACCAACAAGTGAGATGTGCTGCGGCTGCCTAAGATGGGCACAGTTGAGTGAGGGACATTAAGAAAGAGGGGGTGGTGGCTGGGCTTTTTCTCCAAGTCTTGACCTGGAAAGCACACTTGGCATCTGAAAAAAGGGATGCCTGGCCTTCTCTGAGAAATACCTCCTCAATCTCCAGGTTCAGGCTCCATCTCCTCTGTGATGTCAGTGTTCTCCTAGGCCCTGGAAGATCAGTGGTTCTGGAAACATAGTGAGGAACCCACCCTGGCTCGGGAAGTGCTGGAGAAGCGTCTCTCCGTGTCCTGGTTGCAGTCACTCCAGTAGAAAGACCCCATAAAGTGGGCCTGTCAGAGGCCCCTGTATTATCCCTCTGGTTTCATGCTGAATGAGCCATCTCCCATTCTTTCTTACAATATCTGACATTTATGGTGCATCTACTGTATGCAGTATACTAGGCAAACTGCTGGGGACGCAGAGATGAAAGTTGTGACCACTAAGTTTAAAGTTTAGTCATGGAAAGTGGAGGAGGAGAGCAAAGGATGAGAGGTCACACACTGAGGCCAGCAAAATTATGTGAGCTGCTACTGGGTTAGGGCGTGGGGGTGAGGATGTTCTGATTAGGAGTCTGGGCCTCTTGTTTTGGAGATGATTTCCCAAGCCAATTCTGCCTCCTGACAGCAAATGGAAAGAGCTCCCAGACTGAAAAGTTGAGGGTCCTCAGAGCCTACAAAGAGCAGGGACTTGAACCATAAAATCTCCAAAGTCCTGAGAAAATCCTGTGCTAAATAAGCCTTCTCTCTGGGCTAAGTGGAAGCCAACTCTGGCCACTAGTGTGTTATCGGTCAGGAAGGGTAAGAGAGCCCGAATGGAACTTCTACTTGTTGTTATGAATGACAGGCAGAATCTCAATATAAGCAGGTTGAAAGCAGCTGATTAAACAGGGGCTTTCTCATAGGCATGAAAGTATAGGAAAAAAACATAGTACATATAGGGTTCAGTACCACCCACAGTGTCAGGCATCACTGGGGGACTTGGGACATATCCCCAGAGATACGGGTGGGCGGGTGGTCTACTGTAACTAGTCCAACTGTTGATATTATCATTATTTTAAACAGCAGGACTCCCTCTTCAGATTTACTACTGGGAGTTTTCACTCCTGTTTCTGGCCTTGATTTTCTTGATGACATTTCTTCATCTTGATACCATGGGGTCGTGGAAGACAGGCCGATTAGTACACAATGCTCTCCCTCTTCCCAATCATCAAATGAAAAAAACCATGCAAGCCTCCCTGAGATCCCATCTGTGTCTGTCACCATTAATGAGTATGTCTGATTGCAGACATTTTGAGGGTATGCTTGGGAACCAGGGCAATGCAATCAGAGCAAAAGGCTCATTCGCTCTGAAAAATACAGACTATATATTATGATCATGTGTTTTCTCTTCTGAATGTGTTAGCTGGAAGCTGAAAGTCTGGCTTTGGTCTCTGGCCTAAAGCAGTGACCAAAAAGGGGCCATGACCTCATCATGTAGTCTTGCAGCCTCAGTGAGAAACCTCATTCCTCAATTTAGTGAAATCCAAGAAGTGGTTATGTCTAAGAATCTAGGGAAGGTCTCATTCTCTTTGCACTTAGTACCGCATGCAAAGCAAACACAGTGATGCCTGTTAACACCCAAGGTGTCAACTTGTGTGGGGGTCGTTGGAAATCCAGAAGTTACCATTGGCAGTTTCTACCAAGGCTGACTGCACTTAATCTGTCAGAAGGGGTTGAAAGATTTACCCAGTTTAAATCCTTTCCATGACCTTCTGCTCTACCGTTGTTCTCTGACCTACCACAGACCAAAATAATCATTCTGTTTGTCCAATTCATGGTTGGCCATTGTGCAAGAACCCTGCGTTACTCAAGAAAGATCTTCAGAAACAAACGATTATGGCAAATCCCCTGTCATTGTTGGTTGCCTCTTGCTTTCGTTCAGAACCTTGCTCAACTCTCCGTCCTATCTATCTTTCCTTTTAAGTTTTCACAGTGTCCTTTTTGAAATAAGGTGAGCTGTTCTGGATTTACAAAATGATATATGGGCTTGGTATCAATTTCTTTTTTTTAACAGAGAGAGAATAATTACGGGATTCACCTTGTTCCAGGACTGTGCAAGATACAAGATTGGAGGGATTGCATGTTATCATCATGAGGACCTGAGAAAATGTTATGTCCATGAGGAAACAGGTTCAGAGAAGTCCTTTCACTTGTCTCAGGTTGCACAAACAGTAACAGTGGAGACGGAATTAAAAATCTTTCAGAGCTTAATCCCAATTCTACACGTCAAATTACTTTTTTTTTTTTTTCATACCTCTGGGATTTTGTTTGCCAGCCACAGCTCTGAGCAAGTTTTTCCATGGTGGAGAACAGAGTCAGGGAAAGTCATAGTGCTAACCCAGCTGGAAGGAATAAGAGCTCTGTGTCTCTCCAGAGGTTGAGAAGACATACTGATAGGCCAGAAATTAAATAACATCTACTCATCAGAGAGGAGAGGTTTACGACAGAGATGTACGAAAAGCAGCCTGCAGAGATTTCCTTCTGGTTGGAAAAGTTAATATTCTTTATCTTAAAAATATAAAATCAATTCAATTACAGTATCGAAGGTAAAATTTCTTTTAGGTGCACCCAGAGACGATTGATTGCATCCCTGACAGTAAAAAATTCTGCTAAAATCATCAAGCCCTGGCATTCTGATAGATCCTGAGCTTCCGAAATATCCCCGTTCACAATGGAGATGAGCCCCAAGACTTCTATTGGAAACACGAAGAGTCTTAAAGTTTGCTGCTGCCAAATCTGAGTCCCTCCCTCCCACCCAGAAGAGACTGTTCCTAGTTGGATGCTCTCTGCCAACAAGAATTTCTGAGAGATTTGTAAGTTCCAGAATCTGGAATAGCTACACGTTAATTGCAATTAATCACGCAAGACTAGAGATTATCAAATATCTTCTAGGTACTTTGCGCTTCATTTTAGGTACTGATATATAATTTGAAGTCTAAATAGTGCAAATTTCCCTTTCGGAAAGCTTAACTAGTCCACAGCTCTACCTAATGGGGGGATTCCTTTGCTGTTGTGAAATGAACTTTTCCTATCTGCACTGGGGCTGTAGGTCACCAAAGAATCTTTCTTGCCCCAGCAGACAGCATTTGGCCCTAAGCAATCTGTGAATAATTAAGCAACGAGTCCAGCTGCAAGTTCTAAAATGTTCAACATTTAATACAGGTTAAGTAACATTTCCTCCTCTCATTGGAGAGGACAAAATAATTGTCTAGATCTAGTGCCTCTTTTCTCAAGCTCATCTGATTTTTCATATCAATCCTTTGATGATTACTTTGTTCACAGACCGTGTTTAAGAACTGCAACCCCCCCCCCCCCCACAGCCCTGCCCTTTGAATGTAAGTTGGTGCAGCCACTATGGAAAACAGTATGGAGGTTCCTCAGAAAACTAAAAATAGAACTATCATATGATCCAGCAATCCCACTCCAGGGCATATATCTGGACAAAACTAGAATTCAAAAAGATACCTGCACCCCTATGTTCAGAGCAGCACTGTTCACAGTAGCCAAGACACAGAAACAACCTCAATGTCCACTGACAGATGAAAGGATAAAGAAGATGTGGTACATATATACAATGAAATACTACTCGGCCATAAAAAAGAATGAAATAATGCCATTTGCAGCAACCTGGATGAACCTAGAGATGGTCATCCTAAGTGAAGCAAGTCAGAAAGAGAAAGACAAATGCCATATGATATCACTTATATGTGGAATCTAACATATGACACAAATGAACCTATCCACACAACAGAAATAGACTCACAGACACAGAGAACAGATTTGTGGTTGCCAAGGGGGAGAGGGGGAGGGGAGGGATGGAGTGGGAGTTTGGGTTTAGCAGATACAAACTATCATATACAGAATGGATACACATCAAGGTCCTACTGTGTAGCACAGGGAACTATATTCAATATCCTGGGATAAACCATATGGAAAAGAATATTAAAAAGAATGTATATATGCTTTGTAGGTTTGGTTCTGTAAGCAATTATGTATAAGAGAAAAGCTCAAAAATACCCCCTCAAAAGAACAGCCCTCCTTGACCAACTGAGGCCACAGGCCCAGTAAAACTCTATCATGGCAAAATCCCCCCCATCTGCAAAGAGAGTGGATGAGCTGAACAAGTTTGGTTTGATGGTTTGATCCTGGTTTGCTGGAATAGTCCAGATTCTGTACCTCACTTGCCCAACATTTGTTGGGGGACCTTGGGTGGCTCCTGGCAGAGCCCTAAGTCTCATGTTGTTCCCCTGAAACAAGAGGATTGGCCTACCGGATGTCTAAGACCCTTTTAGACCTAAGGTTCTACGTATTTATGACAAAGTACAGGAGAACCTGAAGTTGCTCCCAAATATAAAGGGAACAGAGCAAATGAGAACCAGCGCAAGAGGTTAAAGAGTTGGGGTGGTGAAGAGCCAACGTTTGCCAGCAGAGACCTGAGTTCAAGTTCTGCCTCTTCTGCTTACAGACTGTAATAACCTCAAGGTACTCTCCCTCTATAAACTTCCAGCTCCTTCTTTGTAAAAAATATTTAGTAATACTACATGCTGTGTAGGATGGACGTGAGGATTAACTTTGATAAATATGAAGCATTTGGTACAGTTCTGAGACAGAACGAGCTCTCAATTGCTGAATCCAAATAAAAATTAAAAAAATAACTGGCACATACCTGTATCTCAGGTGTCTGTTCCCTCGGGCTGTTTTCTTTGGTCCGTTCATCCTCTTCTTGATGGGTTCCTTAACTCCTTCTGCTGAGCCTCTCAGATCTCCGTCTTCTATCTGAAAAGCAATGCCAGTATATTTGTTAATTGTTCAAAGTAGGGCTATCTAAGTTTTCTCTGTGGTCTACAGAATTCAGAGCAGATCTTTCATTGCACATTAGTAGGGGAATTTGTCTATGATGTGCTATGATGCTGGCCTCAAACTGGTTTTCCCACAGCCTGTACACACACTCCCCAGTCTATTCTATGCAATGCACCCAGACGATTATATCCGTCTAAAGTGCAACTCTCTTTAATAGCTTCCCACTGATTTTATTTATTGATATAGCAGAGAATCTTAACACGGCTCTGCTTATTTCAGACCTCGCCAGTTTCACTAGCCTCACCTTGTATCTCTACTTTTCCCAATGATGAGGTTTCTCTTGTACCTTAAAAACAACATACTCTTCTGTGTATCAGGACTATTGGTGCAATGCCTCAGCCACCTGAAATATCAGCCCCTACCCCCATGCATACTCTTGCACTTCATTCGCAGCCTAGCTCAAAAGCTTCTTCCTTCAGGAAGTATAGTTGATTTACAATGGTGTGTTAATTTCAGGTGTACAGCACAGTCATTTAGTTATATATATGTGTGTGTGTGTGTATGTATATATATATGTATATGTGTGTGTTTGTATATATGTATTCTTCTTCAGATACTTTTCCCTCATAGGTTATTACAAAATATCGAGGTAATTCCCTATGCTGTAGAGTAGGTCCTTGTTGGTTATCTATTTTATATATAGTAGTGTGTATATGTTAATCCCAAACTCCTAATATATTCTCCATCCAAGACAAGATGAAGACTTCTTGGTAAATGTGTTCATAGGAGGCCTACCCCTTTCAACTCCTTTTTAAAAAAAGCAATCATTACAAGTAAAATTTATGGTGCAATCCACAATCTGTCTATCCTTTCCTCCTCCCCCATGTAAGTTCCAGGTTCAGGCTGGGCCTGTCCTTTCCACTGCTACATGTACACTGCCCAGTCCAGTGCCCAGCGCATAGTAGGTATTCAATCATGTTTGGTGAATGAATGACTGGCTATTTGAATGAAGACATATGCATACAAAATGAAGGAGTTTCATCCTGGAGTGCAAGATGTAGAGTTGGATGCTCATAAATTATTTACAAAGTTAGACGTTCGACAGGAACAAAACGATCCTGAGATCCTGAGAGGCTCCAGGATGTACAGTTGTTGAAATGTCACCTTTAAGACGTGGGTATTGATTTACAGTTTGCATTCTTAAGTACAGAGGATGCTGTACGAGCAGGAAAAAAAAAATCCAATTTCTGCATCTCGGTGAAGGAGAAGCCTAAGTCACGTCTGGTATCATCTGCCGGAAGGTTGCGGGGGTGGGGGGACGTGCACGTGCTTTTTTAAGAGGTTTACACTGACTGGCTTTCTTGGTGGCAATAAGGAAAAAGCTTTAAGACATTTTTTTTTTTCATCAGAGATTTGTTTTTCTGTTTCAGTACCTCAACTGAATGGAATCATATCAGTACGTTTGTATTTGGCCTCTTCTGCTCAGCGTAATGTTCTGAAAGTTCCTCCAGGTTGTGATGTGTGGGTAGTTTGGTACTTTTTCTTGCTGTGTAGTAGTCTATTGCATGGCTATATAACAAACCGTTTCTCTGTTTCATTTTGATGAACATCTGGGCTCTCTTCATAGTTATTTATTAATTAAGTGTCTATAAATATTCTTGTAAGAGTCTTGTGTATATATGCTTTCATTTCTTTTGGGTAAACATCTAAGAGTGATATTGCTGGGTCATGGGGTTGGTGTAGGTTTACTTTTACGATATTGCTGGACTGATTTTCAAGGTGATTTTACCATTTTGCACTCCCACTGCCAGTCTCTTTTATTTTAGCCATCCTAGTGGATGTATAACATTGTCATGGTTTTAATTTGTGTTTTCCTGATGACTAATGTTGAACATTTTTTCATGTGCTTATTGACCATTTGATATTTTTCTTTAAGTTCTTGAGTCTTCTATTTTATCTTAAATGGTGTCATTTATTTTTTAAATATTGAGTTTCAGCAGTTGTATACGTATGTATATATTTTGAATACGAATCCTACGTCAGATATATGTACTGCAACTATCTTCTCGAAGTTTGTGTCTGGCTTATTCACTTTTTAAAGCTAGCTGTCTTCTGAAGAGCAAATTGCTTAATTTAGATGAAGTCCATTTTTACCAATGTTTCCCCTGAATAATTAGTACTTGTTTTGTTCTAAGAAACCTTTCCTCACTTAAATGTTGTGAAGATATTCTCCTAGTTTCCTTATAGAAGCTTTATAACTTTAGCTTTTATGTTTAGGTCCATGAACCATTCTCCAATTGACTTTTGTATATGGTGTAAGATATGAGTCAAAGTTCATTTTTTTTCACGTAGACAAACTTCTTTCCCCACTGAATTGCATTGGTCCCTTTGTTGAAAATTAGCTGAGCAATCTTAATTATTTTACATTTAACTATGCTTTTTAGATTATTTACATCCATTGTATGTATATGGTAAAAATATTACAAAGTGATGTGCTACTGTACCTCTCTTCCCAACTTTGTGTTCACTGATGTCAGATTAGTAGCTTGAAAGCAGCCACATTGGGAATATTCACACCATGGAAAGAGGCAAACATTACAGATCAAGGCTCAGTTTACTGTGATTTTGTTTTTCCAGACTTAAGAACGTGTTGGAAACAATGTTAATAATACAGATTAATCGTAAAATCGTGCCTGTAACTATGACATTGTGAATAGCAGGCAAATTTGAGGGGATATTCTTCCAGCATTTGAAAGCTATTAATTTAGTTAGCAAGGTAGTCACACACATCATTAATGAATCAGTAAAGTTCTAGCAAACATCATTTGCCTTCATCTTTTCATTAATGTAAACAGAAATATCAACAAACAGTTACACTGGAACTATCCTCACCTTCCTATTGCACTCGAGGTGGGCTATGGATGTGAGTGCAAGAATACCAAGAGAGGGCTTATATACGATGCAGGTTGCTATGCGAACTTGAGGACTGTCATTAGATAATGTTGTACTTGAATCAGAAGGCAGTAGGGAGCCAGTGAAGATCTTTGAGCAAGGGACTCACGTGGCCAGAGCTGTATTTTCTGATGGTTAATCTGGCAGCGTGGGTAAGACTGACTGGGGAAAAAAGGCTGGAGTTAGAAGTCAGAAGATGGTAAGAACACAGACGGAAACAGGCAACAGAAGCCCAAATGGAGCCAGTGGCCATCAGAACAGAGAGGATATGAGTAGTGGAAGAAATATATCCAGCGTGGAAGTAACAGCACTTGGAAAAATAATTCTACTTTAAGTGTTTTTATTTTTAATTTTTATTTTAATCTATAATTTTAATTTTTGTGTGGAGGTGTGAGGATGTGGGGTGGTGTCGATGAATCTGGAAAGTGTAAAATAAGGAGATTGAGGGAAAATACTCTGGAATGTATACATAAAACCCTGGTTTTTCTTCATGTGCAAGATTTGCGGTGATCGAGAGTGTTTCTACTCCAGTGAATATGTATACGTTTTAATTAATGTACATCTTAACACTTATTTCCCACTTCCTTTCTAGGGGCTTGCTAGTTAATAAAAGGAATACTATAAAGGCTTGCTTTTTTTTTTTTTTTTCAAACCAGAAATATTTAAAGAATGTTCTCTATTTGCCTATGAGTGCATTCTGGAGAGGTGACTTTAGGCCATAAAGACTTGAGCGAGCCTCCGGGTCAGGTCTTGTCACTGAGCTTCCCGGCTTTGTCTGGTTTACTGGGAATACAGAGAAGGTACTGTAGAGACCACTCCATTCTCAGGAGCCTCTGAAACCAGCCACACATAATTCTCAAGAAAAAAAGCACATCCTTTTAAAAATGATTTCTTTTGGGGTGGGATGAATCGGGAGATTGGGATTGTCATATATACATTACTAATAAGAAAAACAAAATCAAATTGTACCCTTTAAGTATATGCAGTTTATTGTATGTCAGTTGTATCTCAATAAAAGTTCTTAAAAAAAAAGTACTATGTTTTCAGAGCCTAAAAAATAAAAAATTAAAATAAAAAAAATGATTTCTTGTTGGAAACTATAATATATTAGAATACTTTAGAAGTTTTAGACATTCACAGGGGAAAAAAATCCTAAAGAGAATATTCTCATAGACCACACACAGACCATAGGCTCAGACAGCCAGTGAATTGCTATGGCAGCTAAATTGGTGGAAGGGAAGGCACGTCTTTTGTTTTGCAGATCAGATTGCATTATTTTAAGTCATCTTCTTCCTTCTGTGATTGCAAAATGTATGACTTTATGTTGTCAACGTAAAGGTAAACAGTATAACGCAGGGGCTCAGAGGGCTGTTTGCAGTGTCCGAATATCCGGGTCTATACCTATGCAGCTTTATTGTTCTGTGAACTTTGGCACCCAACGCCTTAAAACAGCTTCCCTACTGTAATACAGGAATAATAACAGAAATTAACTCCTGGGGTTGGTGTGAGAGTTAAGTGAGAGGAAACGTGGAAAGCATTTAAGAACAGTACCTGGCTATGTGAGAGTTACTAATAATTTAGTAATCATGATCTTGATGATTATTTTTTTACAATAACACCTTAATTATAAAATTTTAAATAGCACCTGTCACATAATAAATATTCAATAAACTATTATCTTTAAGACTGTAAGGTGAAAATCTTCCTGCCTCAACCTCCAGAGGTAATCACAATAAACATCGCTGTGAATATGTAATTAT
The DNA here is from genome assembly GCF_030028045.1 of Hippopotamus amphibius kiboko. NCBI lineage: Eukaryota > Metazoa > Chordata > Mammalia > Artiodactyla > Hippopotamidae > Hippopotamus > Hippopotamus amphibius. The sequence continues at coordinate 8,451,236 of NC_080201.1, read as the reverse complement.
ATATGTATATTTATGTTTTCAAATAAAAATGGGATCCTACCATACATATTGTTCTTCAACTTGCTGTTTGACTTACACTTTAAAAACTATTCACCAGGACTTCCTTGGTGGTGCAGTGGTTAAGAATCTGCCTGCCAATTCAGGGGACGCAGGTTCGATCCCTGGTCCAGGAAGATCCCACATGCCATGGAGCAGCTAAGCCCGTGCACCACAACTACAGAGCTTGCACTCTAGAGCCTGTGAGCCACAACTATTGAACCCACATGCCGCAACTACTGAAGCCCATGTGCCTAGAACCCGTGCTCCTCAACATGAGAGGCCACGGCAATGAGAAGCCTGTGCACCGCAACAAAGAGTAGCCCCCGCTCGCCACCACTAGAGAAAAAAAGGCCCATTCCCAGCCGTGAAGACCCAGTGCAGCCCAAACAAAAAAAAAGGGAAACAAAAAAAAAACCAAAAAAACTATTCACAATACAAATATGCCCAACTGATTTCTGACAAAGGTGCAGAAGCAATTTGATGGAGGAAGAAGAGATTTTTCAACAAATGGGGCTGGAGCCATTGGACATTCAGGGGGAAAAAAGGGGAATCTTCACCTCAACTGCATGGCTTTTACAAAAATTAATTTCAAATGGATCATGGTTGTAAGTGGAGAAGAAAAAACTATAAAACTTCTAAAAAAATAATACGAGAAAATCAGAATCTAGGTCCAGTCAAAGAGATCCAAAGAGAGTTGATACCAAAAGTATGATTCACAAAAGGAAAAACTGATAAACTGGACCCCATCAAAATTAAGACCTTTTGCTCTGTGAAAGATCCAATTAAGAGGATAAAAAGGAAAGCTACGGACTGAGAGAAAAGAGTCTGTCTCATATCCAACAAAGGATTAGTTTCTAGAACATATAGAAAACTGTCAAAACTCAACAATTAAAAAAAAAGCAGTCCAATTAAAAAATAGAGAGAAGACATGAATATACATACCACTGAAGAGGAGATACAGACGGCAAATAAACACATGAAACATGTTCAACATCATTAGCACTGAATAAGTACAATTTGAAACCACAACGAGATATCACCACACCCTTATCAGAATGGCTAAAATAAAAAACTGTGACATCACCAAATGCTAGTGAGGATGCAGAGAAATGGACCACTCACACCTTGCCGGCGGGAATGTGAAATGGTACAGCCTCTCTGGAGATCAGTTTGCCAACTTCCATACCACTAAATATGCAATTGCCATATGACCCAGCCATTACGTTCTTGGACATTCACACAAAAATCTGTACATGAATATTCAGAGCAACTTTATTTACAAGAGCTCCAACCTGGAAGCAACCCAGTTGTCCTTCAGCAGGTGACTAGTTATACAAACCAGAGCATCCACACTGTGGAATATTACTCAGCAATAAAAAAAAAAAATGAATGAAGATTTGATTCATCCACCAACTTGGATGAGTCCAGATAATTACTAAGTGAAAAAAGCCAACCCCCTAAGGTCACGTACGGGATGATTCCATGTATACAGCGTTCTGGAGGAGAAGAAATTATAGAAAAGGAGGACACATCAGTTACTGCCAGGGCCAGGCACGCGGCAGAGAAGGGAGATTATAAAAGGGCGGCACACGGGATCCTTGTGGTCATGGAACTGTTCTGCCTCTTGACTGGGGTGCTGGATACAGGAACCCCCTCATGTGATAAAACTGCATAGAACCAATGAGTGAAACGGGAGATATTTGAGAATCGGCGGATTGCAGCAACATCAATATCCTGGCTGTCACGTTATACTATAACTTTGCAAGAAGCCACGGTTGAGGAAAATGGGGTAAAGTCTACACAGGCTTTCGCTGCGTTATTTCCTACAACTGCCTGTGAACCTATGGTTTTCTCAAAATAAAATGTTTAATTAAAAAAAAAAAGTAATATCATAAGCTGTTAGCCAAACAAAATAAAAACTAATGGTTTCACTAAGGGTTTGATCATTTTAACTGTTTGCACTTTCTTTTTTCTTTTAGGCACTCACTAGTCAATCATGAGTTGGCCAGATTCTGCCTTTTATTATAAAGGATTCCAACAAGTTCTGTGGGGACAATGCAGCCTGAATGCAGTAGATGGAAATGGTCTGGGATGAAACTGGGTTAAAGATCTGGAACCAGAGCTGTGCTCTTAACAAGTTCACTGGTGGGGGACCTCTCTGCACGCCCTCTGAGAAGGGTAATGGAGCATGGAGGCTGAGCTGAATAGTACCTTCCTCGGGAAGGCCACTCTGGTTCGTGGATGGCCTTTGCCGGGAGAGTCAAGACTTAAGCAGCTCCCGTCTAGTTGGGAAATTCAAGCCCATTATCTCTTACTGGGGAGGCAGTAATGACCGTCATGGAAGGAGGCCTCAATTTAAACAAACAGCTGTTTTTCCTTGACAACGGAAGGGTAAACAGGGCGCAAGTTGGCCCTTAGCGAAGCGATCCATGGGAAGATTGTTTAAGCAGATTCTCTCATTGAACACAGTGAGGAAAACGCTCAGTCTCGCTCCCCAGCCCTGCCCAGGCAACGCACCAAGAATCCTGTTTCTCTGGGAGCCCCGCAAAGTCAAAGGACTCCACCCTTTGCTGCCCTGGTTTCCAGGCCTGTGGCCGAGCTGCCTGTCGGGGACCCGGGCTTTCCTTTTCAGAAGGCTATTGGAGCCCCAAGCTGGGAGGCTGTGTGGTTGGGCCAGAGGGAGTCCCTGGGGCCTGCTCTTACCTGATTATCTAATACTTGACGGGTGGACCCTCTGGTCGGTTTTCCGTGGCACTGTGAACAGGCTTAGCATTAGCATTCTTCAGACGGCTCCTGGCCTTTGCAGGGGAGAGGACTTGACTGCGGCGCTGGAGGGCCGAGCAAAGCCTGCTCGCTGTTGACAGTCAGCTGTGATTTTCCATCAGCTGCATCTCATTATCCCGTCAGGGCTCCCTCTGCCTATCGATAGGAAACAATGTGTAATCACTTGCAACTGATTGCAAATCACTCTGCCCAGCCTGAGCGAGCCTCGGCCCATCACCACGTGGCCCAGACTGCCAAGCGGTCCCCTGGGGCCCCTCACTGCCTTCCTGGTGGGGTTCCCGGGAGCTTGGAGCACAATGGCCATCCTTTCTTCCTGGGGTGGAGGGGGAGAGACGGGGCCCGTTACAGAGAGATATTGGCTAATCACAAACCTCACGGAATGACAGGGTCAGGTTCAGAACGGCTATTTTGTGGGACTTGTTTCAGAGACAGAAAGGTGGTCAAGCCTCTTTCCTTCATGGAGAAGTAGATGGGTTCTAGGATTCTAGAAGGAATAAGTGGGTGGGAGTATGGACCACATTTTAAAAATAGAGACAGTAGAGCATACTTATTGTAGAATTCAGACATTGAAGGCGCTCAGATCCAATTCAAGTCCTGGTTCTAATAGTTACTACCTGTGTGACATTGGGCAAGTCACCTAATCGCTCATCAGTCTCAGTTTCTTATCTGTAAAGTGGGAATAATAGCAGTACCAAGCATTCAGAGGTGCCTGAGTGCTTAAACGAGATAATAAATACAAAATCTTTAGGATTCACTGAATGCCAATTGTTGGTATTACTAAATAATCTGAAGTTGATGAAGACATTCATTTCCTAATATTGTCCTCTTTCTGCCTAAAGGAGAAAAATATCCGTGGCAGAAAAATCCCAGGTTCCAAATGTTTTCTTCTACTGAAAGCTATACTCGTTCTACCAGGATACAACAGAAGCAGACAAATGTGGTCAACTACATGTGGGAAAGGAGTTTCTAGATCTCAACACCCATTAGCACAGAAGGGTAGTGAAGTTCATCAGAGCTGCATATCAGAATCATCTGCAGAAATTTAAAAAATTTTCTATGACCAGCCAGCCCTCCTACTTTAGATGAATTACATCTGAATTTCTTGGGGTGAGGCTTTGGCACCTTTAATTTTAAGCAGGGATGGCCCTGCCTCCCCATCCTTCCCTATTCCGTGTCTGCCAGGTGAAACTAATGTATGCCAGGGTCAGAGCTACAGCGGCTAAGCTCTGAGAGAGAACTGCTATTATAAAAATGTGTCCCGCTTTGTTTAAAAGTAGCATTGTCTACACTTCTTTGATGCAGCAGTGACTCTCTTCCTCCTTACTTTTCTCCTTCTCCTCTTCATCCTCCTGCTCTTCCTTTGAAAACCATACTGAGAGACCGTTCTGGAAGCATTCTCCAGCTCTTCCTCAGTAGGGGGACACCTGGCTGAAATGCTTCCTGACTTTATCTTTCTCTGGTGCAAAAGATCTCCTAAGAGTCAGGACCATGAGGGGACAGTCTGTAATCACTCTGATTCTTCTCCGCTAGGATGCCCAGAAAAGGCAGAGACACAGACGTGCCCAGACTGTTCTATAGGCATCTAGAAAGAACTCAGGCCAGAGCTGGCTCCTGGAGAGCAGGGGTGGGGGAGGGTGCTGTAGATGAGCCCTGGGGTCTGCAGGCCAAGGCGGTGGGCTCCTCGGTGTTAGGAAGTGGCTGAGCACCTTGATCCTGAGAGCAAACAGCAATCCTTTTCCTTCACCAGAAAGTCTTTTCAACAGTCAGGTTTCCATAAATGCGTGGCTCTGTTTCAAAGCTTTTTATTCAGTTCCACTGGTCTGTTTTTCTCTCCCTACAACACTACCACGATTGCTATAGATCTATAATAAACCTCTTGTTTTGTTCTATCTATTCAAAATGGTCTTGACGTCTTTCCTCTTTCACTTCCCATATGGAATTTTGGTATCTCTTCTCAAGTTCCTTGTTGGGGCTTTCATTGGAACTACTTTGGATGTAAGTATGGATACATTGGGAAGAATTGCCAGTTTGTAATCTGCTTACCATGACCCTGATCTGTATCTGTATTCACATACTGAGTTTCTTCTATGATTTAAGATGACGTTTTCTATTTTTTATCATAGTTACGTACATTTTTGTTAGATTTTTTCCTTAAGTATTTATTATTTAGTTGCCATTGTAAATCACACTAATTTAATAATGCCTTTGGTAATTACATACAGTAAGAACACAATTGATTTGTGTGTATTGGACTTGAATCTAGCAACTTTAGTTAACTCTCTTATTAGTTTCAATACTTTATATCTGACATGCTTTTAGACATATGAGTGGTGGAGGGGACTGGGAGAGGGAAGGATTGGGAGTTTGGGATTAGCAGATGCAAACTGTTATATATAGGATGGATATATAGTACAGTCCTCAATATCCTGTGATAAACCACAATGGAAAATACTATGAAAAAGAATACATATATATATGTATAATTGAATCACTTCGCCATACAGCAGAAATGAACACAACATTGTAAATCAACTATATTTCAATAAAAAAAAAAAAAATATGAGCGGGGTAGCAGAATGCCAAAATGTCAAATTGGTTACATCTAGGTGGAAAGATTACCGATGAGTTCCTTTTTGCTTCTTTATATTTTTCAATACCTAATACATTTCATACAATAAGTATCACCTCCTTAACAACTGAACTGAAAATTAAATTACAAGCGTACCGATAATAGCCTCCTTCTGATTAATACCTCCACTCAGCAAGCCCATGCTGAGTGCTTCATACACACAATTTAATTTCAATCTTGACAGCAACCTTGCATACAAGGTATTGCTTGCCACATTTTTAAACAGGGAAACGGAGGCACAGATCACCTTACCTACATCAACACCTACCCACTAATTAGTTGAGCTGGGTTTTGTGGGACTATTGTCTTCTAGACAAACTCAGGAGGACACTTTCTTGGGGAAAATTTTGCTTCGCTGAATTCAAGCTCTAGAGGGTTACCCGGGCTAGTTTGTCACTGACACAGCTGTTTGCCCTATCCGCAGGGCAGAGCCTCAGGCACTCCGGAGAAACAAGCTTTACAAAGGCCCCCCAGTGGGGCTCCGGCTGCCGGGGTCTGCAACTGATAAGGGAAGCCAGGCCTGGAAGCCAGCGACCTGGACTCACATCTTGAAAACGAGAACGGAAGTTTTACAGGATGAAGGATACCTGGGAAGGTCAGACTTTTCTAGCAATGGCTCCTTATTCAGGAGACCAAGAGTGAGACCCAGCGATTCCAGTATTAGAAGAAGGAAGCTTATTCCCTGAGGGTGAAGATTTGACCTTTGTCTTTGGTCTCCCTAAAGGTCAATAATCACAAAGATGACTTGAAAGGTTTTAAGTGATCTGAACCCAGCAGTGTGTTACAAAAGAGACTAGGAAAGGAGACATGGGATGATTGGAAGTCATTTATGACCTTTGTAAATCTTTTTCTAGCGGATTAATAATCACCGGAATGTTAAAATACAACTTTTAGTAACTGCATCCAAGTCACAAGCCAGGCTCTCTAACTAGATAATGCATATGAAAGCCACCTCTGGAAGAATCTTTTACAACTGCTATCACCATGCACAAGATCTCACAACTGTAGCACGTTTACCTCTCTCTCTCTCTGTTGGCTTTGTCCTCGCCACCCCCTGCCCAGGACTGTGTCATGACTTTTGTAGGGAGGCCCTAGGCACTTTTGCCCTTGTGGGCCTCTTCCTCTATTAAAAAAAAAAAAATTAAGTATTATATTTTATGACTACATTGGGATAAAGATGTGTGTCATCCTGATAGGATGCGATGCAATATTACAAGTTTGTTATTATATTCTTTTTTTCTTCAGATTTAAAAAAATTAGAATTAAAAGAAATTAAAATTACTTTAATAAAAATAAAAATTAAGACACGAATACTAAAATCCCGTGAATCCTAGACACCAGGTGTCCTGGGCCTGGTGGAAAAGTCAGCCTTGCTCTCCACCCCCCCCATCCCCCCTCCCCTGATTTCTCTGGCTCTCCTTTCCTGCCAAGCCTAGCATGCTAACGAAGAAAAACAAGTTTTCAGTTTCTCTTGTATCTTGCTTGCCATCATTTCTGTTCTATGAAGAAACAAATAAGACATTTCCTTAATTTTCCTTTAAAGAAACTGAAATCTGTGAATCTCCATTTTTCCTGGAATCCGACAGGATTTCCCGCCCCCCCCCCCCCAGCAGTTTACTTTATCTAGGTTTTTCTTCTTTTCAGCTCTACCTAGACACCACAAAAACTTATGACGAGCCTAGAAAGATCCTTTAGCAATTATTCCTAACACTGGCTCACCTTCTGGGTGCATCCAGCTTCCCTTTAGCTTAGGTACTCAGAGCTGCTGCAGGCACCGTGGAGGACATGGGGATACAAGAAACCAGCAATGCATGCCCTGTCTTGTCAGGAGCAGAAGTTACCTTGAGACACCCGTGCAGGCACTGTGGTCCCCCTCTGGCTTCTCTGAGCAGCAGCTAGTTTCGCTGCTGTTTTCCACTGCTCTTCGAGCAGCGCACACGCATTCAGAAACGGCCCTTAGGAGTCAAGGGGCTTTCATCTAATTTGCTTTTCTTAAAGATAACTTTCCCAATATACTACTGGATTCAACACAAGGAATCCACAGTTACAAACTCAGCCCAAGTAATGGTGGGAGGCCCGGGGTCTTCTGAATTACAGGACTGAGTCTCTTGAGGCTGGCATGGGGGGCCGAGGAGGGTCAAGCTTGGCTGTTCTCAGCTGTGGGCTCGTGCTTTATAACCTCAGAATGTGCTTCAGGGTGGAGGGAAGGGACGCTTTAATACTGTGTCTACAAGAGGCCTCTCCTCCCAGGACGCCTCCTTCCAGCCTCAGGATGAAGGGCCTAGGGGCTCCCCGTGGTGGGGCTGCTTCTGGATCCAGGTTACAGCCTACCTGACCCTGGACACCAGGGACCTACAGAACAGGAGCTAGAAGTGAACTGTGGTCAGAGATGTCAGAGCTTCCGTTATTCACATAACACGCCGTCTTCCTCCGTTTCACATCATTTTACATCATGCAGGGGGACTAGAAAAGGAAATCCAAATAGTCGCTGGTTTAAGGACCTTTGGATATGACTGCTCAGTGAATAACTGGGGAGGATGTCTGCACTACGTTCCTTGATTCATTCTTCCGTCTTTGGTCCTTGTAATCATAGACTCTTTATGGAGTGATGACATAGAGCCAGCCAGTGTGACAAGTCAGGGCTGTGCAGACACTACCCTGTAGAGACCTGTCAACAGCACTCAGAAGGAGTTATCATTGTCTTCTGTTCACTGGGAAGAAAGTGAGTCTCAGAAGAGGGGGAAGGGGGGAGAGAGAGAGAGAGAGGATCTAGTTATTTTTTAATGTTAAATCTGTGAGATTGCTTGATTTCTAAAGGGAACATTTAAAGATGAAAAAATGAAACACATTTCCACTTCCTGGAGGTACGTGAGTAATCCTTTTCTCTTTTCCTAGGTGGGAATCTCCTTCCAGAGCACTCCCTTACCCACAGCAAATTCCCCTGGACTTGGGAGTTGGGATTTCAGGGGTGGGATCCTGCACCTGCTCCTTACTACCTGCTGGCTGCCGGAAGAAGAGGAAAAGACAGAACTCAACTCTTCTTCCCAGGACAGAGCAAGGCTGTCTGGTTTTGTCCCCCAGCCACCCTGGAAGGTTGATGCCAGTTTTATCTACTTCATGAATGGAGATTTTTCACTGAAAGGGGCTGAATAACTTCCCCAAGTCCACAAAGGTCTTTGTGCTCTTGCTGTGCTGCTGTGTGTGTTAAATACAGTATCATACACAGTGATGCCTAATGCTTCACTTGACACATGGCTGGAAAGCAACACGTGTTAATTGCTATGAAATCCAAATCTCATTTCCAAGGTGCTTTAAGATGTTTTGTCTCCAGCACAGCTTCCTGGATCAAATGGGAACTTAAAACCTGACTACATTTTAATTGGATACCTTAAAAAGAGAGATGGCCAAGATGGAGAGCATTTTGGACAATTCGGGCCAAATCTTGTGCTCTGTGTCTCCAACTGAAGTCTAACTTTGTTGGTCCAAAAGCAATGCTGTTTTCTATAGACCATGGATTTAATTTCCTTAAACAAACACCTAAATGATGTCACCATTATGAGACAGCAATGAGCTGTTCCTTGCCTCTCTTCACTGAAAACTTTTGATCTGAGCTACCATAGGCTTATTTCTCTGTTCCCAATATCTGTGTAACCTCTAACCCCTGTCCTACTCAGAAATAACCTGGGAGATTTTACGGAAAACAAACAAACCAGCAAAAATGGTTGCCTGGCCCTAAGCCAAGAACTTTGGAATTATATTGGTTTAAATAGTTCTTGAAAACAAAAATTTTTTGAGTTCTTTTGGTAATGTACAGCCAAGAATAAGAAACACCATTTCACCAAACTGAACCTTTTCAGCTTTGCAAGATTGCCATTCCTCCTCAGGGCCTTTGCACATGCTGTTCCCTCTTCCTAGAATTCTGCTCCCTCTAGGCTTCACTTCACTAGGTCACACTCATCCATCAGGTCTCAGTGAAACATCTCTTTCGATGAGAAACCTTCCCCTCCTATGGTGAGCAGGCCTTAGGGAGGGCCCCCGGTGATTTTTGCCCCTGTATTCACACCCTCTGTAATCCCCTTTTCTTGAGTGTAGGCAGAACCTGTGATTTGCCCCTGGCAATAGAATATACAGGGATTTTGAAGACATAATAAGGCCCCAAACCAGATGATTTTGAGTTAATCAAGAAGGAATTACAGTAAGTCCCTTACATACGGACAAGTTCCATTCCAAGAGTGCATTTGTAAGTCCAATTGCTTTCTAAGTCCAACACAGTTAGCCTAGGTACCCAACTAACACAATCGGCAATATACCATTGCTTTTACGCTTGCTTCCGGACATCCTGGGCTTGAAATAAAGATACTGTACTACTGTACTCGATACAGTACTGCACAGCAAAGCACCCAAAAGCACAACCATTTATAGAGGATGCTCCCACGTGACAATGTTCACCAGACACATGAAACTAACTTACATGATTGGACATGCAAACGCACGTTTGCATCTTTGAAAGTTCACGAATTGAAGGTTCGTGTGTAGGGGACATATTGTATCTTGCCCTCCAGGGCTCCACTTAAACAGGTAAAAGCCCTTAAGAGAGGGACGAGGCCTTCCCTGAGAGAGATTTTTCTAACAGGCTTGATGAAACGCATGGCCAGAGCCACGCTAGACAGGTCCTCATGGCAGGGAACTGTGGGCTGACTCTAGGGTAACCTCCAGCTAATAAAAAGTCTAGAACTCTCATTCATTTGACCACAGGGAAATCAATCCTGTCAATAACTTGTATAGCTTGGAAGCGCATTGCTCCCCATTTGAGCCTCCAGATGAGAACATGGTCCAGCCAACCCCTTGATTACTGTCTTCTAAGACCCTGAGCAGAGGACCCAGCGGAGGTGCACCTAGACTCCTGACCTACAGACACTGTGAAAGAATAAATGTGTGCTGCTTTAAGACACTAGCTTTGTGGTAATTTGCTATGCTACAATAGAAAATTAAACACCTTTATTCTCCCCTCACAAATACTTTCTTAGACTCCTGACATTCTTTGCAGCCCTCAGCCCATTTCTGAATATTGTGTCAAATGCTATCTCCCCAGTAGATCACAAGCTTGGGGAGGGCAGGCCCCTTGCTTCTCTTACTTACCCACGCCTCTGTCCCCGCACCTCACTGAATGCCTGCCACCTATGTAGCAGGCTCTCAATAAATGCCACGGAATTAATGGATGACTGCACACACCAGGAGAATCAGGCTGGGTTCCCATTTCAGTCTTTCTATTGAGTCCCTTCCACATCCTCCTCCTGCTCTTCCTTCTAGCATTTTCCCTCGCACAAGAGCAGAGCTTGCCAGACTATGGCTCCCAGGCCAACGCTAGCTGACACCTAATATCTATCCACTTTGTGTGGCCCATGAGTTAATGGTCGCAGTCACATTTTTAAATGGTTGGAAAAAAAATTTTAAAGACTAATATTCCATGACACGTGAAGATTCTATGGAATTCAGAGTTCAGAGTCTGTACAGCAAGTTTCACGAGGCAGAGCCATGAATGTTTGCTTACATGATGCCTATGCTGGCTTTCTTGCTACAGTGGCCCACAGAGACTACAATATTTACTATCTGACCCTTTAGAATGAAAGTTTGTCGACCTCTGACTTAGAGCTTGAGAACTATGGATGCAGACGGTAGAGTCAGAAGCAGAAGGATGCTTGCCTGGCAGTCAAGCACAGGAGCTGCAGGGCAGAAAGGAGTTTGACATCTCTGGCTTACCTGCCTGGGGAACACCTGAAGAAGGCAGCATTGGCACAGATGTTGGTGGGGGAGGGGGGCAGAGGCAGCGGGATTGTGGGCAAAGTCCAACTAGACAGTGATATCAACATATAGTCACATAAAGTCCACAGAAAGGTGTTTTAAGATCCTGTAAGACATTCCCTGAAGCCTCTCAGAAATTACTGGGGCTGGGGCTTCCTAGGTGGCGCAGTGGTTGAGAATCCGCCTGCCAATGCAGGGGACGCGGGTTCCATCCCTGCTCCAGGAAGATCCCACATGCCGCGGAGCGGCTGGGCCCGTGCGCCATGGCTGTTGAGCCTGCGCTTTGGAGCCTGTGAGCCACAACTATTGAGTCCATGTGCTGCAGCTGCTGAGGCCCGCACGCCTGGAGCCCATGCTCCGCAACAAGAGAAGCCACGGCAATGAGGAGCCCGCGCACCGCAACGAAAAGTAGCCCCCACTCACGACAACTAAAAAGAAAGCCCGCACACAGCAAAAAAGACCCAACACAGCCAATTAAATAAATAAATAAATTTATTAAAAAAAAAAAGAAATTACTGGGGCTGATTCTAGAAAGATCTGGGGACCTGTAGGATATATCAATGGAGATGAGTCAGCAAAAGTCTGTATCAGTATTACCGTGACTCAATTTGAACCAACTGTTGGTTGCGGATTGGGGACAATCCCCCCCAATCCTGCCCGCCGGCCACAGACCCTGAGGCTCAGAAACATGGCCTCTGTCTACAGGTATGAGACAAATCTGACAGAAGAGGCGATTTTCAGAAATGTGTAGTCCAGGCAAACGTGCTGTCCAAATAGCCACCAAAGTACATCAGAACTAACATCTATTCTTGTGCATTTTCTTGGTCTTTTGTTTACATGCTTTCCCTGAATATGGAAGCTACACACAGTTATTGCGGAAAATGCAGAATATTAAAGACAAATCTAAATGATTATAACCTCACCACATGCTGTTCCCTCTTCCTAGAACTCTGTTCCCTCTAGGCTTCACTTCTCTAGGTCACATTCATCCATCAGGTCGCAGTGAAACATCTCTTTTGATGAGAAACCTTCCCCTCACCACAGGGGAGCAACTATTTTTCAAATTTTGGGCTATTTCCTTTCCATCCTTCTAATTTCTCTGTTTCCTTCCTCTCCTCCCATCCTTCTCTCTTCCCTTTCTTTTCTCTCATGCTTCTTCTTCTGCTACTGCTTTGTATAGACAAGATCATAATCTCTGTCTAAATGTGACTTTTCTCTTTTTCTTGCCTATAAAATCATATGTAATTCTAAGGTGACTGAAAATTTACTGTGGACCAATACTTCTCAATGAGGTGCTGGGGTGATTTTGTTCCCCATGGGCCATTTGGCAAGGTCTAGAGATATTTCTGGCTGTCTGAATTAGAAGGAGGATTGCTCTTAAACATCCCATGAAGCACTGGGCAGTGAGTATCCGATACCCAGCATCAGTAGGGTGTCGAGGTTGAGAAACCCGGCTGCAGATATATTGTCTGATAGTTGCATATTGTTTTATTGTCTAAAAACCTCTTATTTATTTAAATACCAGTCCTCCTGGTTGTTGGATATTTATTTTGATTTTTAACCTAATACAAATAATATTGAAACATGCTCATGTGTTTTGAACAGACACAAAAAATAAATTTCCTCTCTTTTCCCATAAATATTATGGACCAAATTAAAGCTGTGACTTATTGTAAATGTCCAAGGGTCATGGCCCACCAGTAGCACAAGCTCCTCAAAAGCAGGGCCTGCAATGATTCTTTGTATCCTCGGGGCCTCGCAGATGGCCTGTAGCGTAATAGGTGTTCATTGGAGACAACTACTGTGCCATGATTAGCAAAGTTCATCAGTGCTTGCTGGTGGGGAAGCATGTCCAGGTTTTTCTACACAATGTTCAGCCCCAACTTTTCCTTTAGTCTCTTTGCATGAACTCTGCGAGGCTGGTAGTGAGACGGCAGGCGTTAAGTCACTTTGTTGCTTTTGTGGTGTCCTGCCAGCATTGCGGGGATGTCAGTGCTCTTGTCATGAGCCTGTGGTTATTGTGTGAGATCAGCCACTGTAGCACAGAAGGGCATCCATGCAAACACAGGGACTGCGTGGCCCACTTTACAGATGGGAAGGCTGAGGCCCAGGAGGAAAGCGGCTTCACTAATTTTTATGTCTCCTGACCTATTAGCCACAGGCTAACAAAGGAGGGCTATTACCTCTGCAGCCACTTTGCTAGCCCTTGGAGGAGCTGGGCAGGAACGCTGCAGAGGCCTCATGGGCCCTGCTCTGTGACAGTGGGCTGGGCTCTGGGCCTCTGGGAAGAAGCCTCCGGGGCCTGCCCTGGCCCCTGCAGCCCACGGACTCAGCCCCGCCTCCCTGGAGTGTGGTCCTGGGCCACTGGCATCCCAACTCCAGGGACTCTATTAACCTTCAGACTCCTCCCCGCTTGGACCGACTGCTTCGTATCAGTTCCCTCTCAGATGCTCAGACATGCTGAAACGGGAGGAGCATCGGGCCTGCCCAGGGCTCAACAAGTTTTCTCTCTAAATTGCAAGAGAGTAAGTATTCTAGGCTCTGAGGGCCACATAGTCTCTGATGCAATGGCCCCCCAGGGCACTGCAGCCTGAAAGCATTTGTGGACGGTGCACGAGTGGGCATGGCTGGATGTGGCCTGCAGGCCATAGTTGATGACCTCTAGGACAGACCTGTCAGTCAACCTGAAGACCCTGGAGCCTGAACCCTTGTGTAAGTTGGTCTCCTTTATTCTCATTTGATGACAGGAGACTCTTCATGAGACACTGGGTGACATGCTGGGAAGTCTGGGTTGATGGCAAGCTCTGCTCTCATCACACTGCCTGCGTTACCAAGTCCCTTCCTTCACTGGGACTCAGTTTCCCCATCTTGTACCAGTTAACCCCTCGGCCTCCATCAGCCTTCACCCGTCTGTCTCTTCACTTTCTCTGCCATCTGCCGGCTCCCCTGCCACCTGGCCCAGCCTCCGTGTAGGGAGGGGAGGGTGGAGTGGGTGGCCCGGCCCAGGCCTCGCTTCCCAGCAGCTTCCCCAGCAGCTCTGGGCTTCTCGGCACAGGCCAGTGCTCCAAGGGCCAAGAGTGAGTCAGAGGGCGGGTGCCGGGACTCGCTCTGATCACGCCCTTTCTCTGGGCGCGCCCCTCGGCGGCCGGGGCTGGAGGCCCTGGCAGTGTGGGAGGGAGGGGCAGCCCTCCACCTGGCCCCACGGTCGCACCACCTTGATGGCCCTCGATGGGCAGGGTTGGCAGGGCTCCACCCACAGTCCTGGGCCTCTTCTCCATCCCCATCCGCTCGTCCTTGTTCATAGAGCCCAGGAGCCCCAGGCAGATGCCCACGTGACCATGGGTGTCAGTTCCCTTTCCTACAGCCTTCCCTCCACCGTGGGCCTACCTGGTCCATTTGGCAGATTCCCGCTTATCCCCCACGTGCCACCGCCTCTGAGAAGCCCTCCCTGGATGCTGAGGAAGCTGCCTCCACTCCTCCTGGACACCCAGCCACCCTTGCACACACCCCCTCTTAGCCACCTCTCAGTACGTGGACTTTTGTGGTTGTTGCTGTGAGTCCACATGCCCGGCAATGAGGGCTTCAAGGGCAGGACTGTCTGTTGCTAATCTTTATACCCCCAGCCTCAGTGCAAGCCTTTGTCCATACTGGGAGCTTAATCAATGCATGTCCAACACATTTCATAAAGGCCGATTCCATTCTGTGCTCAGAAGAAAATGAAACAGGACTTTTTCTACGAGGCAGCAGACTGATGGAGACCGTTAACCCCAGGAAGTGAAAAAAGCAACACTGTGGACTGATTGTGGGGAAACTGAGGTACGTGAACGCTGAGGGGCTTCTGATGGAGTAGGATTATTTTCACCCACTTTCGCTCTCGCCTCATTTCTCTTTCTCCCCTGCCCACTCCCGGTCTCCTCATGGTGGGCGCTGTCCAAATTTGGATCTTCCGTCTTCCTTTCCTTTAATTTCTCCGTCTTTTAGAATTAGGGTCCTCAAGCTTGAGAAAGCCTCAGAATCTCTTAGGCAGCTTGGTTAATGCTCAGATTTCACCCTGAGAGGGTGGGGATTCGCAGGGCTTGGGTGGGCTCCAGAGATGGCATTTCTAACAAGCTCCTGAGGGGCCGGCACGTGGGTGGTCCGAAGGCCACGCTAGGGCAGTGCTGCTCCACGTTTCCCATCCGGGCTAACTGACCTCTTCTAAGAGCTGCAGCTGGCGCCTCCACATAGCCCTCTCGCAGACTCGCTTATCTCACAAGGATTTTCTGAGCACGGACTCTGTGCCAGATGTTGCTCTAGGCCCTAAAAATGGGATGGGGAGCCTAAGGAGGGTCCTTCCCTCATGGGGGACACACTCAGCCTTTTGCCCCAGACACTCTTCCATGACATCATTCAAACTCCGTATGTCTAAAACGCGCCTTCTCACCCCTTCTACTTCTGTCAGCTCCCCCTACCCCCGGCCGCCACTGAGCTTCCCGCCTCTATCCGGGCACCAGCGGTCTCAGTCCGGCCCCCCAGCTGCTGCGTGGCCCGTGCATTGTTTACTCCATCCTCGCAGGCATCATGCCCTGTTGATTCTCCACCCACAGCGTGTGTCTCTTTCCATGTCTCTTGTCATCACACACAGGACACTTAGAGGGTCACCGTAGAAGTCTGCAGAAGACTCTTACTCTGCCGCTCTGCCTGCAATCTCTGTGTATTTTAATTCCTTTAGATTGATCTTCTAGGGCAGTGTGTCTCAAGCTACAACATGCATCTGAATGGCCTGCGAGTCCTGGGAAAATGAGATCCCAGAACAGTGGTTCTGGAGGGCGGCCCTGAGATTCTGCAACCTGACACACTCCCAGGTGGTGCTGAGGCTGCGGGTCCACGGGTGTCACTTTGAGAAGCAGGGTCCCCGAGCACATTGCTTTCTCTTTAGAACTCTCTTCACTGACTGTCACTCACCCACTAGGTTAAACCCCTAAATTGAGACTGACATTTAGGGCCTGAACCTGTCGGTGGCCTTCTTACTCATGTTTCATCTCCTGCTGCATGTTACTTTCTTTGCATCACAGATCTCCTTCCTGACCGAGTCCCCATCCTTGTTTATGTACCTTTCACACCAAGAATGCCACCATCTCTCTCTCTCTCTATTCTTAGAATCCTTACTTATCCTTCAAGTTCAGCTCAAGCTCTATCTCCTCCACTTTTCTGGTTCATAGGACCCTAGCCAGTCTCCGAACTCCCAAGACACCCACTTTTGGTTTTTTACCTTTGTCTGTAGCATGTGCTTTGTCCTGTGACTTTCCAGTTTCTTCCACTAAAAGAGTGGAGTGCATTTCTCTGCCCTTGACTTTCTGTTTAGCTGTGTGTCTTACTCTGCCAATAAAATGACAGGGTGACCAGTTTCAAGCCTTGGCCTTAGGATATCTTGTGCTTTCCTTTCTGCTCTCCTGTGTTTCCGCCATGGCCATGAAGAGTTCCTGACCGGACGAGCCTGCTGATCCCAGGAGGAGGTTGAGAGACACGTGGCGTGGAAGCGAGCTGACACCACAGCTCATCACCAGAAGTGTGAGTGAGACCAGGCAAGATCAGCAGGGGCCCTTCTCTGCTCTCAGCCTGGGTCAGCCCATTCCAGCCAACCCACACTTCCTGTGAGTCAAACAAATGCTTATTTTTGCCACAAAAATTGAGATTTTGTGGCCGTTTATTATGCAACTATAACTAACCAAAAGAGGCATGTATGTTTTTAAACTACTATTTTTTTTTTTTAAATTGAAGTATAGTTGATTTACAATATAGTATTAGTTTCAGGTGTACAGCACAGTGATATGCAGTTTATATATATATATATATATATATATATATATTCCTTTTCAGATTCTTTTCTCTTATAGGCTATTACAAAATAGTTCCCTGTGCTACATAGTAGGTCCTTGCTGTTTCTCTATTTTATATACAGTAGTGTGTATCTGTTAATCCCAACCTCCTAATTTACTCTGCCCCCACGCCCCTTTCCCCTTCGGTAGCCATAAGTTTTCTATGTTTGTGTTAAGCTACTAAGTTTTGAGCAACACTTGTGGGCACCGTACAAGGGAGGTCACATCTCACATACGCCTCTCCGCGTTTCAATGCTGTGAGGTGAATACCGACCTTATTCCAATATTACAGATGAAGAAATCAAGATTCAGGGTAATTAAGTGAGCTGGGTTGTTGAGTGGGTACTTCTCACACAGATGCTCACTCTGAGGCTTGTCTTCCCAATGCCTATCCTGTCCTCTGAGGGATATATTTATGTTTGGCTACACAAGACAATATTTGCATTTGGTTAGGGCAGGAGGGGGCTTGGATATTTTAGCAGCGTGCGGGAAGAATCACATCATCTTTAAAGCCAGCTCCATTTCCACCGTAGCCCCCTCAACTGACAATTTTTAGGAACCCCATCCCCAGAAGGCAATTGTGGTCATGCTGGTATCTTTAAAATACTGCTCAGATCAGGGGGGTGGGTTTGCTGTTATTGGTGCTGCCTGTCTGGTTCTGAGGACTTGAACCCAGACTTTGCTGGGTTGAATCCAAAGCTCCAGGAGCTTTGTGTTCCCTAACAGGGCAGGCAGCCAGAACCCGTGTGCTCTTTAACTGTTTGTGCCTTTGGGTTTGCGATGGCAATGGAAAACAGGGGGGAAAATAATGACAGGAATGCTTAAGTTGTGCTGGGATCTTCTGCCAGAATGATCTTTCAGAATGCGCAGAAGATAATATCACGCCTTGACTTAAATCCCTTCGATGGTTTCAAAGCACAAATTCTTCACGTGACCCAGAGTGACCCCAACCTCTGTCTTGTTCTCTCTGCTTATAGTGTCACCACACTTCCCTTGGATCTCTGAATAGAACACACCTTCTCCAGTCTCTGAGTCTTTGCGTATGCTGTCCCCTTGGTGTACAGAGCTGTTTCTTTTCCCTTTACCTGTCTAATCTCTACTTTCTTCCAGGTCTATACGAGAGTCTCTTCCTCAGAGAAGCCCTTCCCAACCTCTCCTGCAAGTTCAAGGCCTTCCACAGTGCCCATTCTCAGAGCTGATAGTAGACAGTGAACTCGGGCACACCACTGTATCCATACCAGTTAAAATATTGAAATACTCCTGTAGTTGTTGATGATTTACTACGGCTCTGAGTTCCCAGCGTCAAGCTCTGGCCAACCTGGCCTTCCCTGGGCCACTGCCCCCTGCCTGCTTCCCACTTTTACATAATTGAGCAACTCAAGGTTTCTTTGCAGAGGACTTGCAGAGAGAGCTGGGTTTACAGCCAGCTCTGTTTAGAATCAGCCAATTCTGGGGCTTCCCTGGTGGTGCAGTGGTTAAGCACCTGCCTGCCAATGCAGGTGACACGGGTTCGAGCCCTGGTCCGGTTAGATTCCATATGCCACGGAGCAACTAAGCCCGTGTGCCACAACTACTGAGCCTGCGCTCTAGAGTCTGTGAGCCACAACTACTGAGCCCGAGTGCCACAACTACTGAAGCCCATGCGCCTAGAGCCCGTGTTCCGCAACAAGAGAAGCCACCACATGAGAAGCCTGTGCACCACAATGAAGAGTAGCCCCCACTTGCCACAACTAGAGAAAGCCCATGGGCAGCAACAAAGACCCAACACAGCCAAAAATAAAGATAGATAAGTAAATAATAAATCTTTTTTTAAAAAATCACGTATACCTACTTGGAAGAAAAACTACTTTTAAAAGGAAAAAAAAGAACCAGCCGATTCTGATGGGCCCGTCAAGCCCATGCTCATACTCCCCTTATGATTACTTGCCTAACAGTTATGTTGTTTGACAGTATGTGTTTGAATCACCAGAAAGCAGGGACAAGTTTTGGAGTGTAGAGGGCCTGCCGCCTAAGAGACCCAGAATATGTGCACGTTAACTGCACACGTCACTAAGCCTCACAACTCCAGGCTATAAGAGCGCTTATTACCCCCATCTTACCAGCAAGACTTCAAACGAGAAACGGAAATGCATGCTGACAAGAAGGGAGACAGAGAAAACCCCAGGCTCGAAGGCGTGGGGCTGTGTTATCCAGACTCCACGCTCGTGGACATCATGGGGGCTGCCAGGTGTCTTGATGGCTCTTTGGAGATGCTGCCATGAAATGGTTGAGGAGGGGCCACTCTGACTGTGTCCCACCAGCTGTCCCCTGTAGATGTAGCAGAAGTTTCTCATGCAGCTGTTCACGGGGCTGCCCAGCTATGTCAGGAGCTGAGACACGGGGAGCCAGCCCCGCTATGCTGAGACACAGTTGAGGCTCACATCCCTACCCATTTTGGTCTCCATCGGGGTGGTCCCCCCGTGACCTCTGCCCTTTAGATATCCATGTCCTTGTGTTATCCACTCCCCACGAGTGTGGGCTGGACCTAGCGGCTGACTTCTAACAAGTAGATTATGGCAGCAATGATTGGATGCCACTTCCGAGATGCGGTTGTGAAGATACTGTGGCTTCCACCTTGCTTGCTCTCTCTTGCTCTCTGCCTCTCTGAGGAAGTCAGCTGCCACGTTATGTACTGCCCTGTGAGCAGGTCCACGTGTCAGGAAACGGAAGGAATGCCCCCTAGCCAACAGCCAGCAAGGAACTGAGGTCCCGAGGGCAGCAGCCTGCAAAGGACTGAGTGGTGCCAATAGCCATGCACATGGACTTGGAAGAGCTCCCTTCATTTGAACCTTTAGATGAGACTATAGCCCTGGCCAACACCTGGACTGCAGATCTTTGGAGAGACTTTACGGCAACGGCACCCAGCCAAGCCACACTTGAGCTCCTAACCCACAGAAACTATGAGATAATAGATGTCTACTGTTTTAAACCACTAGATTTTAGGGGGCCATTTGTTACCCAGCAATAGATAACCAATGCAGTTTGTCAAGGTAGCATTCCAAACTTTTTTTTTTTAAACGCAGGATAAAATTCACCCCTGTGCATAAACACTTGAATCTCTATTCTACAGGTTTAGTTTGGGCTTATATTTAGCTATTCCTGAATCTACATATAAATATTCAAACTCGCCTAACATCGAATGGAGTTCTACCAGGTGCCAGACTGTGGATTGTGGATTCCTGGAAATGAAGACCTTGTCTCACTCATCTCTGCACCACAGGACCTCGCACAAGGCTATCCCACAATAGCTATTCAATAACTAGGTGCTAAATTAAATGATCTCACCGCCAGTTAGCTATTGTGACCCACATTGAGAGAGGTGACTAGAGCTTAAATGATTCAGAGAGAGTCATACAAGTAGAGTTAGGTCTTTCACCCACATTCTAAGGCTGCCATCTGGGAACCCCAGAACTTCTATGTAGTGGGTAAAATAGCCCACTACAATCTTGAATGGCGTTGCTTCCCTTCCTCCCTAAAATACAAGCTCAAAATAAGCAGGTGGCTTAAAAAATGCTTTTATTAAAGGACTTCATCCAAAAAAGCTTTGCTACTCTTTTCTTTCCCTCTTAAGTACAGGGAAATGGCCTTTACCATATTTTAAAAGGATTCCTGGGATATAGTTCCTCAACGATAACATGTTAGAAGTGAGTAACAATTAGGTTATTTTAGTCTCACTAATAACGCTCATGGAGCAATTGGTGTTGCTCTCTGAGTTAATAAGAAACATTTGCAGCAAAAGCATGAGACTCCAGATAAAGCCACTGGCAAGAAATGGTCTGTTTAAATACCAGAAAACAGCCCATATTCAAACAGGTGTGCGATAAAACAGTGTAAATAAACTGCTCTGTATGCAGTATAGCCCAAGCAAAATTGTGTAAGAAACTTTCCTTCTACTCTGAAAAATACATATATGTATATACACACGTGTGTGTGTGTGTGTGTGTGTGTGTGTACATATATTCATACCAGGCCTCTTGTATCATCCTCAGACTACACAGCTGGAAAAACAGTTCTTATCCAGAGAGCCAAAAGTAAAAGTTGCTTAAAAAAATCTTTTTTAATGGCTAGCTAAACAAAACCTTGCTAGGGAACGATTATACTTTTTGCAAATGTGGCCTTGAGCTAGAATCTTGTGAAAGACTCACCTCTTTTCAACCTTTAAGAAATATGTCTGCCTCTTTGAATTAGCGATGGTCACTTCATGTTGTGTTATGATATTTTTGAAAAATGTTTTTGTTGGTGCAGTTTCCTCAGCCACGTGGGCACTTGACTTAGGGCATTCAGAATCTAGATGCCTGAGAGACCTGTTTGGTTTCCATTAAGACCTGCTAAGTGCACAGGAAACATGGTTTAGAGCTGCAAGAGGTTATAAAAACTGTCCTTCATTTCATGCCATTTCCTTCTGGCCAGGAACAAAGATGGGACAAGGAGTTGGTCCATGCCAGAAAGTCTGGAAGCATGTGGGTTAAATATTTCCCACTGGGCCGTTTTTGGTGTTTGGGGTCATTTATTCTTTGCCAACCTGTCTCTAGGTTGGGGGGAAAACAGCACAAACGATGCAGACATAGCCTGCAGCTCTGGAGACCCCTGACACTTAGCAGGCCTCCACGGTGAGGAGGCACCATGGCGCAAAGTGCAGGGTCCTTTGTTTTCAGCAGTGCAAATCCCACTCAGCGCCCGGCCAGCGTTCCACTTTGACCATTGTCCCTGGCCTCCTCAAGAAGTTTCCCCTTGCAATACATTCCTCCTCTCAACACACACACGGCTCTCTCCCTCTCTCTTCCTCTTGGAAAAGCTTCGCCTATGCACCATGTGCAGGGCGGAATTATGCCATCGGGGCTGGGATGGAAAACAGTGGTGCAGCGGTCCCTCGGTGCAGCATGTAAGATTGTGAGCTCTGAACTCAGGCCTGCTTCAAATTCTAGCCCATTTTCTTTCTAGCCAGGTGATTTCTTTGGGCCTCAACAACCTCATCGGTGAAATGGAAATAACAGCAGTACATCCTTTACAGAGTTCCTGTCCTTACAGGGCAGAGAACAGATGCTGATAGGACCCTCAAGCGCTTCCTTTGTGCGTCTAGGGAACCACACAGATGGTGGTATCTTCCAGACAGAGGTTCTTCAACTGGATTCTACACTGTCTCTCATGTCTAATTCTAGTAACTGTTCCAGGTGGGTCCAGCCTGTACATAACCGCTTCAGAGCCAGAAATCACTGGTTCATATTTCAAACCCTCTGAGTAAACATTTGACGTATGCCAAACTTAGTGGTTCAGAACCCAATTCTGGCTGTGTCTAGAATGAGACAGAAAGCCAGCATTTCTCTTTGGAACAGCATTTTCTCTAAGAAACGATCGGTGGACAGTTAATCAGGATGAAAGCTCTCCTTTCTGTCATCACTGAGCAGTGGAGATGGAGTCAGCATCCCGGTGTCCTGGGCCTGAAGTACATTTGGTATCGTTTTATGTTGTGTTCTCACCCCTGTTCTTGTTTTTTCTCTTTTCCCCCCGCCATGGCAAGTATTATAAATAGGCCTGCTTCTTATCTGATTCTCCCCTAAATGTTTTTCATTTGAAAACCACAGTTAATTTTAGATCATTGTCTGAGATAATCTCAAATTTGTGTGTAATACAGGCCCTCATTCTAAGAAAAACATGACATTTCTGGAGGACCTGGTTTTGGTCCCCCCAGCTGACTTCCCGTCCTTTATCAGAGACAGGTTGTATCGTGGGCCTGCGGGCTCCCTTTTCCAGAAGCAGAGAAACAGCCTTCTCCTGCAGGGCTCCTCTCTCCTCAAGGATTCCCGAGGTGTGTCTTGTTTTAAAGCTGGACAAGGGGCTCAGGGCGGCGAGGAGCGAGCCCCGAACAGTGCTCCTGGGATCAAGTTTGCAATGACAGTGCGTCCTCCATCCACCCTCTGACTCTCACCAGGTCAGGCCCTCTCCCCGGCCCTCCTCAGTAACTGCAGTGGTAAATGTTGTGCAAAGGCTGCTGTACAGCTCTTGTAAATCACAGGCTGTTTCTCACAGCCTGGACCACATTTGTCCTGGCTCGAGTTAAGAGGTAAAGAACATTCCAATCGCGAGCTTGGACGGAAAAAAATATATTTGAAGTTTTTTCTGCTAACAAGGTAGGCAGAGGACTCGAATTCCAGTAAACGAAGGTTAGAGGAGGGCTGGTTTGCAAAATACAGTCATCGCCCCCCTCCTCCTTCATTTTTCCATAAAGTGCCATAAAAAGCCACTACACTAACAAACATTTTGGGAAGGGAACAGGCTCCAGGCCAAGAAGCCACAAGCTACAAAGGGGGTGAACCTGAGCCCTGAGGCACAGTTTCCTGAGCAGAGTCATTATTCAAGAAGGGATTGGGTATTAACAGCCTGACCCACACCAGATCTGCGGCCACCCTGGGCTCCCAGGGTGCGCAGGTCAAGAGACAGTCGCCCTCCACCATCGGACTCATACTCTTCAACTTGACCCAAGAAGTGTGGTGTGAGAGCTTCTCCGTGGCTCGGGTCCCACACCTGAGAAACACACACGTCTCTCAGTTTAAAGAGAGAAGAGTCAATCCAATGCAATTCGCAATCAAAATTCCAGCTGCGTTTATTTATTTTTTCAGAATTTATTGTTGTGAAACACAGAACTATTATGCTAAAATGAATACAGAAGAGCAGAGTTCCCCAGAGAGCTAGGTCAACCATGGAAAAGAAGAAATGGGGGAGGCTTTAGCCTGCAAAATATTGACATACTACAAAACCATAATAATAAAATCAGTATGGTACTGGCTCAAGAACAGAGACCCATGAACAGGGCCTATTTATAAATGAGGACTTGAAATATGATTAACACAGTTTATAAATCATCGGGAATGATTATTTAGGAGATGGTATGAAGAAGCTCGCCATATGGAGAACCATAAAATCTGCATCCCTATATTATACAAAGGTGGAATCCAGATGAGTGAGGGATTAAATGAGAGGCAAAATTATAAGGTTAACAAAGAAAGTTGAGAGGAGTATTTTTATGACTTGGAGGTGGAGAAACTTTCTAAACAAGTCCTAACCTCACAAAGTGTAAGAGAAAAAAAAGGATGCTTTTGATCGTTTCAAAACTGAGGACTTCTTTTTAATAAAGGATAGCAAAGATGACCTTAAAAAAAAAAATACAAATTGCAACACAATTTTTGCCATGCCCCAAACGGACTAAGAACCAGTCCAGGACATGTGAAGGACACTCGTAAGTTAACGGGAAGAGGACCATAACATGCAACAGAAATGGGGCAGAGGTTACGACAGGCAGCTCACAGAGGCAGGAAGAAATCCAGATGGCTAACACAATGGGAAGAGGTATTCAACTCACAAGTCATCAGAGAAACGCAAATCAAATGTAGTGAAATCTAGCTTTATACCCCTCAGATAGGCAAGAATGAGAAAGCTGGATAATGCCAAGTGTTGCCAAGGGTAATGCCAAGTGAGATGTGGGAACTCAGAGATGTGGGAACTTGGCGAGGCCATCCCAGAGAAGAGTTTCCTGAGATTGAGTATCCGTGTACATTAGAATCAGCAGTTCAACTTCTGGAATATCCCTAAGCCTCCTCACTTGGGTCCCTGAGAGAGAACATAAGAAGATGTCCTAGGTACCTGTGGCTGCTGGGCCAGGCAGGCAACCGAGGGGTTCACAGTTGAGACACCGAGGGAGTGCAGTGTGGTGGGGGCAATATGGAGTACCACGTAGGCAGCAGTTGGAAGAAACTCGGTAGCACTGCCAAGGAGCAGTAGGTGACGTTCTTAAAAAATGCGGCACTGAGTGAAAAATAAGGAAAGCAAACAGTCAGGATTGCTGGGAGGCTCAAACGGCAATGGAACACTCCCTGTGGCTACTGTCCCAAAGGGAGTACTGGATGCTGTCAACAGGTGGATGGGAAATCAGGAGGGTCAGCCCATCCCTTCAAGATTCCCGACTGGAGGGGAGGTGGTGGCACTGGGAAACATTCTAAATGGAATTTGTGGACTGTCGGCCACCCAATTTTCTTTCCCGTGTCCTTTCTCTCTCAGTGGGTAGCTGAACTGCGGATTTTATTGGGATGAAGACGCTGAACGTGAAGCACTACTTGACTGGCAGACAGTCTCCTGTCCTGATGTTCGTGGGGCAGTCCCTGTGTTGCCCTGAGCCAGGTGCTAGATTTGCCAAGGTTAATTCTCAGCTCTTCATTTACGTGGGGTCGTCATTCATCACGGCCTCCCTTGACCGTCCGTATGCAACCTGCGTCCCACGGTCGTGGAGGGAATCTGCTGAGCGTCCTTTCACGGGCGTGTGCTTCGCAGAGTATGCAGAGTCGATTTCACACGGGCCGCGGGGAACCAATTGTGATGGGATGGAATGGAGGGAGGTTTTTCTCCCTTTTCCTCTGACCAGGCATATATTTTCAAGCATGACCATCCTGTGAACGTGCACGACTGAAAGGCCAGCGCCCGACAACTCTAGGAGTGAAGGAGGGCAGCGGACGAGCTCATCTAACACTCTTGCTCTGGGAAGCCTGGGAGAATAGATTCCGTTCTGCAAGCGGGAGGCCAGGGAGTCCTCTCTTAGTGCAGGAGACAGCAGGTTATTTACACTGCATGTGTGATCAGGGGTCACAGAGAGGGGCCAGGAGCTGAATTCCAAGAATGGCGCTGAATCCAGTTCTCTCTGAAGGAAATTCAGGGTTTGGAAAACTCCCAAGGAGCAATAATTCAACTGGACTAACCTGATGAACTGTTTTTCAATGAGTTTGGATAAATATAGTCAAACATTGAACAGCTTCCTAGAACTGAAGCCACCGGGCAAAGGTAACTTTTATTAGACCTTAGTAGAGTGCAGAGCTTAGCTCTACTGGGCAGAGGGAGAGGAAGACTCGGTTTTGTTCTCCCCATTAGGAAGCTATCGAGTGCAAGGCACGTGTTTTCCACCTCCTGATAATGACTTCTTCGAAGCTAAACTATCAGGCAAATGAAGTCAACTCAGCGTATTGAATGCCTCCTCTGTGCCTGGTGATCTGCTAGGGCCTTCCCCTATCTTATCTCATGTAATCCTCTCACAAGACTTCAAGGAAGAAGAGGAAAGGGAGTCTCTGGGAGGTTAAAGGGATTCTTAAGGTCAGGTGGCTTTTAAAAAGAAGATGTAGATTCAAACCCAGACAGCTGATTCCCCACTGGAACTTCCTTCAACCCAGACATGTGCTTTTAAGGGATGTCAGGCAGCCTGGAGGGTCCTGTGGTATCGGGGGTGAAGGGATAAACCATCCTCTCCCCATCTATCTTCAAGCAGGGATGCTGGAGGAGAAGCTGTGCACTGAGAGGAAGCCGGGGCGGAGTCATGAACATAAGGATGCCAGGGGGCTTTTACTGAGTTCTTATGTGCCAAACACTGAAAAATGGTCTGCATGAGCCACAGTCCTATGAGCTGGTCATATTACTATCTCAATTTTTCTATGTGGAAAAACTGAGTTTCAAAGTTTAATTAATTGTCCAAACTCAAATATGTAGTACTTCATGGCGGAGATCCTAAATATGTCTGACTTTCAAATCAGTGTTTTAGGAAAAACATTACTCAAGATGGCTTTCCTAGGAGATGGCAGTGTGGGGTGGTGGCAGCAGAGGCAGCTATGGCAGTGGTGTTATGGTGGCTATAGCAGTGGTGATGGAGGTGATGGTGGCAGTGGTGGGGGTGGTGAAAGTGCTGCTGGTGGTGGTAGGGGTGTGATGATATTAATGGTGGTGGTGGTGGTGGTGCTGGTGGAGGTGAGGGTGGTGATCGTGTTGACAATGGTGGTGGTGATGGTTGCAGAGGTGGTGGTGGTGTTGGTAGTGGTGGCTATAACAACAGCGACATTTGTGGTAATGGTGGTGGTGATGGTAGTGGTGGTGGTGGTGGTGACAGGAGTAATGATGGTTGTGACAGTACTGATGATGGAGGTGATGGTGATCCTGTTGGTGGTGATGATGGAGGTGATGGAGGCAATGGTAGGAACGGTGATGGTGATAGTACTGATGATGGAGGAGATGGTGATCCTGTTGGTGGTGATGATGGAGGTGATGGAGGCGATGGTAGGAACAGTGATGGTGACAGTACTGATGATGGAGGAGATGGCGATCCTGTTGGTGGTGATGACGGAGGTGATGGTGGTGGCAGTGGTGGGGTTAGGGTGATACTGGAAATGGTGGTGGAGGTGATGGTGGGAGTGATCATGGTGATGACAGTACTGATGACCGAGGTGGTGGTCATCTTGCTGGTGATAATGATGGTGAAGGGAGTGTGGTCCTGATGGCAGCGGTGGCGGCAGCAGCAGCTTGTGGTGGGGGTGGTCACAGTGTTAGTGATGTGGTGGCTCTAGGGGTGGTAGCTCTGAGGGTTTTGGTGGTTGCTGTTCATACACGCTCCTCTGGAGAGTTTCTGAGAGCAACAGTCTCCTATTTTCTGTGTGCCTGGAGGTGTTGATTAGCTTTTTCTCCATAGGTTGCTCTTGAATTCCTCTGCCTCGGTTCACTTCCATGCTGTTGACAAGGCCATAGTTGTCCAGGACCAGCTGGGGAGAGACAGACCCCGTGACCATTTCCCTGAAGGCGGCCTTTGGCCACTCTGCACTGGAACACATGACCCCCTGCCTCACCCCTGGCACGTTAACCAGGTGACTGCTTGCCAGGGCCCAGCCCAGTCCAAAGGGATTTGGGATTCAGTGTCCCAAACAAGGCACTGATTAGCTGGCAATCAGGCAGTGATTAGCAGGTCGGGTCACCTGCAGTTCAGTGCCCATTGTTCCCTGCAAAGTCCTGGGATGTTTGCCACGCGGCCAGAGAGTCTGAATGTCGGAGGATCCTGATGCCTAGAGCTCTGCTGTGTCAAGCTGTGTTTCGGAAAAAATCCTCTGCTCCCCCAACCCGGTCTCTGCCGAGGAGGCAGTGCTGAGAAACCCCTCTGTCTATTCACACGTGAAGTCTTCGAGAATGGCCTAAGAGCCCAGCACTGACCGGGAAGGGAGGCCCCAAGGATACAGTGAAGAACCAGAAGCAGATTAATACAGTCCTCTTCATGCCTGATGTGAAGAATGTGAGCAGTGAGATCGGGCAGACCTGGGTCCGGACTGGGATTCTGCTCTGGTCTTGCTATGTGACCTTGGACAAGATATTTAACCTCTGAGCCTTGGTTACCTCGGTTTTTAAGAGGATTAATAATAATAATAATACTTGTCTATTAGGATTGTTTGGGATTTAAATTAAAAAAAAAAAAAGAAAAGAATGTAAAGCAGTTACTATTGTCTCTAGAACAGAGAAAGTGCTTAAAAGTGCTACTGGCATCACCATCAGTTGTAGTAAGAATATCATTATTTGAAATCCTTTATTTTAAAAAGGCCCCAGAAACATCCCTTCTAAGGGTGAGAACAGTCCCTCCTTCAGAGGCCACCATAAGGATGAGGTGAGATGATTTTCATAAAGCACTCAACACAGGGCCCAACACATAATTAGCACTAAATACGTGCCTGTAAGAACGATGATAACTGTTATTATTATTTGCTCAAAGATGAATGCAAAAGGATACTTTTGCAGCATACTTCACTATACTGCAATATGGAATCATAAGAATTTAGACAGAGCCTAATTTTGAGTGAAAAGGGGATAACTGTAATGATTCATGGTACATTCATACCATCGAGTCCCTTTCAGCTTTATAATCCCTGTGCCCTCAGATCACATGGAGATCTTGTTAAAATGCAGATTCTGATTTCCTAAATCTGGGGTGAGGCCCAAGAGTCTGCATTTCTAATTAATTCTCAGGTGATTCCAGGGCTATGGTTCATGGACCATATATATACTTTGGTAATGAAAAAAAGTATGTGTATATATATTTCCAAACAAGTACAGAAAAAATTCCTAGACTATACGCAAAAATAGTCATCTCTAAATGAGGGTCTGGGATTGTATTTTTTTCCCCTTCCCTTTTTTTCTCAAAAAATTTAATAATGAACTTGCAATGAAAACATTAGAAACTGCCACAAATGTTACCGCGATAGAAAGATCTTCCCTCCTCCTAAATCCCGAGGCGTGGCCAAGTCTCCCAGCACCTTCCTTGCCAGGTCTTCAGGCCTGATGCCTGATTTTCTCCTACAGCCACACTGGGCCTTTTCGGCGCCGTGACCGCAAGGAAATCACGTTAGTGGCCACGCGTCCTGTCGGCGTCAGCTCTCCCAGGAACAGGTGGCCCCAGCTCAGACACGGCAGCTGGCCAGGGTTCAGGGCATGGAGGCGCGCACACCAGCCAGGTGCCAGATGGACAGCTATGAACTTGGAGGGGCCCAGAGGGTTCTGGAGGCGGGTTCTGGCTGCACGTGGAGAGGACATTTCAGTGAACCTGGTGGGGCAATTTCCGGAGGAGGAAAGAGCACGAGAAAGTCCATCCTGCTGGCGAGGGTGAGGGGAGGATTCCCCCTGGACCTAAAGGTGGGGGAACAGAGGATCTCGTCTTTCTTCTGAGTCCCCTCAAGGGGGAACTGGGTACGTGAGCCCAGTATCTCAGGCTCGTCAGGCTGTTTCTGTCGCTGAGAGGCTGGTCTGAAGGAGCAAAGACGGGATTGTGCAACGCCTGGGTCAAATTCTCACCTTGCTGTTGAACAGCTAAACGGCCTTAGACGTAAGCTGAGGCTCGGCATGCCCCCGAGGGAAAGCAATGGGGCGAGCCCTGCCCTGGTGTCCTCTGGATCAGAAACTGTGGCGCTAGAGAGCCTGGTCTCCAGCCAGGCACAGAGCGGGCTTGCCAACGCAGATACGAATGGTGACTGTGGTCGCTGTCCCCCTCACCTAGCGTACCCCTTGTGCCTGCCTAGAAGATGCCCCCCCACCCCGGCCCCCATCGCCCCTCCCGCCATGGGGCAGTCGGAGACTGGAGAGGAGCAGATGCACACTCGAATTGGCTAACAGCAGGAGAGGGTAATAAAGGGACTTCTCACTGAGGTGAGGGCAGAGTTTAGGAAGTCAAGAAGAGGCCCAGGAGGCCCCAGGGTTGGCTGTGGTGGCAGGAATCGGGGTTGAGAAGGGCCAGCTTGAAGGGCCAAGCGGAGGAAGCCATACGAGAACCCAGAGAGGGCAGCTGTATGGAGACGGTTGCCTGAGGGGCTCTGGCCTTTGTTATGAGAGCAGCCAACTCACCAAGAAGGGGGCGGCCAGTGAATAGAGAGCCAGCTTCCTCTCTTCTTACCCTCTGATGTCCTGCTTGTGCCTTTGCCAAGATCTTGGCTTGGAGTCTCCCCTGATTTCACCTTGATACTTTCCGATCTTGGTGGTGGTTATCTTATGTGCACTAGTACAGGCTCAAGAGATGAAAGCTGCATTTCCAAACAGGATGGCAACAGATAAAATGATGCACGATACACAGCCCAGAGACTAAGCATATTAAAAGTGATGGCCATGAAAACTATGTTAGAACTGCTCTGTAAAGGGCCACTGCAGGACCCTACATCCTGGACATCCAGTCCTACCAATGATCTAACCATGAAACTCACTCAAAGACCTCCAGGAGCAGATAATTTCTAGAGGCAGAAATGTTCCTCCCAAGATTCTTTGGAACAAGAAGAGGGCGCTCCTTTGGCAGAAGCCAAGGGGCAGCCAGATGGCAAGAGAAGCTCTGCTGTCATCCACAAAGGTCACCTCCCGAGGGTCCAGACCAGGGTGCGGAGGGAGGAGAGTGAATCTGGAGGGACAGTAGGGACACTGCAGCTGCCCTGCCAATTCAAAGCTCACCTTTACTTCATGAAACTTTTGAGACAACACACCCTGAAGGATCCTCCCTTACTTTGACCTCACACATACCTTTCTTGTAGCATTTGACTCTCATAAACTCACATTAATTCTTTATACACATGAATCGTTTCCTGATTAGACTGTCAAATCCTTGAGGGCAGGAAGGTGACATAATGGATAAATCCTATGTTTCCAAATGCTTATGAAGATTTAGAAAGATGATATATGCAACATCTATAGTGTGTTACTGGGCGCACAGAAAGTGATGGATAAATGGATGTATGATGGTTAATCATTCCTCTGTTCTTCATGCCTCCACCAGGCTGAAGATACACCCCTATGACACCCCCCCCAAAAGGAAACAGCATTTCTTCTACACTTTCTGTGGGTCATTTACTACTTAGAATGTCACATCCATTATCAGAGCATTTTTCCAATTTAAATGTACAGAATCCATTTAAAGTACAGAAAAAGAGCCTGACCTAGTCTTATAAGGATGCTTTTTTAAACATTTAGAAAATAAAATCCTGTTTAACCTCCTAATGCATATTGCTCTGATGAAACAATAAAACAAAACAAATTAAAAATTTTAATGCAATAAAGGTAAAACATATTCAAAGTTCACGGAAACCATTTTAATTAAATGTGACAGACAAGATGGTTCTGATGACACTGGTTCGGAACTTGCCATGTAGAAGTGCCACTAAACGCAGCGCCACAGGTGCCCTCCAGCCCTCGGTGCCCACAGAGCTTGATGACTCGCTTACTCCACAATCCTTCCCCATCTATGCGGGTGCTGTGAGCTCACGTGGCATGACTTTGACAGTAATGCATGATTCTGAACTTATTTCCGCTTTGTTCTTTTCTCATTTATAGACTCAATCAAATTAGTATTATAAAGTGCCAATGTGTTTTCAGTCACTGACATCAAAATGTGGTCACAACCGTTAACTCAGAAGGGCCGTCCAGGTAATCCGGAACATGCTTCATCAATTTTACTCTAGATCATGTTTGGGATGAAAACACAGAGAAGGTGGTTTCCCTGCCCCACATCTGGATGTGGCACCTGGCATAGGCACCTTTAATCGCAACAGCTTGGGTGAGGTAGGTGTTTCTACAGGAGGACACGGAGGCTCAGGGGGGTTCAGCCCCTTATGTAGGTCCACCCACCTAGCAGGTGGCACAGTGAGACTCAGACCCTCGGCTGTGTTTGTGTCTCTACCTCCAGCCTGTTGATTAGATTGGACTAATCTTTGAGCATCGCTGCGTGGCTAATGCTCTGATACATGTTAGTGATGGAGGATGGAGGTGAGGTGGTGGAGAGAGAGAGTGGGAAGAGGGAACTGAACACGCTTGGCCAGAGATGGTGGTGTAGACCCAGTCCACTGGGCTCCTGGGTGCGGTGGTTGTTTGATGAAAAGCAGCAGGGAGTTTGGAGCCATATGGGAGCTGGGGAGGCATACACACAAGGCATCCCTCCCAGGGGCTCTTGGGCACACCTCCAGGTGGGACCACTCCGGGCATCTCCACAACTGGCTTCGTGGTAATCAATCCAAGAAGGGCTGAAGGGTGGGAAACGAAAGTTCTGGGCTGCTCCCCATCCTCTGATCCATGCTCCGAGTTCCAGGCATGTGCTGCTTCCTGCTTTGAGTCTGAAGCTGGAGGCTCTTTCCCAGCCCCCTTTGTGTTAATCCCTTTGTGTCTTCAAAGAGTTATGGGAAGGGTGACCCTTAGTTCGCATGCACAAAGCTGGGGCTCGCTCTGCCTGCAGGACTGGAAAGCGGCCACAGGTATTGTCGTCCAGTGTTCTCACTGTGCAAAAGCCAAAGGAAGGTGCTGCCCATCCCACCAAGTCCAAGTGCTGAGAATTCAGGAAACTAAGAAACTGCGGTAACTAGCGGGCAGACACGATAAACCCTCGTTTCGATCCAACAGGCTAACGACGCTCGGTACAACTTCTGCATGGCTTGCATTTCCTGCAAACACAAATTCACCTGCTACTAAAAGCCCCCTTCCTGTAGCAAAGTTAACTTTTTATTATTTGGGGACAGCAAATTGAGTCATGTGAGATTTCAGGAATATCGCACACACGCACGCGTGCTCACACACGCATCAGGTAAAGCCATAACGAAAGTCCTTTCTGCTTTCCGTATATCTCGAGGACAATGAAGCCATTCAATCAGTGCGCAGAATGATAATTATCTTTTTGGACACATGACCTCATAGTCCCAATCTATTAAGCACACAAAATCTGAAAATGAGTGGTATTAGTGACTCTGTTGAAATGGATACAAGGGAACTGAAACAAAGTAAAGCCAGCTTTAGTTCTGTAATCCCCGAAGGAGTAAGTGCTAAGAGGGTGGTGACTTGGGACACTCAGGGGAAAAACAAAGTACAGAAACATAACCCAGTGGCTGCATGAGGCTTTTTACTTACTAGATGCCTGACCTTCACTGCTTCAGGTCACATCGATTTGGTGGAGGTGGGGGTGGGGGTTGACCCAGGCGTGGGTAACCGTCATGAAGACCTACAATTCCATGTAAAACGACTGGGTCCCCGTGGCCCCTCAGTTCTTTCCAGTTTTCTGTTAGGATCCTAGATAGTCCAAAACGTTGGGCCACTGGAGTCAGTGCACAGAGGGGCTGCTTACAGAAACCACTGCTCCCGGCAGTTTCACCTTCATTCTCGGGCCAGTCTCATCCGGATTTGCGGACCCCCCTTCCTCTAGAGACGTGGGTACAAGCTGCACCAGGGCAGGGCGTGTCAGGAGGTGTGCGGCCCCGCGGTGCTGCTCTCACAAACTTCATTCACTGATACAGCCCGCCGGCGACCAGGAGAGAGTGTGGGCACCGGGCGTCCCTCCAGCTGAGGCGCAGCTTCCTGCCTTTCTGGAACACTTTCTGCACAGGGAATGGGCCATATTACCTGCTCTTCCTATGGATCTTCATTTCTGTGTCCTGGACCCTGCTAGCTGTGGTTCCAAATTTATGGCTATTACTTCTCCCGGAAGGCCCAGAAGTGGGTTCTCAGGCACGTGGACACCTTGGGCGGGCCCCAGGGGCTCTCGGCGGGGATGCTGATCTGGTGTCTTCACGGCCCATCCCTTTACCCCTCCTACGCCCCCTCTCCAGCCCCCTGGAGACCCACGTGAAAAATGCTTCCGAGCAGGAAACCTGGTAGATGGATTAATCAATTGACCAGCAAGTATTTGTTGAGAGTGCCTAACTTTTGCTCAGCAAATGCTGACTGGAGGGGATGGTGCAGTGACAGGGGATGGCGGACTCTTCAAAGTCAGATAGAGGACTTGAAGCAGACACACGACTTGCCATGGGTTCATCCCACAGGTAGTTACTGTGCTGCATTCTGGGAAATGGGGCTAAGGAAGACGAATTAGACTCTCACGCCATGGAGTTTATAGTCTATCACGGTCACGGTTTTTCTTTTAAAGTACTGAAAATGAGAGTAATCTGTATTATAATTGGAAAACAGGCTGCCTAGGCAGCTTACAGTAGCTACAGAAATGAGGCCATTTAAAGGTGTTTTAGGTTTTGAGACCTGGAGGAATACAACCCAGTGACTTTTGGAAGCCCGGTGTTGGCGGTGGTAGACAAGATGGACTGAGGAAGTACTGGGTTGAATAATGTCCTCCCCAAATCCACATCTACCCAGACCTCAGGATGTGCCTTTATGGGGTCTCTGTAGATGTAATTAGTTAAGATGAAGTCATATGGTTTTAGGGAAGGCCACAAATCCAGTGGCTGGGGTCTTTATACATAGGCCTTGAGAAGACATAGATGCCCAGAAGGAAGAAAGGCACATGTGGATGGAGGCAGACACTGCAGAGCTGCAGCTAAAAGTCAAGGAACACCAAGGATTCCTGGTCATCACCAGAAGCCAGGAGAGAAGTATAGAGCAGATTCTTCCCTAGAGCCTTCGGAGGGAGCGGGGCCCTGCTGACACATTGATCTTAGGCTTCCTGCCGCCAGAATGGCGAGAGACTATGTTTCTCTTGTTTTAAGCTACCCAGTGTGTAGTTACAGTAGCCACAGGAAACATGGGATGACCGTCTGGAGTCCAGGAGATCGCCAGGCTAAATGATGTCCAAGTCCTGTCTGAGAGGGTGGAGGGCTCAGGTGAAAAAGAAAGACAAATTCAATTTTGCGTAGTTACAAGGTGATGGCTGAAGACCCTAGTGGAATAAATAGGATGTTATCTTTCCAAGCTTGTTTTATGATCAACAGGTAGCCTCAAGGACCATGAATAGACAATTCTTGGGCTTCTGAAGGCACATCTCCACAGCATGAAAAAGAAGCAGCAAGCCAAAGGTGAAGATGGAGTTACTGAAAATATTCCATTCAACTCAACATTTATTGAGCCCTATTTCCTGCCCCCAAGAAACTCAGGGTGCTAGTCAGCTTCAGAACAAGAGAATTTGAAACCAAGGGGATACGGGCCATGAGGAAAGTAGGCTGAAGGGATGGAAACAATGCAGAGGAGAAAAAATTAATTGTCCCTGTCAAGGGCGGTCAGGGTTTCTTCATAGGGAAGATGACATCTGAGCAGGGGTTAAAAGAACGGTTGAGGGTGGGCCAGCAGATGAGGGCAGAAGAGAGGGGAAAGAGCCAGAATCTGCTGTTGTGTCTGAAGCTCCTTAAGCAGAAGCCACGGCAGTGGCTCCCGCGGCTCACGGAGGCACAGAGCACCACTGAGCCAGTGGGTGAATGTGTGAACTGGTGAAATGACCTAGAAGCCAGAGGCGGAGAGCACTGGGTGAGAAAGAGAGGATGGTGCACAGCGTCAAAAGCCAGAGAGAGGCTGAGGAGGACAAGGCTGGACGCAAAGCAGTGAGCAGGGTGACGGAGGCTTGGAGAGCTCCGAGCTTCGGAAAAGTGAGGAGGAGCTCCAAGGAGTTAAGAACAAGAGTGATTGGTGAGGAGTGAAGACTCTGAATAAAGGTTCAAGTCACTTGGCAGAAAAAAAAAATACCGAAGAAGGTTTCAATACAGGGTGTTGGAGGAAAAGACAGTGTTTGAAGGTAGAGAAGAAGGAAATTTGAAGATGCTGGGGACATACAGTTCCTCAGGAGCCAGGGGTGACAGATAAATGAATCAACCAACATTTATTGAGCACCTATGACATGGCAGGCACTGTAGCCATTTTCAAATACATTTTCTCTGCATCTGAAATCTAGACTTCATGTGGAATGTTAGCTTTGGAAAGAAGAAATAGGTTTTCCTCTATTGATGGGGAACGGGATGGACAGATGCATTTTTAAGGAAGTGAGGTGAAGGGGGTCTCCCCTCATTCATCAAATATCCACTGGGAATTTCCATCTCTGCTGGACACCTGCCAAGGGCCTCTGATCCACTACCCAATGAGAACATTATGGCAAGTCTAGAATGTTCTATCGTGATCCTCATCTAGGAGATGAGGAAGCTGAAACTCTGTGAAACCGTTGCCAAATTATTTCAACACACAGGCAGTTATGAGTGAAACCAGGATTCCAAACTGAGTGTGTCTGGACAAACAACTAAATATTTCTGAGCTGCAGTTTCTTCGTCTGTAAAATCACCTCTCAGGGTTATGGCGAGGTCGAATCATGGCGCAAGTGCTCGAGAAATGGAAGTTCTCATTTTCACTCCCTTACTTTCCTTCTTCAGAACGAGGTCATCAGATTCTCCCTGGACCCTCACTCCTCTGCCAGATACTCTCCGTCACTTTTTGGAGTTGGGGACATACCCCCCCAAAATATGGTGCCAGAAGCACTACAAACTCAAATTCATCTGCTGCCTCGAGCCCCAGATGTCTGCTCCTTGCTCCCAGAAAAGAAGCTACGTTTAGGATGCAAACTAAATACAGAACACGACCAAAAAGCAAAGGGTGTCTCCAAAAGGGATAATGCAAAGACAATAGTTTCACAGATCAATAGGAAACCTTTAAAGGCCACTGATGAGCTAGACTGCAGGGACGCTCCTGTTCTGTAAAAGGAAAATAAAATGGATCAATAAGAGACGAAAACTGATCTTAAATGCCTGAGATGGACTCCCCGCTCCCAGACGCTCTTCTCCAGGCTGGTTTTCCTGTCAGACTGTTCTTTCCCTTCC
Organism: Hippopotamus amphibius kiboko; assembly: GCF_030028045.1. Taxonomy (NCBI): domain Eukaryota; kingdom Metazoa; phylum Chordata; class Mammalia; order Artiodactyla; family Hippopotamidae; genus Hippopotamus; species Hippopotamus amphibius. The sequence goes on along the minus strand of NC_080201.1, from coordinate 8,414,214 downwards.
TCCCACCTGTGATGAGACCTTCAGGCCCTGGAATAAGAGGAATGGGCCCCCTGAAAGATGGCAACAGAAAAGCCATTGGTCAGGCCTGTCTCACAGCCCTGGTCACTGGTTACCACACCGAGGGCCAGTCTGCCTGAACGTACTGACCTGCGGATAAGGGAAAATGTGTTTTCTTAAACTCAACCCTTCACCCCGCCACCCTCCAATCCCCACCTGTGTGGATGTTTCAGCAGTGTGGTACATTTTAAAGGGGTTCCTGGTGCCTTTAAAGCATTCATCTACCAATTATGTGATCTTGGGCAAATTTCGTAACCTCTCTTATTCTCAGTTTCCTTACCTGTAAATATGTGTGTTGTTGCGACAAAATAGGGTAAGTGCCCGTGGAATACGGATGTGGCTGGATGCCCACGTGGCTTTGTGTGTGTGTGTGGGGGGGGCGGTTTGAGGGTCAGACAGACCATTAGCTGGGCGGTCTTGAGCAAGGTGTGAACCTTCTCTGATCTTTGTGTAACCCGTCGGGGACCCAGGACGACAACATCTCTTCTGGTTATTGTGAGACGTGGAGGAGGCAGGTAAAGTGCTTAGCACATGCTGGGCACACAGTGAGTGGTCAGTAAGGGTCCCTTCTCTTCCCTCATGACTCCATCCCATGACTGGTCCCCGGCAGAGAGCTTTAAGCTGAAATCTTGGTGTGCCCACATGGACAACTGAGAGTGTAGCTCGAGAGGAAAACAGAAGGGTCCATTTGGGGGAGTGAGAGGGGGTGGAAGCCTTCAGGGTCTGGTCGGCACAGGACTGAAAGAGGTCCAGGCAGGCTCAGAGCGCTTGGAGAGAAAGCTTCCCACCACCACATCCCCACTTCCTGTTTCTCTTTCTTCGGCCCTGGCACGGAGACCACACCTTCACTCCAAGCTGCTCGGGTGCCTGCGTGCAGCACATAGGGATGCAGAGCTTCCCTTCTTGGGCCCTGAGCATCTTTCTCCAGCATCTGGAGAGCTTGGGGGCTTCCTGTCTCGCCACCCGGCGCCTTCACCCCACTTTGCTGCTGGGGTTCTGGGCTCCACTCGTGTCCAGGGATCGAGACAGGCACCCTCCTGCTGTAGGCGTGGATTCCTTCAACACGGCCCGAGCCCCTGCTCTGTACCAGGCACTGTGCCGGGCAGCAGGGACCACAAGATAAACAGAACACGGTCCTCATGCCTGAGGCCATCCTGTACTGTCAGTAACCATAGAAGCCATAAGCTCTGCTCCCCACCACGACCACGTTGCCTTAAAGAGAAATCTCCTGAGAATGTACGAGTCTCTCCCATGTTTTCTGAACAACTCCTTAACGCCTCTTCCTGCGTAACCAACAATCCCAGCAAGCCACCCTGAATCCTTCACGCCCCCCTTCTGCTCCCCTGTGATGCTGAGTCTTTTACCTCCCCACTCTTCCCTCCTGGCTTCCGGTTCTGCAATATCCTCTTTCTCATATTACACTTGGATAGGGTCCCCTCATTTTGTCTCTGCCGCTTGCTGGCCGATTGTTCCCAGTGGAGGGTGAGGACCTTCTCTCTCTCTCTTGCACTCGACTCTGGGGAAGTGAATATGTAAGAGCCTGGGAGTCCAACTCTTACCTCCCGCCCCCCGAGAAGGGATTCTCATTAGCTTGACGGCCTATTGTCCTTGCTGTGTGTGGCCTACAGTGTGTCTGGGTGAGGTGTATGCAACTTGTTCAAAAAAAAAAAAAAAAAAAAAAAAGGCAAGCCAACCCTTTTCTTTCTACTATTCGACTCACAAGGGATTCTTCCACCCTAAGATTTCTCCTGCTCTCTGTTGTTCTTAACACACCCCTTGCCTAGTCCCACTGACTTCTCTTGCATCATTTTAAGTTCCACTTTAGCAACAAACTCTATCCTTCTGCAAGGATACGAGCTTCCTTATCGAACATAAAGAAAACCTCTGCACAGCACTTAATTTCTTCCTCTTCTACCTCTTTTTCACACGCTGTGATTCCTTGGAAGGGGTAAAGGGACTGACGTTTGTTGAAGGACTCCACTCGCTGGGTGTCATAAAATACTTGCACGGATACGTCTCACGTCGAAGTGACTGGCTTCTTTCGAATAGTGAGGAAACCAAGGCTCAGGGAGCTGGGACCGTGTGATGTAGCTCACACAGAATGACGTGACAGGTCTCCATGATTCCACGCTATCTGCCCTTTGGAATACACACACATGGGTGACATATGTGAACACGTGCAGACCCCAGTTGGTTGGGTCTGTGTGACATTCATTAAAGAAAATGTTTGTTTGATTTTCTCCTTCCTGAGTCCCACCGAGGGGCTTGGTGCTGGCTTTGGAATGACTCTCTTCTAAGCGATTCTGTGTTCAAAGTTGTACAGTGAAAAGGACATAAATTTGAGCAAATCTAGGGCAGGGAGAAAAGCTGGAATGCCCGAGTTCAAATCCCAGCCCTTTCTATCCGGATGACCTCAGGCAGCGGGGCTACAGGAGCACCGTCCTCACAGGGTTGCTACCGTCTTGCACCTCCGGACTCTTTCCTCCTGGGGCTCAGGGGGAGGGTCTTGCTTGGCACGTAGAGTGTGTAAGCATACACCGATGAGCTCGTTCTCTGCGATGTGGCTGGAAACTACCACCTGTCAGCTATGACACTCTTGGATAAATCTCTTGACACCACCAAACTTCACTGTTTCCTGTTAGTAAAACAGAGGTGATACTCCCATGCTGAAACTTTGCCAGGAGCCTCTGATGAGATAAGCCACAGAAAGCTGCTAACTCGGGCCCTTGGTCGAGGCAGGTGTTTTCTTGCTGAATACAGGCCAGTTCTCTTTCCCTCTATTGGAGACAGCTCAAAGTGCTAAGTATTTGGGATCAATGGAAGAAACCAGAAGAAGGAAACAAGGAGACACACAAACTTTGGGGCTGGACCTGGCTGAGGATCAGCTTCTTGGGGACCGCCAAGAAAGCTTTTAGTCTCCGTTCCCATCAAGGGGTGGTCTGGCCTGAGAAATCCACTGGAGCCCGCCCCACCCCTTCCCCAGGTGGTCTCCCAAACTGCGTGGTGAGTGGCCCTGCAGACGTGGCTTCGTGAAGGATGACAGTGCTGATGTGAAAGATGATTCATGCCTGCATCGGGCTCTCTCTGAGTTACTGAAGAGCCCAGTGGCGACTGGAAGAAAACACCCCTGATCAATACCACATTTCCAGTTTTCATTAGAGTTTTTAATAGCTCGAGGCTCTTTTGGAAGGCAGCATCAGGCATGCACACATTTTTGGAGACAAAGAGAAATGTGAAGAGGCCACCCTTTGAGTTTGGACTTGAGGATGCCCTGGGTCCTCTGAGGAATTTCTCTCCTTCCAGAAGCCACATGGAGCTGCCTTGACAGCAGACACTTCCCCATCCTGCCTGGAGGCGGTGTCTCCCTGTTCTTCTACGCAGTAGGGCTTTCCCTGGGACATCACGAGCCTGGTCCCTGTGTCGTTCCCCAAATTCTCCCCTTCACCCCGTCAGGACCGCTGAGTTCTGACGACGGTGTCGCTTGAATGGTGACTTGTCTCTTTACTTATCGTCAACATCTGTGGCCCAAGCCAGCTCCTTGGAGAGACCAGCGGCGGCAATCACCAGGCCTCCGGTCAGCCAGAGGCAGCAGCTCTGACGGGATGTGACATGCATCCGCCCTACCCATGCCGGACTCGGCTTCCCGGTGCCCTCTGACCTGCCCCACGAGGGCATTCGGGGCCTGCATGTCTTATAAAACCCATCTTGCTCCTCATCCTCCCTCCACCCCCCCCAACCCCCCCAGTTTCCTCTTTTTTGTTGTTTGTTTCCAAAACACACCAAGAGTCTGTAGACTCATGGCCCTCATCTCTAACGTTCCCATAGGCTGGTCGGCCGTGGCCTGAGCCCTTCACGAGCTGGTTTCTTTATATGGTTCACATCTTGGCTTACCCGTCTCCCTCCCAGGGGCATTGCGTGACAAGCTCATCTAAGGCGCTTCTATTCCAACTGCCATCGTGCTCTAGTATTTCCTATCCTTTTTCTCCATAATGTGAGATCATGAATGACTTGGCTTATCTATTTGTCTTAGTGTATCTCCTCCACGTGTCCAGAAGCTCCCTGGTGAGCTGGGTCTCGGTCACCGTTCGTCCCCCACACTGTGCCCAGCACCCAGCAGGCATCACTAGGGAGACTGGGAGGTCGCTGCCATGTTCAAGGGAGGCGGGATGTCAGGGTGGGTGTGTACACCCACGTGTGTGTGCACGTGAACAGGGAGAGAACCTTCTGGGGCCTGCACTGCCCCATGCTAAAACCCTTCAGCGGCTCCCCGCTGGCCCTGGACAGAGCCCCGACTCAGCTCCATTTATGGGGCTCTCCGGGAACTGACTCTGCGCTCTCCACACTGTCTCCCCACTCACTGCGCCTCCCTGCTCCCTCCTCTGCAGACCTGTGAGGTGGCTGCTGCAGGCCCACCAGGCTCAGCCTTTCCATTTTCTCATCCAAGATCCCGTCATGTGACACTGCCTCTAGAGAGCCTTTCCTAATCTGGGATTCCATTTCTGTGTTGTAGGTCCCCTCTTTGTGCTTCCTGCACGTTCACCTAAAACCAGGGTCTCCAAAGTGGGACAATGCAGGGCCTTCTTCAAGGCAATTGCGCAATTAATTAGCGCATTAATTTCTAAATTCCTACCTTTGTATGCTTGATGATGTGCATAAAATATTAGCATGCCAGCACACATATGTTCATTTTAAAAGAGGAAATATAAATGTATATGGGGGGGTATGGTCAAGAAATTTATAATAAGGGTGCATGTTCAAAAAAGGGTGGAGACCATGAAAACATAATACTCTTCATACTGCACTGAATTTGCTGCCTCCTGTCTGTCTCTTCTGAGACCTCCTTTAAAGAAACTCATGAGGGAAGGAATACCTTACAGAGTGGTGTTCCCCAAAGGTGGTACAGGGTGGTTTTAGATGGTATATCAAAGAAGGACAAACACTGATACCTCTTGAGAGCTCACTGCCCTTCTCAATGCTCTTCCATTCTTTCTCTTTCACACAGGAGAAAGTCACAGGCGAAAGTCTCAGTCAGGTGTCAGGATGTTTCTAACACCTCTGGGTAATGCGTGTGCTAGTGTCCCTTTTCAATAGAGAGATCAAGCTTCAGGTTCAAGACCTTGGAAAGGGATTCTCATCCAGCCGGATGCCAACAACTGGGTTTTATTTTCATTTCTCCTTTCTATGTGTGACAAGTAATGTTGGTTTTTCTCTTCTAAGTTTGCAAATGTTATTAAAACAGATTTTTCTAAAGAGTGAGTAAAATTTTAAAATATTAAGTAAGTTATAATATATGTGTAACTGAATATGGAAACTCATTTGCATTTGGGAAACACTAGGGTAGGATACTCAGTGTCACTTTTGAAATATGAAGACTTTGCTAGATTTCTAGCTCTGGCAATGACTAAACATGTGGTCACTGGTGAGTTATTCTCTGAATCTGACTGTAAAATGAGGTCAAAAATACTTAGCTCCCAGAGTTTTTTGAAGATTACTATTAGTGTACTTAAAGACATTTCCCAATGCCCATACCTGATTGGTAGTAGATAGATGTTTGTGCAATGAATGAAGGGCGAGGATGAATGAAATAAATCTGAATCAATGAATCAGTGAAACTGGCTCCTCCCTCGAAGCCCCATCCCTCTTTGCTGGGATGCAGGGTCCCATTCTCTCTTTCACTGGGGTCGCATTCCAGACCCAGCTGACATTTACCCAGGAGATCTGGGGAAGCTAATGACCCCTGCCTAGTCCCTTAACTCTCTTCTTTGGGGTGATGAGTGTGAGAGGAGAATGGAACGTGAGTGAGACCTGGACATGCTGTGGCTGCACTGGAATCTTGTTAGAACTTTGCAGAACACGAGAGTCTCTAAATATAACTCCTGCCCGGGCAATGCATGAGTTCCCCACACGAAGTGCCTGAGACCGAAGGAGGTGACCACCATCTGACCCAGGTCCTGTCTTATCTTTTCTCTAAGAAACATCATGTTCATTATCCTGAAAACAAAGAGACACTTTGAAGGCATCATGAATCAGGTCTGGAATGAGTGTTTCTGGAATCCACGTGTAGTCTCTGCAGATCTGACTTTCAAGGCCAGCATTCAGCCATACCCCTGTCCAACACTCGCAAACACAGCTGCTCCACTGACATTGCAAAATGAGAGCTATGTTTCTTAAGAAGTCAAATCATCTAGAAACATTTTTTTAACAGCAAGCAAACAAATGAATCTCCCTTCTCCACATCTTTTCTTATTTTTCAGTAGTTTAGCCCACTCTTCTTTACATGATGGTTGGGTCAGGAAAGGGTAGGATTGGAAGCTTCCAGACTTCTTAAGGCACAATTTCACTTCTGTTGTATTCTGTCAGTCAATACAAGTCAGAAGGACGGCTGACATTCAAGGGACGAGGACTCCTCTTCTTGACAGAAGTAGTGGTGTGTGCACAGGAATGGGAGGGACTGTTGGTGCTTGTCCACGTAGACAATCTAATGTGTTTGCACGTGTGTGCACGCACGCGTGCGCATGCACACACACACACACACACACACACACACACACACATACTCTCCAAGTCACGAAATGTAGGACTCACTTCTGCTAACACAAGGCTCAAGAAGAGCGTCACTCATCCCTGATTTCTGCCATGGGATGGCCATGGGGTCTCACTGGACCCCCAAGGATGAAGCCCTCAGGTCCCGCCACTTTGCTTTCACCTTCCTTGCCACTGGAGGGAACCGTGAGAGGAGAGGGCTACAGGTCAAACAAACGAACACCCTTTTGTGGGACCACTCTAGCAAGGAGCTAAAGGTTATTTTCGACTTTAAGGTAATGTTTTGAGCTGTCCTGTGATGACCCGCTCTCAGTCCATCTTTTCCTACCACTCAACCTTTGCCCAGACCATCCCTCACGCATGACTTAGCTGCCTTGGGCAGAAGACCATGTCTTTTCTCTAATTAGTAGATCAAGGTCCACCCACTTCATGTCCCTCAACACGACTCTCCTGATGAAAACAAGTCAAACAGTCTTGATTCTTCTTTATTCTGAGAGATGTTGGAGGATGGATTGGAGTGGGCTAGATGGTAAGGCAGACCGTGAAAGGAGAGGAGACAGACTGTGCTAAGTCAGATGCAGGAAAGAGAACGGCTGCAGGATTTCCTGGCAGGATTTCTTTTCTAGCTTCACCTCAGAGAGAGACTTCCGTGGGGTTATGGGGGGAGATGCGACGGGCCTTATGAGGGACAAGGATATGGACACACACCCTCTGTCTGCAGAGGACAAACGCCGAGAAAGCGTTTGAGAATAAGGTAGCAACATACAGGAAATGTTTACATTTGGAGATTTATATTTGGTTGAACTCGTTTTTGGCACTGAAGATAAGTACTAAAATGACTGTAACAAATTTCAGGGTCCTCAGCAATGATTTTCCCTTCTTACCACCCCTAGGCAGCTGCATCTGTCAGAATGTAGCCGAAGGGAAAGAATTTAACCGAAGGGAGAGAATTTTCTGTTTAAGTCAATACACGTGTAACTTCGTTCGTCAAATAGAAACAGAGCCATCACTTTAAAAACACTGCACCTCAGAGAGTATAGAACATCCATGCTTGCAGAAACCAGGATAAACTCCCTAAAACTGGAAGCAGTTATCATGAAGTGAAAAACCTCTCTTCAAAAATAAACTGATCAATGAAACCAACAGTTATTTCTTGGAAAAGATCAACAAAATTTACATACCTTTAGCTAGACTAACCAAGAAAAAAAGAGAGACGTTCCAAATTACTAAAATCAGAAACAAAAAGCACTACCAACTTTACAAAATTAAAAGAGATTGTAAGAGAATACTATGAACAGTCATATGCCAATAAATTACATAACCTGGATGAAATGAACAAATTCCTAGAAACAAACTACCAAGACTCAAGAGTCAGTAATTAAACAAAATAAACTTCCAACAAAGAAAGCCCAGGACCACGTGGCTTCATTAATGAATTCTTCCAAATATTTAAAGAAGAATTAACACCAATCCTTCCCAAACTCTTCCAAAAAGTAGAAAAAGAGAGAATGCTTTCTAATGCCAAACAAAATCACAAGAAAAAACAAAAAAACAAAAAAACTACAGACCAGTATCACTTGTGAATAAACATGCAAAAATTCTCAACAAAATACTAGCAAACTGAATCCGGTAGCATAGTTAAAGGATTGTACATCTACACCAACTTGTAGTTATCCAGGGAACGCAAGGCTGGTCAAAATAAATCAGTGTCATATACCATATTGATAGAATAAAGGGGAGAAAGCCACATGACCACATTAATAGATGCAGAAAGGGAATTTCACAAAATCCATCATCTTTCATGATAAAAACACACAACAAACTAGGAAGAGAAATGAACTTCCTCAACCTGAAAAAGAGCATATATGAAAAACTCACAGCTAACAATACACTCAATGGTGAAAGACTGGACACTTTCTAAGATTAGGAACAGCACAAAAAATGTCTATTCTCACCACATCCATTCAACATTGCACCAGAAGTTCTAGCAGGGCAGCCAGATAAGAATGAATGAATGGCATCCAGATTGAAATGACAGAGTAAAACTATCTTTATTCACAGTTGACATGATCTTATATAGAGAAAACCCTGAAGAACCCACAAAAATACTATTAAAGCTAAGAAACAAGTTCAGCAAAATTGCAGCTACAAGATCAATATACAAAAATCAGTTGCTTTTCTAAATACTAGCAATGAAAAATCAAAAATGAAATTAAACAACAATTCCATTTACCATAGGGTAACAAAGAATACTTAGGAAAGTGTAAGATTTGCACACTGAAAACTGTAAAACTTTGCTAAGAGAAATTAAGGAAAACGTAAATAAATGAAAAGACATGCTGTGGTCATGGATAAAAACCTTTAATATTATAAAGATGGTAATAGTCCCCAAATTAATCTACAGGTTCGATACAACCCTATCAAAATTACAACAGGTGTTTTTGGGGGGTTTTTTTGACAGAAATGGACAAGCTGATGCTAAAATTCATAAGGAAATGCAAGGAAACATGAATAAGTCAAAATCTTGAAAAAGAAAAGCAGAGTCAGAGGGCTCATACTTCTGATGTCAGAGCTTATTGAAAAATGGTAAAAATCAAACTATGTGATACTGGCATAAAGACAGACATATAGATCAATGGAATAGAATTGAAGGTACAAAAATAAACCTATACATCTAAGGTCAATTGATTTTCAACAAGGTTACCAAGACCATTCAATGGGAAAGAATAGCCTTTTCCACTAACGGTGCTGGGGTAAGTGGATATCCAAGTGCAAAAGAATTGTTGGACCCCCTACCTTATACCATATACAGAAAATTAACTCAAAGTGGACCAAAAATCTAAATGTAAGAGCTAAAACTGTAAGAAGGAAATATAGGAGTAAATCTCTGCGACTTAGATTAGGTTATAGTTTCTTAAATATGACACCAAAAACACAAGCAACAAAAGAAAAAAACTAGATACATTGTGTGTCATCAAAAATTTAAAATCTGTGCATCAAAGGATACCATTAAGAAAGTGAAAAAGATAAGCGTTATGTACTGAATGTCTGTGTCCTCCCCAAATTCACAGGTTGAAACCCTGCCCACTCAATGCTTCGGTATTTGGAGGTGAAGTCTTTGGGAAGTAATTAGGATTAGGTGAGGTCATCAGGGTGGAGCCCTCATGAATGGGATTCATGACCTTTGAGGGTCATGGGAGAGCGTGCTTCCTCTGCTCTGTTCTTCACCATGGGAGGATTCAGTGAGAAGGCGGCAGTCTGCAGTCTAGAAGAGGGTTCTCACCAGAACCCAAACATGCTGGCACCCTGATCACAGAACTTCTAGCCTCCAGAGCTACGTGATATCAATTTCTGTTGTTTATAAACCACCCAGTTTGTGGTACTTTATTACAACAGCGGGATCCAACTAAGACAACAGCCCAGAGAATTATAGTAAATATTTGAAAATCATATATCTGACAAAGGTCTAGAATCTGTGAAGAAATCTTAACAAGGCCATAAAATGACAAACCACCCAACTAAAATATATGCAAAAAATCTGAGCAGACATTTCTTTAATGAAGATACACCAGTGCCCAACAGACACATGAAAAGATGCTCAACATCACTGCTCATTAGGAATATGTGAATCAAAGCCAAAATTTGATATTACTTCACACCTGCTAGGATGGCTATAATTTAAAAGTGAGAGATATAAGTGTTGGTGTAGGTATGGAGAAACTGGAAACCTCATCCATTGCCAATGGAAATACAACATGGTGTAAACACTGTGAAGAACATTTTGGAGGTTCCTTAAAAACTTCAACACAGAATTACCATATGACCTAGCAATCCCACTTCGAGGTATACACCCCAAACAAACAGAAACATACACCCACAGAAAAGCTTGCAGAAGAGTGTCCAAAGCAGCATTGCTCATAACACCCAGCAAGTAGAAACAATCCAAATGTCCACCAACTAACGAACGGATAAATAAAACGTGGTCTATACAAACAATGGAGTATCATTCTGTCACATAAGGGAGTGGAATACTGGTACATGCTACAGCACAGAAGAATCTTGAAAGCATTATGCCGGGTGAAAGAAGCCAAACACGAAAGGCCACGTAGCGTCTGAATCCATTTACAGTAAATGCCCAGAACAGGCAAACCCATGGAGACATGAAGTCGTAGAGTAGTTGCCGGTGGATGGGGGATGGGGAGAATTGGGGGGCAAGGGATTTCTTTTCAGTGTGATGGAAATGTTCTAGAATTAGCAGTGATGCTTGCACAACACTGCAAATATATTGCAAACCACTGGACTGTAGACTTTAAAATGGCTAAAATGCTTTATTATATAAAATCATTTAGAAAGTGATAATAAACTTTGGTTTGGGCAGATGAACCGTCAATCCCCTTCGCCACTTTCTTCTGGGTTAGGCAGGCAAGGAATGTTGCCTGCTCTACAACATCATTCTTGGCCTAGACAGTTATGAAGACCCACAGAAGAAGAGGCATGCAGGTTTATAAATGGTAGGTGCCCAGCCCAGGTACAAAGTCTCGTTCTCTCCTGGGTCATAGCCTGCCTCATGAGTGACCCCATTCCTCTTCCTAACACCTGTCCATCCCTCCATCAGCCAGGCCGGAGCTCTCTGCCTGGCCTGCAGAAAGCTGGAGCGTCTGTGGCTGCTCACCAGCCCACTTTGGTTTTCAGGGGTACCAGTTCCGTATTGCCTTGGGCTGCTACTCTCCTTCACTCTCTGTATTTTTGTCTGTTTCTCGCTACTCAACTGGAAGACGATACTCCAAAGAACACTTCCAACTAGCCTTTTCTCAGAAATCATCACTTCTGCCTCAACTCACCAAAGCTTTCCTTCCAATTGCATGCTCCACTTCTGTTTCTTACTCTCCCACTATTCCCAAACCCCGGACTTTGCACTCACATGGGGCTGTCTTTCAATCCAAAGCGAATGTTCCACCGACTCACATTTACAGAGAACACGGGATGAGTACAGTTTGTAAAGCGTGTGAATGCTGGCTCTGTGTCAGCCATTCTTTGCACAAGAGTGCTTCCTTGAATCATTAGGAAATCGACTCAAGGTAGTTACTGCTGCCTCTACGTTCTAGCTAAGAACACGGAGGTCAGGAGAAAAGCCACTTGCCCATGGACAAGGGGCTGGAGAGAGGCTCCGTAATCACTGCTGGGGGTGCCGGACTCGGGAGCCAATGCTCTTTCCGCGACACCGGTATTTTCTGTTTTGAACACTGAGACCATCATTAAGCACCCTCCTAAAATGCCATTTCAGAACCCATTCCTTGGGGGAATGGCTGCCAACAGGCACGGGGTTTCTTTCTGGGGTGATGCAAATGTACCGGAATTCGTGGCAGATTGCAGAATTCTATGAATACGCGAAAATCCAGTGAATGGCACATGTTACACAGTGCATGTTATAGTCTGTGAATTACACTTTTTTTTTTTTTTTTAAAGAACCTGTTGGTATCCTTATTCTCTAGCAGCTCAGCCTAGTCAGAGAGAAAATGTGAATAATTTCTCACCTCTGATGGTTTCCCATCACCTCGGAAAGAGTCTGAATGACTTTGAGACGCTCACGGATGCTGTGGCCCCACCCCTATTGCCCGGCACTCACCCTCCCTGCGCACAGCTGCCCGGGGCGCCCTACCGCCCACACCCACCCCTTCCCGCCTCCCCGCACCAAGTTCTCCCGAAGAGCCAGATAACCACGCGTGGTTCCGGCCACCAGGAACCACGGAGGCGATGAATAAGCACCACACGTCCTCCCCTCGAGGGGAAGCACCACGTGGCCCGAGAAGGCAGGGGACGGAGCCCGCCTGCCCGCTGGCGGTCAGGTCAGCGACACTGCCTTTGTTGGAAGTCTTTCCTTCCCGTCTCACTCCCCGCCTCCCCTTCCCAGGCCTTGTGGAATCACCTCTCGAACAGCTGTTTGCACTCACAGCCTCATGTCAGAGTTTTCTTCTGGAGAAATCAACCTCAGAGGAGGCTCTCACTGAGGTATTCACCACCCATCTCTCTGAGGCCACCTCCCACCACGTACATCCCCCCCCCCACCCCCGGACTCTGTTGCCCCCACACGGAACTCTCCTTTTCCCAGCACACCAGGTTGATCCCCCCCGCAGGTCCTCTGCACTGGCACGTGGGTCTTCCTGCCAGGGACCATCTGCTCCTAGTCCAGGCATCGATAGCTTCTTTTTATTTGTGGTCACAGCTCAAATGTCCCCCCTGAGAGAGATCTTCCTTGAACTCTAAAATCGATCCCAGTGCCCCATCCCATGGCCGGTCACACCCCCATCTTTCACTACAAAGCATAGGTACACCGAAGGAGGTGCTGGAAGGTTTGAGTTTGCCCCTCCGGGTCCAGTCCACCCCCACCCCACCCCCCTCTTCTGGGCTCCAGGGGGCTGATCTTTATGGACAAGAGTGGGCTCCGGGACCTCAGGCAGCAAGTTGGATTTGGCCACTGGACGTTCTCGCAGGCAGTGGAGGGCAGGAGAGGTGTGGTCAGAGTATCCACTCCTCCTGTGCGCTCCCTGCCGGGGTCCTTGGTTCACCTTGAACCTGCCCACACTACGTAAGTAGTTCTTTATGAAATTATCCTTAATTATTTCAGTTTGTGCCATCTGTTTTGTGATGTCTGTGTGTTGATGTGTGTGTGTGTGTCCTGTTATATATTTTCTAAATCATTTTAAATTATCTACATTTTTATCTAGCTCTCCCTACAGGAAGGTAAACCTCACAAGGGGAGACATCGGGCCTGCCTCTTCCACAACTGTATCCTCAGTGCCTAAAACCCCGCTCAGCATAAAATAGGTGCCTATAGTTTTTGAATGTATAAATTCCATTAATTTGCAATTATGTTACCAAGGGGAGCCTGCGTATTGCTAATGGATCAGGTCACCCATTTTTCTTTAATTAACTTGTTTCTGCTCCCAGGCTACAAGGTTCTCTGGGTTCGTGCTTATTTTCCTTAACCCCTTTGGCTCTGGAAGCTGCAACACAAGGTTACAAATGAGCTATTCTCTAGAATGGATTTCACTGTAAACCCCTTTTGTTACAGGTTAATAAAATCTAGGAAATTACCTCTGAACAGCCAGAAACACATTGTGGGAAAACGAGGAGACAGTTGAGAAATAAGGATTTAAGTTTTCAACATTTATGTTTGTTTTCACTCCTAATAAATATTTAAGTTAAATTGAATTTAACTTAACTTGATGACTATTTAAGTTTAATAGTCATCTGTTTATAGTAGTACTTTCCGCAAATTTTTAGTTAAGAATCTTTGGCTCTTAACCAAAATGCATTAAAAACACACACACACACACACAAAAACCACCTTTCTCCTTCTACTATAAATTTATATAACTCCACATTCACTTATGTAATTGTTGTATGAAATCAATTTCAGTTGTATTTCCTTTTGTAGAAAAACAGATGGGAAAGGACTCATTTGCATTTGGAATTCACTTGGTAAGGTTTACAGAAAAACACGAGAAATTGTTATAGGCAGAATAACGCACCCCTCCTCCCCCAAAATGTCTATGTCCTAATGCCTAGAACATGTGACTCTGTTACTTTACGTGGGAAATGGGAATTAAGGTTGCAGATGGAATTAGGGTTGCCAATCAGCCGACTCTAAAATAGAGAGATTATCTTGGATTCCCCAGGTGGGCTTGGTGTAAACACAAAGGTCTTGCAAAGTGGAAGAGAGAGGCAGAATTAGAGGGATGTGATGTGAGAAGGATGACTCCACCCACCAGTGCTGGCTTTGAAGATGGAGGAAGGGCCACAAGCCAAAGAATGCAGGCGGCCTCTAGAAGCCAGAAAAGGCTGGGAGATAGATTTTCCCCGAGAGCTTCCAAAGGAGCACAGCCATGTTCACACTTTGATTTTAGCCCACTGAGACCTGCGTCACACTTCCAAACTGTAAGATAACGAATGTGTGTGGTTTCAAGCCAAGCTGGTGATAATGTGTTACTGCAGCAAGAGAAAACGAACATAGAAACGTAACCACATTCTCCCTCTTAGAGGGGCAGCCGTAGTGTCTCTCTTCTACATGAGATGTTTTTATTTTTGTGGGAAGTTTCAGTTCTGCAAACATGAGTACAGAGTCATTTGGGGAGACTTTGGGCATTTTTTTTTTTTACAAGTCTACAATACATTCCAAGTATTCCCATCAAAATGGGAGGTGCCCTTAAAGTGGGTTAATCTTTCAATGCCCAGCTCTTTTGCAAGAAGCAAAGGAGGAAAAAAAAATATCCAAGTGCCCACAAGTGTGCTGAGTATTGAAATAATGTAGATGTGCAGCTCTTGCTTTTCCACCCAGCACAGATGTGAGCCACAGGACGAGGGGTGAACATCCCTGAAGAAGATTAGACCTGAGTTGTGAGAGAACGAGCAGCTCCCCAGAGCAGTGTGTTATTTTAGAAGTACACTTTCCTGCTTCTGCTTTCCTGCTTCCATGGTGTGAAGGGAACCTGGGCTTCCTGACATGTTCCAGCTAGCTCAGACGCTCCGAGAGAGCCAAATGACTCAGTCCCTGGACCACTACCAATGTTTTCGGGATTGAATCCTGCTCTTATTTTCTAAGGAACAATGTTTAACTGGCCTCTGTGGCACTGTGTCAACTGACATCACCCTTTAATTGCAGATATGTCACGTCAGACTACCACCAATATTGAGGGAAGCATCTCCAGACCAGTTAAACAATTTGACAGAGGCTGTAGTGTGTTTTCCATATTCCCGGCCAAGGGGAAGGTCTGAGCCATGAGGACGTGTACTGTTCGAGCCCCCTCAATCCGACCTCAGAAATGCTGAAACAGGTTAAATCACATTTATCGGCAGATAAATGTGAGACAGTGTGACAGTCTCTCGGAAAGGTACGTTATTCTGCTCTCATCTATTTTAAGTAACTCCCATGAATCAGATAGTGCTTGAAACACACCAAACTGGGTTCACACCAAAAGCATTTTTATTTCCCCCCGTGATGACTTTTGTGTATGCAATGAACTATGGGACTCAAAATAAGCTGCCGCTTAGGGATTTTGAAAGTTAATATCTGCATGGAAGGTGATGAAGTCATGAGCCCAGTGGCCTCTGAATTAGTAAGATCCCTTGAAGGAGATCTTGCCCAAGCTTGTTCTCAATACCAGGAGATCAGGAGTGGATACAAAAAGAATTGACCCTTGTATGGGTCCTTTATGCAACTGTCCATCCAGATGTGATCTCGCACACAGTCGCTGACTGGCTTTCAATAAGACACTCGATTTCTCCTTGACATAAAGAACAAGAGCTGCCTTTATGAACGTAAAAAGGCAAAAGCCAATGATCTGTTTCATACCTGTGAGAAGTGAGATTGAGGACTTGCTGGAGGACCCTCGTGATGTGACGTTCTTACGAGGCTCTTCAGTTCCTGGGGAGTGAAGCTGACCCGCCTGTGGCGCCTTGATGAAGATCTGGAGGAGAGAGCACAATGGAAAAACTTTCACAATGCTATGCAGCTCTCTGGATTTTCCTGAAAAGCGAGTATAGTCCTCTGGGTGATGGTTGCAGGTTTCCCCCTTTTACGGGTACATATGTAGGAGAATATGGGGCAGTGGCCAGCTCTAAGTAGAAAACCAAGATGGGGAAACTAAGAAAGTAGAGTTGACAAAAAAAAAAAAAAAAGAAAGACATAAAACTGGGGCTATGATTAGAATCAGACAGCAAGATGGCAAACCAGGAATTGCCTAGTTAGGAGGGTTCTTCTAGATGCGTACAGTATGTGCTGAACTAATTCCATACAGGCTGTTTGCTGGAGATTTCTTTTCTCAGTCCTACTCTGATGCCCGTGCATGAGCCATCTGAATTTTAAGGGTGCTATGGACTGAAGGTCTGTGCCCCCTCCCCCTCCCCCTTCAAATAGTCATACTTGAAACCTAATCCCCAGTGTGATGCTATTTGGTGATGAGACCTTTAGGAGGTGATTGGATCATGAGGGTGGGGACCTCATGAAAGGGATTAGTACCCTTTTATTTTTTTTTTTTTATTATTATTTTATTTTATTTTTTTTGGGGTACACCAGGTTCAATCAACTGTTTTTATACACATATCCCCATAAAAGACCCCTGAGGCTGGTTCCAGGCAATTCCGAGCTCCAGCCAGGATGATCGAGGTTGTTTGCAACGACCGTCTGGGGAAGAAGGTCCGTGTTAAATGCAATACTGATGACACCATTGGGGACCTTAAGAAGCTGATCGCAGCCCAAGCTGGCACCCGTTGGAACAAGATCGTATTGGAGAAGTGGTACAGGATTTTTAAGGACCACGTGTCTCTGGGGGACTACGAAATCCATGATGGGATGAACCTGGAGCTTTGTTACCAATAGAGCAGAATTCCTTTCGCCTGCCCTTCTCTCTTCTCCCACCCTCACCCCTCCACAGATATGGATGCTTGTTTTTGAAAACTGATGTTAATAAAAGTTTAGAGGCTGCTTCATGGTTAAAAATAAAAAAAAAATAAAAAAATAAAAAAAAAATAAAAATAAAAAGACCCCTGAGAGCTCCCTTGCCCCTTCCTGTGAAAGCCAAGGAAGCAGGTTCTCATCAGACACCAGATCCGCTGTCTCCTTGGTCTTGGACTTCCCACCCCCAGAACTACGAGAAAAAACTGTTGGTTAGGCTCCCCCATCCATGGTACTTTCGTCATGGCAGCCCCAGTGAACTAAGGCAAAGGGACTGTCTTCTGTTCCTGGAATTTGACTGGAGAGCTTGCTCTGATTGCCTCGATGGCCTGCTCCAGTCAGGCTCAGCTCTGTCAATGAAAGAGGAAGGTGGCCAGAAACAGATTAGGTATGGACGGGGCAGGGACGACTGCCTGAATGCAGTTGCAGAAGGAAAGAGAGTACAGCAGAGATCACATGAAGCATTAGCCATGGCAGCTTTAAAACAGATAAAGTTGGCTGTGTCAACGTCATCCTGCTTTCTGCTCACCACCTGGAGGAGGTACTCTCCTCATAGGTGAGACACTGACTAGGTACCTTGGACATCACAGATCTAAACTGCTGACAACACCCCCGGGAACACCTCCTTGCAGGACAGTTCTAAAACCACTGTCTTAAACTCTGGTATCGAAGGTCCCTCCCTCCCTCTATCCCTCTGTTTCTCCTTTTCTCTCTTTCCTCTTCTCTTCCTGTCCCATGATTTTCGATTCTTTCATGCTTTCATCTCTTCTTTTCTCCCGTATGTTTCTGCCAAAATTTACTTTTGTCCACGTGCCAGTGAGAATCGAGATAAGGACAACTAAATCAAATGTAGGTAGGTAGGAAGGTTTAATTACATGAAGAAAAAAATGTACTCTTCAGACTTTTTCTCGTGAAGAACAAGACATTTCTTTAGAAAACTTCCTTGGCAAGTAGGATGGATGCAAGCTGAGGCCCTCAGGGACCTGGACTTGCACAGCAAGGCTCTGCAGGGGGCAGACACAAGAATGTGTTTATTGCTTCTCAGCAGAGGAGGGGAGATAAGGGAGGATGAGGGGCAGGAAGAAGGAGGAGACCCAGTAAGATGGGGGCTGGGGATGGGAGGGGAGCTCTCAAACCACAATATGGCCACTCCCGGCACTTGCCCCGAGGTAAATAAAATACACCCAAATGCTCATGTCATTCACGCTAGTGGAGTTTTTGAGTCGACAATGAAAGCCGGATTCTGTATCTAGGTTGAGACACAGCATTGAGAGGACCAGAGAATCCAGGAAACCACGGAGAGGCACGAGGCAATACACCCCAGGAACTCAGACACTTCTGGAGATCCCAGGGAGGGCTTGAGATTACCGGGCACGAGCCCTGAACTTGGGGGGTCTGAACCACGTTTAAAGATCTCTTAGGAAGGGAGTAACTGTATGAGTTATCAGAAGATCAGGAGACTTTTGAGAGTCAAAGGGAGCATCTGAAAGATGCGAGGACAACAGGCATATACCAGGGAAATGGCCATCCCACCTCGAGAGGCCTCGGATACCTTGAGTGCACGGGGAAAGAGAGGACACACTGTGGAGCTGGCTCAGAAGGTTTCCCCTAAACTATGCTCAGGCTGTTAGGGGCCAGAGGAGAAGGGAAAGCAATGTGACAGCAGCTGGAGGAGAAGCTCAGGAAATGAATTACAGACCCCTTCATGTCTGTGAGAAGATCGATTTTGGTGACCTTAGGTAACAGATGATAGTAGATTCAGTTTTACAGTAGATTCAGATAAATAACCAACACTGGTAAAAGAAATTTTAAAAAGGAATAAAGGAAAGAAGGAAGGCAGGACAAAGGATGGAAGGAAGGAAGAGAGGGAGGGAGGGAGGAAGTTAGTTTGAAGCTGTCTGTTCCACTAAACTGCCTTCCTCAATGACTGATGGTAGAATTCAAAGCTCTGCTTTAAGTGATGCGTCAATGAACTCCGGGGTGGTTGACAAACAACACTCGAGTGCACGGCAGGCAACGTGGCGCCATGGAAAGACGGGGCCCTGAAATCACAGGGACCTGCCCTGCCATCCCAGCCGAGCACGATGAGGGCAAAGCAGACTCGGCTGCATGGAAGAAGAGTCTCTCAGGGAGAGTTACAGTTTCCAATAATACCCTCTCCCTTTCTTTTCTGTGAGGCATCCATTAAAAAATCCAAGAAACCGAAACCAACCGCCTATTTACACTGTCGCTGCATCTTATAAAGATAACTGACAATATAAAAAATTTGCAAGACATCCTTGGGATGGCTTGCCTTCCACTGTAAGTGATATGGCACAGATCTCAGTGTGGGGGCTGCAGTGGTTCCCCGGAAGTAGACAGTTATCCCCAGAGTAGCTGAAACGGAATCACGGCTTGTCCTTGTTGATATCAGTGTTTCTGGTAAAGGATATGAAACAGAAGATGACTCCTGAGTGCGTGTTCATCTCATCTTGAGGGAGACCCTGTGAAAACAGAACCTGGGCAAAGACCACCCTAAACCAATATGTTGAAAACCTATGAAAACAGTTCTTGACTATTCAGTGGCTCAGGCTTGGGGAACTGTCTGGGTGTCAGACAGTTGCATCCTGATCCCCTGTTGGGGGTTATGTGCGTTGGGGGTGGAAGGATGGGGATGGAGATGTGTGTTCTTGAAGAGAATGGAGATCCCCGTTGTCCACCATCCTGGGATGAGGTCAACACTAGGACAGAGATGGAAGGCTGGTCTTAAACCTGGGTACAAGGCAGGCACTTTCCTCTGGGTTCCACAGTCGTCAGGCATGGATGCTGGGACTGAGCCACCTGTGAGGTCGTTCCCTGGAGGGAGGAGCTACCCTCCCTGCAGTCAGAGGTGAGGATGCACAAGGCCAGGCAGCCCTGCAGAGGCCCCTGGAGGAAGGGGCTGGGCCTGGGGCTCTACGTAGGGCCACATGCAATTGCAATTGATTGATTGTATTTTTTGTTTGTTTGTTTCCTTTACAGCCAAAACCACAGACAAATCTTCCTTAAAACAAAACAAAGCAAAGCAAGCAACAGAGAAGATGGTGACAAAGGTCGCACTATGTGGAGAGACGAGGCGGGCAGGAACCCTGAACTTGACCCCAGAGGCCAGCTTTGTGTGTTGTATCAACATCTACCTGAGGAGGGTGAGCTGAGGTCTGAAGAAGCATAAGAGAAAGGAGGCTGAGGCCTGAGGCGTGGTCAAGGCAGATGCTGGAGGCTTGGGTACCACCCCCTCCTGATATGCTGAAGAAGAGAGGGACCTGGCCTGGGGACTGAGGAGGTGCAGCCAGCAGGGGAGGCCCACTGTGTCTGCCCAGGAGCTCGGTGACCTCCAGATTTCTAAGTTAGTGAAGCTAAGGCAAGAGACACATCGCAACAACAATGATGCTATCAAGCAAACGATACCAGAGCAGGAGGACCGTGACTGCTCTCTCTAAAAACCAAAACCCCCTGAAAGCTGAGCTGGTCCTCATATCTTGAAAGACTGTAAAATGCTTCTCCCCCTCCCCTGTCATCTTTCTGAGTTGACTGTTCCCTCCGAATGAGTCATCCCAATAGGAATGTTAATGTATTTGACATGTGTCAACATCGCCCTGAAAGAAAGCTGTTGGATGCTTTTACTGGCACACGCGGCACGGAGCACCGACCATGCGTGCGTCTGTCTCGGCCTGACACTCACACGGCACGTTCAAAGCTAATCGCTTCTGGGATCCTGACATCAGTCCAGTGAAGGAGTCTCACTCGCCACCTTCATTCCCGTGTCTCTTCCTTTTAGCAAAAAATGTGGTCTTGATCGAGTTGGCCTTGAATCTGAAATCTGCATGGAGACTATACTACATGCTGATCCTGGCCGTATGAAAAGAAAGTATCTGGAATAACCCGCAAAATTGGTAGTACGGGGATGACACACCGGAACGCATGTGAAAATGCAGGAGTTGGCACGAAGATAATTGTGGCTTTCTGATTTTTTAGTTTGCCCTTATGCAACAACTACAAAAATGACATATAATGGCCTCAGTCATATATGCATCCTGCTTATATATTAACTTTCTATGAGACCCATTCTTTACGGACACCGACCCCTGAAAACCGTATTTCCCGGATTCCCCTGGAACCTGGCTTCTGGTTACTTCAGGAGGCACTGGTTCAAGTCTGGAAGTGGGAGATGAGGAGAAGCCGGGGTATTTCTTGCCCTCTCTCTGTGTCGCGCTCAGTGTCTCCAGCAAGGCTTGTCTCTCCTTCATGGTTCCAGCCCCACCCAGGAAGCCTCCACCATCCAAGCTGCTGCCACACAGCTCTGACTTTATTTTTTCCCCTTAACATTTATTTTATGTTATTTTTTGGCTGCGCTGAGAGGCGTGTGGGATCTTAGTTCCCCGACCAGGAATCAAACCCGTGCTCCCTGCCTTGGAAGCTTAGAGTCTGAACCACTGGACCGCCAGGGAGTTCCCAGCTCTGGCTTTGGAGTTTGGATAAGACCACATCCTTCTTTTGTCTATCCAGCGCCAGGGCGGTAGGAGACCCCAGCCATTGTCCATCTCTGCTTGCCTTTCGGCAGTGCCTTCATACCCTGTGATAGGAGGTCCCATATTGAATATCTGCCATTGAGCTCCTGGCTTTGACTCCTCTTTCTGACTGACATTCCGAAGGGTAACATGAATGTGGGACTAGAATTTCAGCCTGCTGTTGTTATCCGACTTGTGCCTTTTCAGTTCGTTTCCTGTCGGCCCAAAGAACATTCTGAAAATTACAGATGTCGTTCCATTCAAACTTTCAGGGTGTGCAGTTTTTAATAGTATTTTTTGGCATACGATTCTCCCTACGAACAAAAAATAAATACGACCCTGAGGGATTTATAGTCTGGAGGTTGCGGGTACCTGAGGAGACGTTTCCAAGATGCTTCTGAACTTGGGTGGGGAGAAGTTTGTCCACATCAAAAAAGATAGCACAGCTGGGTGGAATCATTGGCTTCTCTCTCCCATGGCCCCATGTGCTCCATCCAGCTCGGCCGTTTTGTGTCTCCGCTCACAAGACCGGCTCTGTTTCACTCCCGATTTACCCAGGAGCTTGGCAAGATGCTTGGGGTATGTGTTCCCTTGTTCCTGAGACTTGTTACTTTCGAAAGGGAATTTGATCCCAGCCTGGAGAACTTTGCTAAAGGGAAGGTGAGGCCTGGCTTTTCTGGAACTTCAAGACAAGTTGTACCAGGGGAGAAATAGCTCCCAGGTCCAGGTGTGATCACGCCATGTGCACTGACATGCACACGTGGTCTGAAGCTCTCGGAGGTGCGGTGAAGTCAAACCAAACCAAGGCTCCACGGTGGAGACCTGAGTTTCCCGGGTGCTAACAGGAGCACATCCACAATGAGGCCGCCTAGAACTTGGCCAAGAAAATTAGCGATGGGCGTACCTCATAAAACATTTAAGTTCGGGCTCATTTCAATTAAGCCTCTCAGAGCCTCAGGTGTTTGTCCAAAGCTTACCTGAGCCTGAACTCTTGGAACCAAGCGAGTTTGCTGAGACCTGCAGAAACATGCTTTCCCATGAGAAGTCTGGCAAAAAGAACCCCCGCACCCCTCCATCTCCACCCCAGTCTGAAAAGCTCCCAGCCGAGGACTACAAAAAGTAGCTTCCAAACATTTTAAACTCTGAAAAGTTTGGATCTCAATTTAACCAGAGATGCCAAATATCTGCTTTTTATTGGGGGGTGGGGGGGAGATCTCAGAAATGACCTTTCTGTGTAGGTGACGTTGTCCTGTAAGGTGGAATCAGAATGTCTCTGTTCGACAGGATAATCAGTGAGGCGCGCAACACAAAACGCAGTTCTTTCTTTCCTAATCTGGGTTGAAAACTGTGGATGGGGTTGAGTTAGATTTGGGGGTCAGTTCAGGCCAGAAGGAGTTGGCCTCCTCTCACTTCCTACAGTTGTTAAAAGCTTTCTCTAATATATTTAATGACATCAAGAATGACAATAAGAAGCGACATTAACGGAACGTGCACTGTATGCTGGCCCTGTGCTGGGCACTGCAGAAGTGATTCTCTCACGTCATCCTCACGGCTGCTCACGGGCTGGGTGCTGATTACCTACACTGGGAAGACAGAGAAACAGGCCGTGGGGAGCTACATTACTTGTCTGAATTTACTGGTATTAAGTGGCAGGGATTGAACTTGGGTGTCTCCAGGCAAAGAGCCCAAGCTTCTAAGCATTTTGCTGGGTGAGTGAATCTCCGCTGAGATGCTTTTCATAAGCAAGAACAAAGCTATCATCTGAATAAATGAAGCTGGTTCTGTTCATAAGAAAACGGGCATGGAAATGCTTTGAGAGCGGAACAGCCTCACAGAGAGGTCAGGATTTAATTATCACAAAGGAGGAAATCCTATGATGTGGGAGGAATGGCAGAAAAGGGAGAGTGGGGAAGATATCGATCATGAAATTAAAAGAACTGTATCTTGGAAACATGTCCGTGTAATCATTATGAATTTATAAAACTTAAGTATTCAGGGACTGGAAGGGAGAAATATGGAGAAATGGGGGAAAGGATTAATTTGTGGGAGGTGTGAAAACACGTACAGATCTTTTCTTTCTTTGATTTAGATTTCCATTAGGTCATCTGTGCAAGTTAAAAAGACCCTAAGAATCCACATCAAGAACCGGGCATTCGGGACTCTTGTGTGGTTAACCACAGCCCCGCAGACACAGTCTTGGCCTGTCAAGGTTCTGTCCCTGCACGGTATTTGGAGGGAGCTCAGATTCTACACGGCAACTGTCTGTATTCTGTCAAAAGGCCACACTCTGAGATGCCTCCCTCATGAGAAGGAAAACCCTGGACTAAAAGAGGCGGAAGAAAGCAAACTCTGTGCCTTGACTTTAAAAAGGCGACAGGCTCTTCTACGTGTTCTTAGAAACACCAAGTTGCAGTGGGTCTCACGTTTGAATATGCGTAAGAACCACCTAGTGACCCTTTAAGGCTGCAGACTCTCAGATTCATTCCCAGACGTTGTGACTCAGAAGTCCAGTGGGGGCAGGGAATCTGTATTGTTAGCCTGTGCCCTATTGTAACAAACTCTTCCCGTGGCTGGGATGTCAGTGGCCTGCAGACCACAAAGGGATAGAGCAATTCACGGCTCAGCTGGGAGGACTTTATGTGCGGATTCTCACGAACGTGGAGACTGACGTTTGTTGTGTGTTGGTGTTACTGAGTTCATTCTTAGAAAACCAGATTTTCGTGTTGGTGGACGCTGTGAATTGGGGGAAAGCTATATGCTTAGCGATATATGAGATTTTTCTATACAGTCTCATTTCATACACAAGATAACTTTGTAAGATTAGGATTGTTTTGAAGGTAAGGGAACTACAGATTAGGAAGGTTTAAGTATCTTGAGTGAGGTCATATAGCTAAGACGTGTGGGGTCAGGATTCTAAGTCAATATATGTATTGAGATCTTTGCAGTATGCCATGTACCTGCTAAACCTCTGTTTTCAGGTGAAACATATGATGCATCCCCTGCGGTTGGAACAACAGTTATTTAGGGGAAAGGGTGGACATTATAAACGGAATGATCAGTTTCACAGAGCCAAGGCCAAGCTTTAGTGCACACTGGCCTTACCCAGGGAATTTCAGTCCTGCGGGCCAAGCCTTTTCTTAATGGAGTCCCATGGTTCAAAGCACCTACTCCAGGGTCATCAGCGTAACCTTTCTACTGCCGGGCTGCCTCTTACAACCCTTCCCCATTTGGGATTCAGCCAATGGCTACCACTGATCACCCGCCATGTCAGAGGACCAGCTTAATACATCCTATACCCTGGTTTGATTGTGTCACGGTCCTAAAAATGGGGGGTGGGGGGAGCATAACCTTCTCTGCAATGACAACTTTTCTTCTTTGTATGTTAATAATATTCCATTTGTATGATTATCAAAAGAGCATGTCATTTTTTTTTTTCACTGAATATTTATTGAATTCTGTCTAAGGCTGTGTGCTAGGAAGGGAAGGGGATTTAGATTTCTAAAAAGATAAAGCCCTGCCCTTGGGAAGCTTATATTCTAGACGACAGAACACCAGTGACACACAGAAAATAAACAACTGAATACGCAGGATGTCCGTGAACATGGGTGTGGAAAAGAATAAAGCAGAGTAAGAAAGGTAAGGGAGGGAGAAGGGTCTATATATGAATTATATGTATTCACAAGTCTTAACACCTATTAATGTGTAGATCCTTTTGAAAACTTTGAATGCTATGAAAATATAAACATATATTTATATATGTGTATGTATGAATGTCAGTGTATATATATAATACATATATAAAATATCACCCGGAATCCTACTATTGATACAGTTTGGTCTGTTTTCTTTCGGACCTGTTTCTCTATTGAACGGTGAGCACATCCTACCTGCTTTCTTAGCGGAACCTGCAGTTTTTTTGCTTAACAGGCCACAATCATTGTCCCATGTCATCAACATGATGTCATAGTTAAAGCTCTGCTGAGTGCCACTGCAGGAGTGCACTACAATTGATTTAGCTATTTCCTCTGTTGCTGGTCATTGACATTATTTCGCATTCTTCCCCAGTACGAACACCACACTGATGCCCTTTCTTACCTAGAAATCGTTGTGTGGATAACGAAGTATTTTTTCAGAATACATGTGTGTGTTTTTGAGTCAGTTTTCTGAGACTCCGGAGGTGATGCCAGGCTGCCCCCCAGAAGCGGGGGGGACTCGGGCCATCTCGCCACGTAGGGTGCAGCAGAGCCTTTCCTAAGCTCTCTCAAGAGTTCTGCTCCGGGCTTGTATTTAACTTGCCCCAGTCTTGAGGGTCCAGTCCTCCCGGGTCTGAGGATACGATACGTGTGTGTGCTTGCCAGTGTGACACTTGAAAGCACCCTTCCCATCTGCACGGTGGAGGAGGACGCCTCTGGCCACATGGGCACCTTCACCAGGATCTGAAGAGGTGACCTTCCTCCCTCCCCGCAGCCTCCGCCTGAGTGAGTCTTAATCTATTCCTGGCCTCTCAGAGCCCCCCTCCAGGAACTGTAATCACAGCACTAACCTGTGTTCACATTTCCCATTATCGAGCAGAAATCCCCCTGTGCATCGACGTAGCCCGGCTGCTTCCTAATGGCCCCAGCTCCCCACTTCTAATGGCCCCATCCTCATTTCTCCCAAGAGCCAGCTCTTTTTGTTAGTGTTTTAAGATTCCTGGTCCGGACGAAATTTCCCCCATGATGTCCATCTGGCCAAATTGAAGGTGATGCAGGCAGTGAGATAGAGAGACGGGCGTGTCTGCATCAATAGGACAGAGGAACCTCCAGGGCTATTCATCTTCTGTCTCCTCCGGTGACATCGCACTGCCTCCTCCTTGTCTGCAATGTGGGGATGGGAGACGACATCCCTAATTGCTAGCACCATGCCACAGAGATGGGTGGATGCTGGTACTCTGCCCACAGCGCTTCCTTCCAGCCCTGACAGCACAAGAAGATGCTGCTTCTTTCTTTGTGGGTCAAACCCCTTCAGAGTGTGGGCCTTCCCGCTTTGCAATTTACCACATGGGAGATGTAATCTTCGGAGGAGATGTTACCAAGGGCCACAGAGACTCTCTGCACGCTGATCCTTCCTGGGGTCTGAGCTGTCTGTGCTGTGCCTTAAGAAGGAGGCCCTTACCCACACTTGACCTCAAATGCAGCTTCCTCAAAATACATAAAATGCTGTGCTGATGTAGAGAATCATGTTCAGAAGTGATTACAAAGCATGCTGCTAGCACAAAAATAATGATTGTTTTAAAAAAGGAAAATATTATAAGCACTGGACAATGCCAGCATCTCCATTTTTTTTTTTTTTTTCTGTTGCTATGAAGCCACCTGGGGATCAAGTTTTCCATTTCTCCCTCCTTGATCAAGGTGAGACATTACTCACGTGCTTCCACAGCCAGCTGCTAAGTACAGGTTTTAAGGCTGGGCACCCATTTCTGGGAAGAGAGAGGTGGGGGAGTAAAAGTAAAAAAAAAAAAAAAAAGTTCTTCGGTTGCAAATTCAAAAAGTTATCTCTGAACTTGGATTTAATTGTTAACCAGTAATTAAAATATGAAAACAAAGAACAGTCTTCTTTCCAAATCCTCAAAGGATTCTTAGGGAGCAGACTAGAGCCTCTTTGAGTTGACAACATCACACGCCAGCAGAAGGACATTCTCAACAGGTACAGGTGCGTCCAGTTGCCTCCTGGAGCTTCTGTCCGCCTTCTCCCAGATGCTTCTAGCATTCCCACCTCCCTCAGGTTTGAGGAAAAAGTCACTCATTGGTTCAACCCAGGGCCAAGGGCCCCCCTTGGTTCCAGGGATCCTTCTGGAGCTGGGGGTTCAGAAGTGAGCAAACTAGAGCAAGTTCCTCCCTTCAAGGAGTGTTCATTCTAGAGAAGTGAGGGCAGATCAATTGCTGGGAAAGAAGGAAACAAATGCAGTAACTTCAGGGCACTTGGGGTGCTTGCAGGAAATTTTAAAAAGGAGGCGACTGAATGCTGGTGGAGGGAGCAGCTGATAGAGAGTGGTTCCTGCTCCTCCCCCATCCCCTAGTCCATTCTCAGGAGCCAGAGGGAATTTTTTAAGGGGAAAACGGATCCTGCACAATCACGGAAATCTGACATTTCATTCCTGGTCCTTGAAACATTTTCCTTTTCCATTTACTCAGTTGTAAATGTCCTGAAAGCAGGGATAGGACTGCTTTGTTAACTTCATCCCCGAAGGGTCGTACACAGTAGGAGCTCAGTAAATATTTGTAGAACGGATGGATGGATGGATGAATTAAGAAAGGCTCTATTTGAGGAGACCGCGGTGATTGATACTTAGGAGAGGTGCAAGCTACTTGGTTTCCACCAGGGAAGCAG
Source organism: Hippopotamus amphibius kiboko (assembly GCF_030028045.1). Taxonomy (NCBI): domain Eukaryota; kingdom Metazoa; phylum Chordata; class Mammalia; order Artiodactyla; family Hippopotamidae; genus Hippopotamus; species Hippopotamus amphibius. Next base: position 8,386,266 of record NC_080201.1, on the reverse strand, counting down.
CCAACTGGAGGGGCCATAGAAGCAACGTATGGCATGCCTGTGGGCTTGGGAAGTCGACTCCAGGTGTCTGAAAATGGCAACTCCACTGCCCTTCACCAGCAATCCAGGCACAAATCCGGGAGAGGTGACCTCAGAGCCTCACTTTGGTGGTATCAGGTCTAGAAGGGTTTCCATAGGGAGACCACTGAGACGTATGGTTGACTCAATTTCTTAACATCATAATTCAAACTCCTAAGAAAGTAGGAGAGATTGCAGGGAGTGTAGCCCTTCAGTGGCTCTTAGACACTTAGATTAGGATCCCTATGGAGGTATTCTGGGTTCTTCCTTTATTTGCAGGGCTGCTATTACCTCCAAGTAAGGAGCATGCTGTTAGTACACCTGATTCTGTTCATGCTCACCTGCTTGGTGCAAACCTCTAATCAATGTCTTTGCTAAGAAGGCCATGTTTTCTGTTTGAGCCAATTGGAGGTCTTGAGGTGGAAGGATTTTTTTCAATCATCAAAGACCTGAAAGTCAACCTGGCTTCATCAAAAAGGCAGTGAACTCCCTATTAGAGGAAAGACTGAGATCAAGGCTGGACATGCCAGGGGTGTTACACAGGTTCCCCCTGCTATTTGAAAGTAGAGCATCCCTAAGAAACCTTCTGTAAGCCGAAACAACATAAAGTGGACAAACAATTACCTTTCTTCATAACAGCAAAAATCCTCTTCAGATTTCTTCCAGTTAGCAAAAACAGGTACCAATGCAGGTCATGGTAAAGTGGACTTGCAAAATGTGCGGGGTATCTGTAGATCAAGCACTGGATAAGAAATTTGAAAAAAAAAAAAGTTGCTCTGAAGTACTGTCCAACCCTGGCCTTTTGTGAGCCTGTAGCATAAAACACTCATTCTCTGAGCTGTCAAAGAAGACTTTATCCTATTCCGCATCCATGTCACACACTGGGAGTCAGGACGCAAGGGTTTTCTGGGCCTTGTTTTTTCTCATCTGTATAAAGGGGTTGAACAGTTCTATCTTCCAGTGTGGTTGTAAGGGTTCCCGGGGGTCACACTTGGGAAACACCAGGCTCCCACGCAGTGCCTCATAAATCGTGGAGGCATTTGAGGGTGAACTCTTTCAGTTCCGGGGCACTGAAAGTTTAACACTTCTTAATAATACTAACCACAGTGGGCCAAGGCAGAAATCAGTACTCTAGTCCCTACTCCCCGATTATGGAAGCAGTGAAAAATGTGTCGATTTTATCCTTTTCGAGAGCGGTACACCCACCTAGCAGGACCTTCACCACCTAAACATGTGGTCCCAATTTCTTGTCTTAGGGGGAAGACCCATGTTCTTAGAGAAGCTGATTTTTACCAGTCTCCATAAGAAGTAATTTTCCATTCATGGAGAGAGGACTGGACTGCAGGAGGCCCTGCTAAATGTACTCAGCAGATATGAGGATATCAGACCCAACAGAAGACGTGCCCGCGCTGGTTCTTCTTCCTATCCACCCTCACCCCAGCCTCTACACTATGTCCATCCATGAAACCTCAGCTCAGACATCACCTCCTCCACGAAGCCTGTCTTGATTGCTCTGAATGACTTTAGGTTCCTTTATACCTGTGATGGTGTCATGTATGTATGTCTCCCTTGTAACACGGATAGCAGTGTAAGTTTGGGTTTGTGATAGGGTTTGGGTAATAGTGTTTTTTCCCACTTGACTGCAAACACGGGGCTGGGAGTCCCCAGTGCCCACTAGAGAGGCAGAGCACCCTCCAAGGAAATGCTTGTGGAAGGAGAAAAGATGTCTGTGTGGCTCTTGGCTATAAAGAACACTAAAAGCAGGAGAGACACGGCATTGTGTAGGTAGGTGTCTCACTGCCCTTGCAAGGTTTGGGAGGGAGCAGAGGTTGAGACCAGAGGGATTTAGGTTAGTGTTCAGGAAGAAAGCTGCTTTGCAAACATTCTTTCAAATTCCAGGCTGCCTAAAGAGTTACAGTGGGATACCAGGGAAAACAGTCAGCAACTATATCAGCCTCTACAAACACAACAATCTGCTTTGCCCCAATCCTGATTTTTATTTTCCATAGGTTTTAAAGAAAAGTTTTAGAAGATAAACTTTATGGTGAAAGATTATGAGCAGGGTTTTGGCTAGGCTTCTTAAGCTAGGGGGATTTAAGGGAGGAGACAGTACTATCTTTCTGGGACCCAGGGAGTCTCTGGGGATGGGTGGAGCTGGAAAGGCTCTCAGCAGCTGGGTAACACTGGGTAGGAAGTTCAAACACATCTCCTTTAAGTCATCAGAAAAGAAACACCCCTTGGCTTCTGCTGTATTAGGGAAAGAGGGGAGCATGGCCAGGTCCTCTCCCCCTGGAAAGGGAAGAGGGAAGGCTAGTCCGGGCCTTTCTGCTCAGCCTATTAGGCAACAGCAGACTGAGTACAGACACGCTTCCCTGCGGCGCCAGGCTCAGAACAAGGGTTAGGGTGGTAGGTAGCCTTCTGCCAGGTAGAAACCAGCCTTGCCAGCAGACGCTCCTCCACCAGTCAATCCTGCTCCTGGCTGAGGGGCCACTTCCCAGACAGTTTCCAAACAAAAAACAGGATTGAGTTCATTTTTCACTGACTTTTTTTTTTCCTCCTGCATTCCCAATCCCTATGTCTTGCTATTGTTTTAAATTCCTAATTTATAGACCATGGTGTTCTTGGCAAGCAGAGAACCTAACTAGGGAGCACAGAGAGGAGGGGAAGTCTCCACCCCAGCCCTGGGTCTGCCACTATGTTACTGTGTGACCTTGGCCAGGTGCACTGCCTCTCTATGCTCTCTGTCCTCACCTGTAAGTTGGGCGCACATTTTGCCTGCATAATGACCATGCCATGAACCGGGAAGCCAGAAGGAGGAGAATTGGAAGGAAGCCCCATGAAACCAAAGAAAAAGGAAACTCTGTAGGACAAAGAAATACATTTTGTTACATACCCTGAACTGGATGGTTCTCCACAAAATTGGGAAATAGTGACTCCCCGCATGCAGATGGGTTTATGTAAGTGCAATCATGTGTTAGAGCAATGCTTTTGCAGACTTGCTCTGTCTGGCAGGGAGGGGGGCGGGGCATGGACTCAACTGAGGCGCAAGCCTAGGTGGGCGACCCGGGATCCCCCATACCCCAGGGCTATCTTAGAGTTGTGCAACAGCAAGTGGGTAGAATCCAGGGCTCTGGAGCCAGGGACACACTTGGCTTCAAGTCCTGCTTTTGCCTGGCTACCTGGAGCAAGGTGCTTCACTGCCTGGTGCCTCAGTTTACCCATCTATAACAAGCTTTAAATAGGATGAAGCATAGCAATTGCTTAAGAGGAAGACCACGGCGTCCGATAAAATTGTTCTGTATGGTGTCTGGTACAGCAAATGATAGTTATTATTTTGTACTGATGTTAATTCTCTTTCCCTCGTACCCAGGACATGCCCCTCCTGAAAAATTTCTAAACCGAGGCCCTGCTTTGCAGCAAGAAAACTGTGCTGCTCAGTGCTCCAGAACCAGCGTCTGTATGGGAGTGGGGGTGGGGGTGGGGGTGGGGGTGGTGAAGACCTCTGTGGGGGGAGGAGGAGGAAAATTACCTTTTGAAAGTGCCCCAGATGCCAGTTAGAAACGGGGGCTGGGGAAGGAGGGAGGCGACAGAAGCTGCCCGTGCTCTCGCGCAAGTTCACCGAGTTGATAAAGTTATTAAAACATAAAACACGCACAGGCTCCAGGAGGGAAAAATAAACAAATAAACACAATAAAACAGCCCGGGCGTCCAGCCCTGTTCCCCCAGGCGGTGCAAAGGCAGGAGGGCGAGGGAGCCCGGAGAGGAGGAACGAGTCGGACAGGTGAACCAACCTCCCGGGGCGCGGCGCAGGGAGGCGTCCGCCCCGCCCTGGCTCGCCCCCAACTCAGTGCCGGCCACTCCTTTAAAAAAAAAAAAAAAAAAGGCCCCTGGGAGAGGCCCGGTCCAGGCCGGTCCCCTGGGCTCCCGCGGCCAGGCCGGCGAAGGGCGGGGCCAGGATGCTCCTCGCGCGCCGTTGGTCCTTCCGCGTAGCAACAGCCGCGCGCCGACCAATGGGAGCCGCGGAGGCGCCGGCCGCGCTCCAGGAACCTGGCCGCCAGAAAGTTCCCTGTCCCAGCCAAGAAAACAAACGCAGGCACTCTTCAGACTCCGGTGGTGACTTCTCCTTCTTTCTCTTCCTCCCCTCCCCCTTTCCCCTTGCAACTTGCCTTCACTCTTAGTTGGTGCTTGCCTGAGTCCCCAAACGCCGACGCCTTTTCCAGGATCCTCCCTTCCCACCCCTAAGGGAGGAACCGCATTAGAGGTAGAAGAAAGGACAGATTGAACTTGATTCTCATCACCAGCGACCCCTGGCAAACCTCAGTTACAACAGCTTCACTTTTGCTGGATACTGTGGTGGTTGTTTGAACACATCTACAAGATCTGTGCCTAAAGGCAGGGCCCTTTGAACACCTATTGTGTGCCAGGCTTTGTCCTCGCGGTTTTATATGTCTTGCCGCATTTAATCCTCCTTGTAATTCTGGGAAATGAGTCGCCCTGTCTCCATTTAATACATGGTAAGTTGAAGTTCAAAACGAGGAACGGAAGTGTCCAAGCAGACACCACTGGTATGTGGTCTGGCAGGATTCAAACCCAGGCTGGCCTCTTTCCAAAGACCACTGTTTCCGTGATGTCACACACCTCCACGAGCCCATTTCAGTGTAAGATATCCTAAAGAAATGGTGCAGGGTGTGAGGATTTGATCCAGATGTGTGACCCGCACAATTGCATGGGGTCTTGACAATGAGAAGGTCTCATCTCACACTTGGTTTCAGGTTCTGCGGGTGCTGTTTTGAAATTCTTAAGGCTGGGCCCTGTGTTTTTATTTGCACTGGGCCTGCGAATTAGGTAGCCAGCCATGCCTCTAGGGATAAGGCGCTTCCAGGACAGTTCTGTGAAGACAGCTTATTTCAGGGTCCCAGAGGGATCTCACATTTGGGGAATTTAGAGCTCAAGTAAAGGAGGAGGCTGGTAAGTGTCTCTCTTGCTCCGCGTGCTCTCTCTCTCTCTCTTTGTCGCACGCACGCACACACACACACACTTAGACCTCTGCACACACCCTGCAGATTAGTCAGTTTTATTACACTGTAACTGTAATTTGAATCCCCAGTCTATTACATGGGAGTGTATATATTTACGGCTGTGTTTATGTGTGTGCGCGTGCGCCCGCGTGTGCTAGCCGGGAGAGGGGATAGGGGATTGGGGAATTTATGACACACAGACACAGCCCTGATTATTGACTCTATTCTTTCCCTTTGGAGACATTACAAGGGATTTGAACCAGGCCCTGCTTTTATGAAATACATGCTTGGGAGGTTTTGGAGAGGCCATAAATGCTGGTCTGTGTGAGACTGAGGTTGGGGGGGTGCCAGGTCCTTTGGGAGGAGACGAGCCTTGAATACACTATCCACCGGGCCTGGCAGAAAACCCACATAGTCCGGCATCTATTTTACCCCCAAATCCAAGTCTTCTTTCCTGGCAAAGAGAGGCCTGGTTTTTATTTCCTGATTGTGCTGATTTTACTCTCCAAGTTAGGAGATTATCAGTGAATCACCAATGGTGTGAAAGTCTGCAGTAAAGGAGAAGAAAGTCTGGATGTATCCCTGACACTTATTTTGTCAACCAAGATGGAAACTGCAGTTGGGGTTGTAAGGGACTCTGAGATGGCCAATAACTTTGGAGCCCTTTGTTTTGTGGTTTAGGAAACTGAGGCCCTGGCCCTGGGAAGTAAGCCCAGTTCTGCAGGCTAAACAGCTGGGCTGTAGAGGTCTTTGGTTTAGAGTCCACTTCTCCTAACTTCCATTCCAGGCCTCTTTCTTGCTTTCATTTCTGAGTGAGCAGAAAAATGCCATAAAGTATTACATAATCAGTTCATGTGGGGAAAGGTTACTTTAATGAATAGCAGTATGGGGTCAGAGGGGAGGGTAACATTTATGAGTGCTTGGAACTTGCCCCTGCTTTGCCTACATGGTCTCATTTAATTGAATCTTCAGGACAGCGCTGAGAGAACATAGGTAATATTATTTTTATTTAACAGATGGGAAAAGTGAGGCACAGACTCATGGTGTAACTTGCCTCGGGTCCCATACCTTGTAAATGGATTAGCTGAGATGTGAACTCACTTCTTCTTAACCCCTGAATTGCAGAATTAAATTAGTCAGATCATTATGGTGCCATGGCAGTTCATTTTAATGCAACATAAACTAGAGAAATGAGTCTATACCTGCCAGAAAGAAGTTGTCTGTTGCGGTCAACGTAAACTAACTTTGAGTTATTAATTACTCTTAATTCAGTTTTGTCTCAGTTTTTTTGTGGGCTTTCTGGTGATGCTGTGCCACCTTCACTTTGAAACTACAGACACGCTAAAAATCTCAATCCAGCCAAAATATGCCTAATGATTTTCTTAGTGGGTGTTTCTGGAAAAAAAAAATTAGCAAATGGCTTCACTGATTAAATCATTTGGTTCTAGGTGAAACTAGAAAATATTGGCAACCATCGTAATGACCAAGACATCCCCCAGGCTTCTGCTCACCAAATAACAGTGTCCCAGTGGATACAAAACTTACAACCGTGAAAACAATATATGTGTGACCTGGTAAACATTGATCAATAGAACTGTAAGCCCCCTCCCGCCAAAAGATATATCTGATTCCTAACCCCCAGAATCTGTGAAGGTGACTTTATTTGGAAAAAAGGGTCTTTTCAGATATAAATAAGTTAAGGACCTCAAGATGAGATAATCCTGGATTTAGGGTGGACCCTAAATCCAGATAGGTGTCCTTATAAGAGGGGAAGATACACCGGATGAAGATGGAGATGTGAAGATGGAGGCACAACCTAAGTGTCCATAGGCAGGTGAGTGGATAAAGATGTGCATATATATGTACGGTGGAATACTACTCAGCCATAAACAGGAAGGAAAGAATGCCACTTACAGCAATATGGATGGACCTACAGATTAGCATATAAGTGAAGTCAGACAGAGAAAGACAAATACCATGTGATATCACTTGTATGTGGAATCTAAAAAAATGATGCAAACGAACTTATTTACAAAACAGAAAGAGACTCACACTTATAAAACAAACTTATGGTTACCAAGGGAAAGGGGGGAGTGATAAATTGGGAATTTAGGATTAATAGATACACACTACTATATATAAAACAGATAACAAGGACCTACTGTATAGCACAGGGAACAATGTTCAATATCATGTATGTTTATTCAATACCTATAATGGCAAAGAATCTGAAAAAGTATATATATATATAAACTGAATCACTTTGCTGTACACCTGAAACATTATAAATTAACTATACTTAAATTAAAAAAAAACAGATGGAGGCAGAGATTGGAGTGATGTGTCTTCAAACCAAGGAGGACCAGGGACCGCTGGCAGCCACCGGAGGCTGGGAGAGAGGCATGGAACACGGATTCTCCAAAAGCAGCCTACCCTGCCCGCACCTCAGTTTCGGACTGCTGGTCTCATCTCCGGAACTGTGAAAGAGTAAATTTCTGTTGTTTTAGGCCAACTGGTTTGTGGCAATCTGTTATCGAAGATGTAAGAAACTAATACAAGTACTAGATTATTTTACTGTATTTTAAAAAGGAAAGAAACACAGCATTAAAATAGCATTAAAAGAATCCCAAGCTAAAACTGTCTGCCTAGAAATGTATTGGAAGAAATGATAAAAATGAGATTTGTGTGTCTGTATATCAATAAATAGTTCATGAGCTTCAATCAGTCAATACTTATGTATCAATACTTAATTCAGAAAGATTGTCTTGATTGGATTAGCTGTTCAATGATGAACTGAACATTGAAGTGACCTGGTGATCTGGTCTATATCCTGTATGTGTCTAAGAGGGTGTATTTTCTGGAAGTTTAACATCTTCGTGTAAAGAGGGTGGTCCCACTACCACTTTGGGTATATAAAACTGAGCAGAGTACTACTCCCAGCCTAACAACAAGAAAATCCAGATGAACTAACTTCTTGAACCCATGAAAGAGTTAAAGTTACCGAGCCACCAGGTAGCCCAAAATCCAAGTGAAGATAGGCCTCTCCAATGGTACTCAGGCTGGGAGCACAGTTTTCCACATAGCAGGCGGTGGGAAGAAACAACTCCAGAAGTTACCTTAAAATTTTAAACAAATCACCAAAGATTGAGTCTAGACCAGCATGAGAATATGGGACCACTAGGAGCCATAGACACACGGGAGCTTGCGCTCACTTGTAGGAATTCCAAATTGGTCCACCAGCTGCTCACAAGGAAGGATGGAGACAAACAGTAGACCAGAGTGAGGCTGCTTAGGTGATGCAGGCCTCGGGGAGAGAAGTCACGGCCACCATGGGGAGGCAGGAAGCCCCACCTGAATGAACCCTTTCCCCCTATCCAACAAAATCCTTAAGCTATCTGGAGAGGCACAGCAAACCTTGTAGCATCCAGGGTACAGGTGAAGACTCATTAAGGTTCGGGGAAGGAAGAAAGATAAAATCCCTCTATATCCAGGGAGGGCGATGAAAGAGTTCATGACCAACAGAGATCTACTGCTGGGAGAAGGGCAGTAGACAGCTCTCCCACAAGACCCGTCACAGATGCCAGGCAGAGGCTGGCTGCCATGGAGAAGAGTCACAGAAACAGCTAGAAAACCCACCTTTGAGGCTCACGTATGTAGGCCGACCTTAGAGAAGAATGAGAAGTTTACTGTTGTAAGATTCTTTCATTATACACGTAGGGTTAAAATGTTATTTGTAGGTTGACTGCAATAATTTAAAAATATATGCAGTAGGGCTTCCTAGGTGGCAAGTGGTTGAGAATCTACCTGCCAATGCAGGGGACACGGGTTCGATCCTTGCTCCAGGAAGATCCCACATGCTGCGGAGCAGATAAGCCCGTGTGTCACAACTATTGAGCCCATGTGCTGCAACTACTGAAGCCCACGCACCTAGAGCCCGTGCTCCGCAGCAAGAGAAGCCACGGCAATGAGGAGCCTGCGCACCACAAGGAAGAGTAGCCCCCACTCACCACAACTAAAAGGAAAGCCCGCACACAGCAAAAAAGACCCAACACAGCCAATAAAATAAAAAAAATAAGTAAATAAATAAATAAATAAAAATATATGCAGTAGACCCTGGAACAGCTACTAAAAATAGCTAAAGAAATAGATATAAATAATAAGTGAGTACTGAGGATAGTCTTTTCAACAAATGGTAATTGGACAACCATATGCAAAATAAATGAATACTGGTCTATATCTTGTACCATATACAAATATGAATTCAGAATGGATCATAGACCTATATGTAAAACATTGGAAGAAAAGATAAGAGAAAACCTTGGGACTGGAGAAAATCTTGGGTTGGGCAAAGATTTCTTTGATACAACACAATAAACACAGCACACTTTAAAAGTTGGTAAGTTGGACTTCATCAAAATTAAAAATTCCTGTTCTTCAGAATACAGTTAAAATGATTAAACCAGCAGAAAGCTGTGAGAAAATATTTGCAAAATAAATGCCTGATGAAGGATTTCTATTGAGAACCTATAAAGAACCCTCAAAACCCCATAAGAAAGCAACCTAATAAAAAAATGGGCAAAATATTTTAAGAGACACTTCACCAAGGAAGGTAGAGATGACAAACAAATACATGAAACGATGCTTAACATCATTAGTCATTAGGGAATACAAGTTAAAACCACTACGTATTAGAATGGCTGAAATAATTTTATAAAATCAAAGAGGCAACACCAAGTGATGACAAGAGTGAGAACGATTGGACTTCTCATACACGCTCATGGGAATGCAAAATGGTACAGCCATTTTGGAATCTAGTTTGACACTTTCTTATAAATTTAAACATACACTTACATATTACCCAGTACTTCCATTCCTGGATGTTTACCCAAAAGGAATGAAAATATACTTCCACACAAAAACCTGAAGACAAATGTTTATAGTGGATTTATTCATAATTACCAAGATCCCGATAAAAAACAGACTACTCAAATCTCATCCAGCTGGTGAATGGGTAAACAAATTATGGTATATCCATACAATGAAATACAACAGGGCAATAAAAAGAAACACATCTGATACATGAAACAATGTAGATTAGTCAAAAATGCATTGTTAAGTGAAAAAAGCCACGCTCTAAAGTAAACCTACTGTATGATTCCAATCAGATGACATATGGAAAGGAAAAAAACCCACGAAACTATAGGAATAGACAACATGTCAGTGAATGCCAGAAGCTAAGGGTACAAAGAGGTGTAGGGAACTTTTTTTGAGTGATGGAAATATTCTATATTGTGAATGTAAAGGTGGCTACACAACTGTCACATCTGTCAAAATTCACATAATGGAACACAAAAAGTTAATTTTGTTATTGATAAATTATAGCACCACAAACCCGGCTTTAAAAGAAAAAAACAAAAAACAAAAAAAATTTGCAATGAGGAAATGTGGACCCAGGGACAGACACCACTGTTCATTCGGCTCTGGGAAGGATGGTGAATATGTCTCCATCACAACTGTATCTGAATGGGTAAGAAAGAAAAACCTACTTAACCTAGAAAATAATAAATAAATATACACAGAACGCATAAAGAATTAAGAATAACGAACGATCAGGTACCTGGGCCTCATGAGAGTTAGGAATCAAGAGTGGAAAGAAAGCTTTCAGGATCTAAGGGTATCTATCTTTCTACCCCCCCCCCCCTCTTTTTTTATGACTTCTTTCTCTCAATGGGTCTTTTCCCTCCTTCCCCCAGCTTCACATGCAATGGAATAAACACGACTGTCCCATCTCAAAATCCACTTTGTATTCTCTTACAAAGGACTCCACCTGCAACCAAGTGACTCCCCTTCCAATATCCCAACTTAATTAGGTGTTTGCCACTAGACCATTCAACTGTACACAGAAGAGTGAGTTTCAACTGACTACTCTTTTGAGAAATGGACACACCTTTCAGAAACGGTGCTTTATCTGGTCCCAGGCTGTAGCCCGATATTTCCAAAAATCTCTCCATGATGATAAGAATCCCCTGGAGCACTTCCACACCACGTCCAAGGTCCCAGAGCGGACCTGCTGAATCACAGTCTTTTACAGAGGTATTCAGACTTGGCATCACACAGGAATCACTCGGGGAGCTTTAAAGCCACTGATGCCTGGAGCCTATACCCCAAGTTTCTGATGGAATTGGTCTGGAAGACAGCTTGGTCATCAGCAGTTTTAAAATCTCCCCTGTTGAACCTAATATGCAACCAAGGTTGAGATCCACAGGAAGGACTTGGGAAGCTGTGTGGTTAGTAAGCATCCCAGGTGATTCTTACAATCAGAGGAGCTTGAAAACACTCCTGCAAGTTAGGGATAAGGTAGAAAGCTCTCAGAGGGGTTAAGAAGGGAATATGGGAAGAGAAGACAGTGTTAGCCTAGAGGTCATGTAATCCAGTCTCACCTGGCATAATTTGAGCATTTTTCTAGGAAATGGAATGTTGAGTGGTGGGTTGAAGAGAGAAAGAAATAGCCAGAACCTGGGAAGCACTTACAGTTAACTCTGTCATTACCTGATGCTATCATTCCTTCATCGTCTCATGATCATACTTATTGATCATCTGTTATACACTAGGAGCCACGCTAGTGAAGGGACTCAGGACCCTGGGGTGGATAGTAAGACAGATGCGTTGGGATCCTGTAATATTTAAAATGCCTTTGGTGGGCTTAAATAACTGAGGAAAGTCTTGACTGAATTAATATAAAGTACGCAGAATAGTATATGTGTATCTGGCCCTTTTCATACTGCTTTCTTCTCAGAGAAAGCTTGCATATAATGGCAGCAAAATCCGTTGACATCCTGATTTAGAAACACTTAGCTGCCCTTGTCAACAATGAGTCCCATGCTGTTTTTAGCTTCTTACAAGAATTAAAACAAACAAACAAACAAACAAGCAAAATCTCTACACAATGGGGCAATCTTCCAGAGGGAAAATTATAGCTTTCTGACCAAGTTTTATGGTTGGATTTCTAACCGTTAACCATTGGCTGCAGGAAGGCACAAATTCCAAAGTCACCTCTGGGCAAAGAGAAGTTGCCTGGATTTGGAAGGCGGAGTTCCACTGCAATTCCAGGAAGGAGCAGTGCTTTCCTGCCTTCCTTGGACCCCTCTCCCTCTCTTTCCTGGGAAGTTTCAGTGTTCATCCTCCAGGCCTCCCGTCACTGAGTCAAGTTCAACCACAGCATGTCCTGATCTCTGACCCTTCCTGGTGGTGCTTTTATACTGGGAAGTCGTAAAAACTAGGGAGCACTTTTCCAAATCAAGCTTCCCTTTGCCAGATAATTCCTGAGCTCCTGGTTTTACTTTAGATGCATGCAATTTAATTTTCTCCCTCGCCATCATCTGAATCCAAACATTAGCAATTTCACAGCCTGCCAAAATGTGTTTTATCACAAGAGTGTTTCTGGATTAGGGTTGTGCAGGCTAGAAAGAGGACAGGGGAGAGAAGCTCACACTTTGGGGTAACCCAAGTGCCAGAGGTCTTGCAAACTTGCATCTCTTTATCTCTTTAAACCTCCCACTGCCCTGCGAGCTGGTATTTTGCCCCATTTTATAGTTGCAGAAATGGAATCTTACAGAGTTTTAATCTCGGGCCTTGGGAGAGCATTGGATAACAGGAGGTGGCTAGGGTAGTAATTCTTTTTACTTGCATTTCTCAGAGGATTCTTGGGCCTCACTTTTCTATTTGTGTGATTTGGTGCAGGGGGAGGAGGGGAGGAGGACGAGACAAAATCTGAGCATTTTACTGAGTATAAACCACACCAAAGCTCCCATCAGTCCCTTGACACCTCTGCTGTCTGGAACGGCTCTGGGTGAGGCACATAAAAGACTTCACATAGCAGAGTTCTGCCTTGCCTTTTGCACAAGTGTCTTATAGGAACCCCTCTGCCTGCTCTGTGTCTTGGAATGATTAAGCAGGTGTGAACAAGTCTGGTGGCTCCAGGATGTGCTAGGTGCTCAGACCTGAATGACACTGAACGTCTGCAGCAGACTTGGGCATTTTTGGAGTGCCCTGTTCATGAGGGCCTCTGTGCCGTTTGGGAGTATTCAATTCAGGAAGCATTGTTCCAATTCCCAAAGGGACATCCTGTTTCCAAGAAGGAGCTGAAAAAAGTCATTCAGATTCAGAGGGAGAGGGTGACTACTATTTTTGTTTGCTGGAGGAAGCATTGCCAACCCGGGAGCTGTGTTTTAGTGCGTGTGTGTACGGAGAGGTGTGAAGACCAAAAAGCCTCATCAGATTCAACCACATCATTAGAAATTATCTCATTTCTCACCGGCCCCCTCCCCTTCCCAGAAACACAGTCGTCCTAGAAGTTTCTTTACAAGGAAACTGTTTTATGTTGAGGAAGGTAGGGGATGGATGATATATTTTAAAATTTCCACTACAGTGTGTTTTCCAAAGTTCCTATCATGAACAGATTTATATGATATCAATAATCAAGTACAATACATATATCTATATTCACTTATATGACATTTACATATATATTTATGATGGAATGAATTGTCTTTTTTAAAGACTAAAGATAAATTATAATTGAGATTAAGCAAGATAAATCATAATTTGCAAAATATTTACAATACTAAATTGAAGTTTAGCACCCTGTGACCTTGCAGATCTCCTCTTTTCTCTCTTCCCATCTCTTTCTCCTCCATCTCTCCCCAAAGCAGCCCCGCTCTCTGCCCACTCTGCCCCGACGGGAAGAACCAGTTTCTCCACTTGTCTTTACCCCAACACCATAAACTGAAAACAAAACTCATGCCCCAGGACTGGGTGCTTTTTCCACTGTTTTCTTCTTATAGGGTCTTGTTGGTGTTGGATTCTGTCCCCTCCAAACCCCAAAGCACACTTTCTAGGTGTGGAGCAAATAGGTGTTTTTTTTTTTGTTGTTTTTTGTTTTATTCCTCCACTCAGCAGAATCTTGCTGAGTGTGTGGGATACACGGACTCAGTGGTGCAAGATTTGATTGGAAGCAGCTGACAAGCCCCAGCCATCTGGTAAATGCACTCACCAAAGAGACTGTCCCTTGTGGTTGCTTAAGAAAAACATTTGTAGTCTCTGGGTCACAATTGTTTCTCCTTTGTTCTCCTAAATGCTGAATTGAGGCTTGCTTTCCCCCAGAGGTCTGGGATGAGACATGTAAAGAGAGGGCTGCTGGCTCACAGCAGGGACCCCAGGTCCCCGTATCAGTGACCCGGTATGTGAGCACCGTCCTTCTAGACACTTCCCCTTGATTCTTGTGAGGATTTATACCTCCCTCCTGCCCTTTGCCACTTATCCTCTTGGTTTTTCTTGCAGATCAAAACTTTGGTGTTACCCAGTAGTGGGGCAGCTGCCTGATTTCTCCAGGAGACTATAAGTTTCACGAAGGCAGGCGCTTACTCAAAACATGGAGCCTGACAAGAATAACCAACTAATAAATATTTTTAGCATACTTCAGTGCATAAGTGAGCACGGCCTCTTTCCTCAGCGTCTGCATCTCACTTCTGGAGTGGAGAGGCATGGTCAAAAGACACAGACTGCGAGAGGAGGGGGACGCTTGGAGCCACAGACGCACGGAGTCCCTGACCTTGCAATAAGGACTCGTTCTTCAGCAAGGGCCACATTTGCACTGGGGACTTGCACTGTCAGAGGCACCCTAAGGCTGTGGATGTTCCTTTTGGCCAGCTGAATTCCAGGATAGAATATGGACAGTCCTAGGCGGTGAACATGCAGAGGACCATCGTCTGGAACGCTCATCTTCCTGGATTTGCCTGACTGTGGTCCCCCTGAATCTGGGTACAGAGTGGGAGCTTGCTGTGGAGTCAGTAAGGCATGCCTCTTTTGTTACATGTACTTTTAAAATGTATTTAAAATTTATTTCTATGATCTTTATTAACAGACTCTAAGAACAGTTTTAGATTTACAGAAAAATTGAACGGATAGTAGTGAATTCCTAAATTATCTTTCCCATGCCCTGTTGCACACAGTTTCCTGTATTAATGCCAGACATTAGGATAACACACTTGTTACAATCAATGAACCAGTATGTATGCATTATTATTAATTAAAGTCCACGATTTATGTGGATTCCTCTAGTCTTTACCTGATTTTTTTTCATGTTCCAGGATGCCATCTAGGATCCCACATTACATGTAACCATCGTGTCTCTTTAGGCTTCTCTTGGCTGTGATGTTTCTCAGACTTCCTTTGGGCTTCATGACCTTGACAGTTTTGAGGAGTGCTGCTCAGGCATGTTGTAGCATGTTCCTCAGCTGGCATTCGCCTGAAGTTCTTCTCATGATCATGCTGGTGTTACGGATTTGGCAGCAGATGACCACAGAGGTAAAGGGCCACTGTCATCACATCTCATTGCACCAAAGGAACATGATGTTATAAGACTTATCACTGTTGCTGTTGACCTTGGTGGCCTGGCTGCAGGAGCCTTTGTCAGGTTTCTCCACCGTACAGTTAATCCTGTCCCCACCTTTCCATACTGTACCCTTGGAACAGAGTCACTATGGCACACGTGTTTTTGTTCTCCAGAGCGAGTGCGATGATGTCTTTTCTCGAGGGTGTGTGTTGCAGTAGTTTTATGTGGTCCCCTGTGTGCGTATCTCCACATACAGAGAATGAATTCTCTATATAACTTAGATATTCTGTAAATTTCATAAACTGCAAAGACCTATGAGCAAAGTTATTTGTGTGTGTGTGTGTGTGTGTGTGTGTGTCTGTCTGTGTCGAGAGGTCAGAATTCCATGCCAAAAAAACTTAATAGCTTTGTTTCTGAAATATTTTTTTAAAAAGGCGTTGTCACCACGTAGGGGCCTATTTCTTTTAGAAGTAGAGAATATTTAAGCCAAGAAAAAGCTGGCTGAGTTGGCATGCGTGATGTAATAATGATAGGAACCACAGATATTTATCAAGTACTTAGTAGGACCGGTCCTCTACCAAACATTTTACATACATCTTATTTGATTTCATATCAGCATTGGAGATAGCTGTGTGGCCTTGGGTGATTTATTGATACTTAACCTCTGCATTCCTTCTTTCCCTCATCTGTGAGATGGAGAAATGCCTATGTCATCAAACAGAGTGTGGAAAGAGTGAGATCATGTGTGGGGGTCTCAGAGAGCTTGATGACTTGCCATGGTCACTCCTCTAATAAATGGCAGGACCATGGCTCAAGTCCGTGTGTAAATCACGCCAGACCCATTTTGTGACCACTACACTCTATGTTATGTGTCTTCCAGGGAACGTATCATCTGGTCTGAATTATTCTGGAAGATGGAGGAGCAGCAGAGGATGGGATTGCCAACCCAGATGTGCAGTTTCCCATTCTCTCCGTGGCCACCTAATTTTCAGGTAGGGTGAGCTAGAGCATGAGGTGAGTAGGTTTTCCATGAGCTTTCCTTCTTGTCTCTTCCCAGGGGGACATTCTAGAACATTTCAAGACCGTGGCAGTAAAAAGGATTTGTTTTCTTCCCTCCTAAAAGTTGGATGAATGGAGCCGTGTTGGAGGATGTTCAGTCATCTCTTTCTTTTCTTGATTGATGAGCTGTTTGGTCAGCTCTCAAGGAACCCACTACCCTTGCATATATGCTATGCTTCTATCCCAATTTTGCTTTTAGGAACCACAATCATTGAGAATGAACCTGAGTAGGTGTACTCTGAGATGAAAATGATTAAGAGAAAAATCCAAACTCCCACCACTCCAGCCTGGTTTGTGGATTTACCATGGTGACTTATTTTAATTCCACCAGACTCCCTACAGACAGGGAAGAACTCATTCTTTCTCATCTGCTGCTCAAAAGCACACCATAGACTTTTTGAAGCCATAGTAAAAGAAAGGCATCTTGAACATTGGTTGACAAAAGGAAGAATGCAAATGCTTAAGCTTTGGGCTAAAAAGAAAGAATTATTATTACTAGAGAAGAACAAAACTTCCCCCAAGAAGTTGGAATCTCTTCTCTTTTTTGGATCATCTCGAGATGGCTTCAGTTGTAAATATGAACTGGTTTTAACTGGCCTCCTGAGTGGCCTTGGAACTCAAGACCAGAACTGGTCAAAGATTTTTATTTCCCCCAACCATGGGAGGAAAATGAAGGCATGGTCACTAGCAGCTTAATCAGCAGGCACAGTCAAGCCTTTTCTTCTTTGTATACTGCAGTCAACAGAAAGTTATTGCTTAATTAACCCCTCTGAATGAATACCTGATAATTAATAAACCCATGAAGTGTACCCTAAGGCTTTAAGTTGAAGAAGGCTCCTCTCTTCAAGAGGAAAAGAGAAAAAAAAAAAAAAACATGCTGAACTAATGGGAAAAAATTCCGGTAGAAGGCAAAGCAATTAGGATTAGTGAATTCCATTTCATTTAAAGTTCCAAGATATAGAAGCCATTTATCTAACAAATTAATAATGGGAGTGACTTGCCTAATATAGTAACAAGTCCTTCTATTTTATTAGTGGAAATCCAAACTGAGTAATTTAATGATAGACAAGTTTCCATATATATAATTTTTTGTGACGCTTTTAAAAAAATTGTCACTGCACACAGATAGTTTTAGATTTATGGGTCCTTTCTAAACGAGTCCCCTCTCCAGTTTGGAATGATGCATTTACTATTATGGCTCTGTGGAAAATCAATATTTTTTTAGGGTTTTCTTTCACTTTAAAGAGCTTTATCAACTGGCTAATTGTGCCACCATAAGAGAAGAGAAGGGATGATAAGGTGGTTTGTGGTTCACAAGTATTAGGAAATTTGCCATGGACTCTGCAAATAGGGAGCACTGGGTGTTTCCTGAATGGACCATGGGGGAGCTGGGTGGAAAGGCAGAAGGGAAGGTACTAACTTAGGGCCACAAAACTATACTTTCTCTCTAAATTGAGAGAAACTAGGAGATATGTCCTCAAAGTGTTTATGATAGTGATATCAGGACAAAGAGCCACTGTGCTCAAGTTTCTCATGGAGTCTCTGGGATTTTGCTTGGGGCCTGAGGCAGGTGACCAGGCCTTGAGAACGCTGTCCCTCTGAGCCTCCCTCTGCCTGAGGAGGGACTCATCTACCCATTCAATAAATACTGAGTCCCTGCTACATGCCAGGTTTTTAGATAAGAGCCCTTCCAAAATTTATAAACAGTTCATGCAGCTCAATATCAATAAAGCAAGCAATCCAATCAAAAAATGGGCAGAAGACCTAAAGAGACACTTCTTCAAAGATGACATACAGGTAGCCAAGAGGTACATGAAAAGATGCTCAACATCACTAATTATTAGAGAAACGCAAATCGAAACTGCAATGAGGTATCACCTCACACCAATCAGAATGGTCATCATCAAATAATCTGCAAAGAATAAATGCTGGAGAGAGTGTGGAAAAAAGGGAATCCTCCTACACTGTTGGTGAGAATGTAAATTGGTACAAAGGCTATGGAGAACAGTATGAAAATTCCTTAAAAAACTACAAATAGAGCTGCCATACAATCCAGCAATCCCACTCTTGGGTGAATATCTGGAGAAAAACGTGGTCTGAAAGGTTACATGCACCCCAGTGTTCATTGTAGCACTATTTGCAATAGCCAAGAAATGGAAACAATCTAAATGTCCATTGATAGATGAATGGATAAAGAAGATGTGGTGCATATATACAATGGAATATTACTCAGCCATAAAAAAGAATGACAATGCCATTTGCACCAACATGGATGGACCTGGAGATTATCATACCAAATGAAGTCAGTCAGACAAAGACAGATTCATATGATGTCCCATATGTGGAACCTGAAAAAATGATACAAATGGACTTATTTACAAAACAAAAACAGACTCATAGACTTAGAGAAGGAACTTATGGTTACAGGCGGGGGTGGGGGGAAGGGGAGGGAGGGTAGATTGGGAGTTTGTGACTGATATGTACACACTGCTATATTTAAAATAAAATGCCTTTCCATGGAAAAGAAAAGAAAAAAAAAGAGTCCTTGCCCTTTCCTCAAACCAATGGGGGAGCAACCAAAACCATCTTAACGTGATCCTTCCCACGCCCAGAGTTCCCGCTCTCATTCATGCCTAGAGAACAGCCTGCTTCAATGTGATGACGAGCAATAGCCACTAGGGAGGTGGTACACTGTCCAAACAATCTGACTTGAGAAGAGCAGAACGGCACCCAAGTCCCACAGCCGTGACCTTGTACAGGTCTGAGCGTCAGTCTCCATCATCTGCAAATCAGGAATATGAATATTTTCTATGTAGGCTAGTGACTGTGTTGTAGGTGAAACTTCTGTCATATGGTGAGCTCATGGTGGGGGTGCTAATAGCCTTTTCCATTTTCTGCTGGTATGCAGTCTGGGAGGGATCCCAGAGCTTCGGATATTAATTATGATGATAATAAGAATAAGAATAATAGTTACAGAAACACTGAGAGTAGATACCACGGCAGGCATTCTGCACAGGATTTTCTAAAGTATCCAATAACCCTAAGAGAGCAACATTATTTAGCCCATTTTTAGAGATGCAGAAACTAGTTCTCTATCTTTCGGATACAATCCATTACTAATACTGTCACCACTAGTAGTGAACATGTATTAAGTCTTTATGACTACATACCAGGCACTAGATACTTGAATCATGCTTAAACCTCATTTCTTCGTTCAACAAATATATACTGAGTGCTAGGTATTCATGGTGGTCCGATCGGTACATGCCAGGCAACAGGAGAGAAATCACAAAGCCAGTCAGGAAAGAAAATGGAGCAACTGTGGAGTAGGTACTGTTGCTACCTTTAATTTATAGGTAAGGAAAATGAGGAGCCGATATATGACTAGTCAATGGTGCAGAGTGGATTCAAATCCAGATACTTCACTTTTAACATTGATACCTGTTTCCTCTAAGAAAACTGCCTGGGCTCAGGGGACTTGTGACATTGGGGATGGGGTAGCTGAGATGACCTGTCCTCCTCCTAGACTGAGATTCTTGGCCGTAGACGGTCAGTGTGACACCAGGTTACTCCTTACTTTCAGTTGGATACTGCTTTCCAGCCAGGAAACCCGGGTCTATCTTGAGGGCAAATCCCCCAAGCCAGCAGCCCTGGTTCTTCTTTTTGCCACCAATAGCCATAACTGTGGTGAGCCACTCATTTTTCTGTGCTTCCTTCATCCGTCAAATGGAGATAACCATATCTATCTTAGAAGGAACCCTCACTTATTCCAAATGAGACTGTAGTGAAAATGTGTTTTGAAAGCCAAAACCCACAATACCCGTTTAAGATACCGTTCATTTTAGCAAATGGCGGGAGCAATGTATTGTTTGGAAAGAAGTTGAGATGGATTTATTAATTTGCTCTCTCTCTTGATTTTGCCCAATGACTGCTGATGACAAGTACATAAAGGAAAAGTGCCAGTTGAAACAGAAAATAGGAACATGAAACACGCTCAAGATGAAAGTTGAGAGAGATCAGGTTGATCCCAATCATCTTTGCCTTCTTCTGTTGGCAGCAACCAGCCCGCTACTATGAACCTTCTCCGCAAAAGAATCTTAGTAGACACACTCTATTCCTCCCTACCAAACAAGCCTTCCTAGGCAGACTGTCTCTGATTTTTTTGCAAAGGAATCAAATGCATTTATCTAAACACACACGTGCTCAAAAATCAATTGTATTCGATAACGTAATAGGTGCGTTTTTCATCCTTAAAATTCCGGCAAGAGTAGTTTTCCTTTGCAGATTGAATTAGCAAAGCAGGGACAGATGAAGTCAATTGTCAGTTGTTCAACTGCAGGTACATATTATAGAGACGGATCATAACCTTGGGGGCTGCTAATGTGGGAAGATAAATTCCTCCTCATAAAACGAGTATTAGTAGCAATCAGCAGCAATGCATTTCATTTCCCCTATCCTTGTAAATCTTCAGAACTTGAATGAGGTGCTTACTTCCTATTACCTCACTCAGATCAGGTTTGGGATCTTCCGAAAAATGCCTCTTTCTTTTCCAAACCTGGTTTGCTTCATTCTAAAGAACTGTAGCCTCAACATTAAACAGAACTAGTTAACGGGGGTTTTAAGAAAATTAAAGGCGCATCTAAGTCTAGACATCCCAAAATAAGTGGATGGGGGGGGGTGGGTGGGTGGTTCATGCGTTTGGTCCAGTTATTCCGGCCACCTTCTTAATGGACGATTTGGATCGCTGCACAGTCAATCCGCTTAATTGCCTCTGTGTTGGCCATTAAAACAAATTGAATGCGCTATGGCCAATTTGGTCATGTCATAAAGAAATGGCCTATAGGGCCCATGGAGAAGCAGAATTTCAGCCATTATTTGATTATATCTGATCAATGGAGACAGCGTGTATGGGAAATTCTGGAGCCAGGGTAGATGGTACAGGAGCCCCTGGCCTATACCGCAGACCACGTTATTAGGATCAACTGTCAACAGCAATGACATCAGCCAGGTAGTTGACAAAGCATCACCTTACTCTGTCCTGGGAAGAGAAAAGTCAGGGCCTCGTGACTTTGCCTAAAATCTCCAGTCAGCAAACCAACAGGTCATCTTTTCCACTTTGAGTCCTGAGTAATTTGAGAAGGAGAAAAAAAAGAAGTCAAAATCTCCACTGGCTTTGACCTCTAATGTTGGTACAAAAATAGACCTCCTGCTGCATCCATTGTGATTAATGCTGGGTAAAGGGAATTTAAGCGGGGCCTAATTTTCTTATTTTTCTAGATCTCATCTCTGTGTACTGTACCTTTCCCTGTCCCTCTGCTTATTTGAGAGGTCTCAGCATCTTCATTTGGGGCCTCCGTGACTGGGACTGTCATCTGAAGTCACCTTGCTCTTCAGAATCTCTGTGAAGTTGGACAAGAGGAATGACCCTTAATAAGGGTATTGGTGGATTATACTTCATATGTTTTAAGTCAAGGAGAAGTCACTGTGGGAAATATTTACTGAAAACTTGTTATATGCTAGGTGCTAACCTCAGCATTTTAAATATATTGTTTCATTTAATCTTCAACTGACCTTGAGAGGTAGGTTCTAGTATCTCTACTGTTTAGATGAGGCAACTGATACTTAGACGTTAATAACCTATCAAGGTCAAGGTCATCCAATAGTGTCAGGATTAGGATGTAACTCCTGGCCTCTTCAACTTCAAGGCGTGTGCTGTCAAATACTGTGTTGTCCTAAGTACCATGGGCTGCTCTCCCAGCCTGTGAAGGACAGTGTTCTCAGCCAGGGTTTCCAGGTTCATGGGAAGCTTAGCAACGCGATAGGCACCAAAAAGCGATGGCTACCTGGCGTCAGCAGGGAGTGTGTGTCACCACTGTAGTTGGGCTAGAGACACCTGGGAGTGTAAAAAGCTGATAACGGACCCTGGAGGTCATCCTGCAGGCGGCCACAGTTGAGGGTTGGGTCCTGGTGGATTGTGAGAAACCCTGAGGGAGTAGCTAGGGCTACCGCCTCACATCAGCTGTCTCCCAGGAGTCAGGGGCCTTGGCATGGCATGAATTGAATAGAAAGGAAAAGAGCCACAGTGACTCTAAAAGGAAAAGGAGAAGAAGAAAAAACAGAGGTACATGGCAGAGATAGAAGGTCATTAAGAGAGTGTTTGGATTCAGTGGGGCAGGTGGAATGGCCCTGCTGTTGGAGAATTCGATTTGGGAAGAGGAATAGGGAGAGGGGAGATGGCAAGAGATTCTTATATCAAGTGGGTAGTCATATGGAGACATCAGGAGAAGAATGATGGTTAGAGGTTGAGTGGATCTAGAGGCTGGTGGGAAAGTAGACATTGAATCAAGGGTGGTGAATAAGAATATGACTTAGTGCCAAGGATATCACAGTAACAACTTGCCCAACCATCACCACCACCACCACCACCATCACCACCACCACCGCCATCACCACCACCACCACCACCATCACCACCACCACTGCCATCATCACCATCGTCACCACCACCATCACCACCACTATCACCACTACTACAACAACAGAAGCAAGGGTATTCAAGGCATTGTATGCTTTCTGTGGACCAGGGATAGTCCTAAATGTGTATTTACTTAATCCTCACAGCAATCTTATGCTTTCTTTAAAGATAAGAAAAGGGAGGCTTAGAAAGTTCCAGAAATTTTGTAAAGGAAACAGTAAAATGCAGAGTTTTGCTTTTAGCCATTAATTTTAGCTATTTCAGAGAAGACAGAAAAATTGGGGAGAGCTAAAGAACTAAATAAATTTCAAGCTTTTGCCATTTTGGATCAGTCTTTGGATTCCCACCCAGCAATCATAATCAAATCTAACCCTTCACAAGCTTTGTCCAGTGCTTGCTTCCTGGTGAACAAGTTACCAGCAACTGGGGAGTCAGTTGTCAGTGTACCCAGCTGGTAAGTCAACACCTCACTAGGTGTGGTCTGGTCTTCCTTTGGAGAGACCATTGCCCTCCTCCATGAAGCAGCTCCTCCAGCTGGCAGCCTCCTCTGGGATCAGGTTGACTGAAGCTGTAGAAAAGGGATGCTCCTTTAAAGGCTGCTGTTTCCATGGATTCCTTGCTCCTCTCAGTGAGAACTCTGATAAGTGAATTGCACACAGCTTGGTGTACTGATCTATGTAAGAGACATCTTCTAAACCAGGTGGCTTTAGTAATCTGCTTATTTTCATTCCTCTTTCCTAGTTAGAATTCATCATTTGTGTGTGTGAGAGAGAGAGAGAGAGAGAGAGAGAGAGAGAGAGAGAGAGAGAGAGAGAGAGAAAGGGACTCTCTTCATCATAGACTTCTATACCCACAAACTCTGTCTTGGAGAGACTGGGAGATGTGAGAGCATTTGACTTTCAGAAACAGAACTTAATGAAAAGAAGATTTAATCCAGTATTTTTTTAGATAACAAAACTGAGACCCAAAGATTTGGAATGCATATCCCTAAAGGGAGGTGACTTCGTTTAAAGAGTTTATGTTAAACACCGAATAGAAATTTAGAAGCTTTCCATTCCCTAATGTTTTGGGATTGATAAACCTTAACTCAGAGATGATTCTGAGGAGGGGAGGGGGAAAAGAAACAATCACCCCTTTAGCAGACGGGATTCACAACTTTCCCATAATGATGCTTTTTAAAAAGTCACAGTTTGTAAATGGACAAGAGGACCATTCATTTTATAAACCAAGACTCTGCAGAACTACTTTCAAGGGAAGTTCTGCTAGTGAATTTTAAATCACATCGATTCACCCATAATTAATTACACACAACTTTTCAGCAAAGCAATTACTATGTAGAGTGAGAGATACCGATAATGTCACCACCTGAAACACATTATGAGGATTTTTTTTCTTAGATCAAGGGGTTAAAAGATTGGCAACCTTGATTTCATGCTGTTTCTGGGACCCTTTCCAAGGGTGAGGATGTTGCTAGGGGCTCAGTTGTGTGTGTGTATGTGTGTGTGTGTTGTGTTGTGTGTTTGGCAATAGGAAAATTCCCAGAAGAATCTGTAAGTTAATAGGGTTCAGAGGAGCATGCTGTTTTGAGAGGAGTTTCTCCCTCTCTAAGCCAATAAATGGGCAGACCATGAGCCTGTTCTTTAATGGTCCAGAAAATAAAGGACATCACTCATCTCTGAATCTTTTGAAAAGGTAACATGGTGGATCAAAATACAGCGTTGGAATCAAGGGACCAGTATTGGAGGCCTGTGCTCCATCACCTTCCAGCTGAATAAGTTCCTTAACTTCTCTGAGCCTCAGTCTCCTCATCTATAAAATAGGGATGCTGTTAGGATTAAATGAGATAATGTACAAACATTCAAAATTATGTAAAAGTCTAACACAGTGCCTGGCATAAAAAGACACAATAAAATGACCAAAAATAGATACTTAGTAAACATGGAGATTTAAGTATTCACAGAACTGCAATGTGCAGTGAGGAATAAACTTTGTTTGCTAATTTGCTAAGTGAATGTTAAGACTTTGAAGTACCCCAAAGAATTTTTCACATGGGAAAAATGGTTCTTCATGCCTAAACCCACTACCCAGAGGCCCCCAGACTGGGGTGGGGTTTCTCCTTGGCTGGATTTTTCTTGCCGAAAGAGATGATGGGGCACATTATCTAAGTGTCTGGGCTGAGATGATGTCATGTCGCTTGAGAGAAGGGCAAATAGATACATCATGGCTAAGAAGCCCACAGCTCTGGCTAAATGACAGTAGTTGCCCAGCCCCTGAACTGGCTTGACTGGTTCCAGAGAAATAAAGGAATCTGAGAAAGCAGGGCCCAAGGATGTGTCTGGACACAGCAGTTGGCTCTCAAGCTCCTTTCCTACTAGATTAATCATTCAGAACCAGCGCGGGCATCCTGCCTGTCTGTCTGTAAAACCTGCAGCGGGCGACCAGAGCCCCCATGAAACTGATCACCTTGCCATTCCAGGGTTTCTGGGGAAGGCTCAACCCTTCCCCTCCTGCCAACACATGGCTTCAGCACCAGTTAGCCTTTCTCCTTGGGGCCCCCCTGACCTCCCTAATATGGACATCACGGCCAGAGATCCTTACTTGGAGTTGTTCCTCAATTGCCACCCCTTCCTGTCACCAGAACGAATCCCGCATAGCCACGAAGCACAACTTTAAACATTCCTATCCTAAGAAGAGGTCTCTAGCTCCTGTCTGTGCTGCGGTTTGGCACCCAAGCTCCCATCATCCGCTTTATGATTCTTTCTTAGGGAAAGGAGATAGAATCAGCCACACATCGTGATGGTGATGCCAACATCTCCGGATCACCACTCTGCAAGGCAAGGACCACGGCGGATGCATCTCTGAAGCCTCGGCACCTGGTAGAATGTGGGGCATGGAGGGAGTTCCCCAGTTCTTCAATTTCCTGTCATGTGTTTCCCATTTATCTTTGGAATTCTTTGAAACGTATTGGAATTCCTGCACGGAACGTGTTTCTCTTTATCACTGTAGGTAAAGGATATCCAGCCATTGTAAAGTGTGTCCAAACTATATTAACCCTTGTCTTAGTCCCCTGAGGCTGCCACAACCAATTACCACAAACTAAGTGGCTCGAAACAACAGCAGTGGCTTCTCTCACAGTTCTGGAGGCCAGCAGCCTGAAGTCAAGGTGTTGGCTGGGCCCTGTTCTCTCCGAAGCCTCTAGGGGAGAATCTGTTCCATGCTTTTCTCTTAGTTTCTATTGTTGCCAGCAAGGCAATCCTTGGCTTTCCTCAAAATCTCTGCCTCCATTGTCACATGGTGTCCCCCTGTGTGTCTTTACATTTTCTGCTTTCTGTGCATGTCTGTGTCCTCACGTGGCATTTGTCTCTGTGTGTGTCTGTCTCTGTGTCTCTTCTCCTTTTCTTACCAGGACACCAGTCATGTTAGAGGAAGGGCCCGCTCTATGCCAGTATGACCTTAACTGAACTTGCACTTTAATTACAACTGCAAAGACCTTTTCCAAACAAGGTCACGTTCACAGGTACCACGAGTTAGGTCTTCAGCATCTCTTTTGAGGATACAACCCAACCCACAACAACCTTGTTCAGGTTGTTTCTGCATGCTGAGCCTCAGTTCTTGCCTCTGTAAAATGGGGATAATTTCACCCACCTCATTGAGGTCTGGTGGGGATTCACTGAGGCAGTGCATGTGCCTTGTGCTTAGCAAGGCTTCACCGATGACTTGTCTTCCTCTTCCTTCTTAGCCCTCTTCCCAGCTGTTTGTGGTAGAATATATGGACAACAAAGAAAGTTCCAGCAGGTAGGATTTTGTTCCGCAGAGGCCAAGTTCAAGTACAGCAGTCTATTTTCACAGAGCTTGCCTCCTCCCAGCTGGAGGACTTTCCTTTGTGGTTGGATCCTCTGCTTAACTTACTCTCCTCCATGTAGGATGCAGAGGCTGGACTTGGTCAACTGACTCTAATAAAAGTTTCGGGTGATTCTAGGACAGCAGACCAAGATGTGTGTCTTTGGCTGGTTAACCCTGTCACGAGTGGTTATTTTTTCATGGTCAAAACAAATAAATACATAAAAAGCGCCTAAAACCTATAGGGAATCTAGTTTCCAAACTGTGTTCTTGCGGCTGACTTCTGAATCAGAGTTTAGTAATTAAAAGAAGAAAACAGCAAGTTGCACTCGGCAACGAAACATAAATTGTACCTTTGGAAAGGTCACATACTAGTTGTGATTAACCAGACGAGTCACACATTATCCTGGTTACAATAATACTGAGTTTGAAGCCTATTTATAGGATTCCACACCCCTTTCCCCAACCGCCTTCCTTGCAGAAGTTCACGGTTGGAATCTGCTGTGAAGTGGGGTTTTCTTTTCTTTTTTCCTTTCAATCTGGGAGATGCTTTCCATATACTGTGGCCTGGCAGTCTGCACTTGAGCCATACTATAGCATTATCAGGGTGCCGACAGCTGCTCTAGAATAAACAAGCAGTGATGCGTGGAGCTGGCAAGTCTGTATGGTTTGGAAAAGAAAATGAAATAAAATCAAAAACATTTGTTATCATTTTTGGAGTTTTTGAACACAACCAGCCTCAGCACCACTCTAACGCCTCGCATGACTTTCTTAAAAAAAATAATAATAATTATGAACAGGAACATTTTGTTTTGCTGGGAAGAGCGGTTTACTGTGTGGATGGGGCAAGAAGCCTGGGTTTCCAGCAGCTGTTGCTCATCTCTTGTTCAGGGTCTCGTGATGGCTCCGATTTGGCTCAAGCCTGACGGCTGGATCTGGGGAGCCAATAAAATCTTCTGCTTATCATCTCAGGCACTGGCGAGGCCTGGTGCTCACTGAAAACCCTGGCTCTCCAACCCCCTTCTCCCCTCTCCCCATCCCACTGCCCCAAGAGTCTACACATGGAGGGATGATATGGGGGCACAACCCCTAAAATGGTAACATAGGTTCTTTCTCCAAGAAAGTCTAGAATCGTGTTTGGTGTCATGAGGTCATATGCTTAAAGGTAGTAGTGACATAAAGCTAACCTCTAACACTCAGTTAGTGCTGGCATTTGCCAAGCACTTTCTTCTTCATACAGCACCCACAGTTCCATCTGGGGATCTCTGGCATCAAGCGCTACTCTTATCCCATTTCCTGAAGGAGAAACCTTGCCTCTGCCAGTTCACCTCTTTAGATTTCTCATATATAAAGTGGGAACTGCAATTCCCACTCCAGGGGTTTATCTAGGATACTTTTTTTTTTTTTTTAATTTTTTTGGCCGCAACTTGTAAGTGAGGGATCTTAGTTCCCCGAGAAGGGATTGAACCCATGCCCCCTGCACTGGAAGCACGGAGTCTTAACCACTGGGCTGCCAGGGAACTCCCTAGGATACTTTTTGATAATCAGTCACATGAATGAAAATCAAACTTGCAATAAGACATCTCCTCTCCCCAGTGTCATATAAAATATCTTTGCTTTTGGGAAGAGGACGTTAATTCACTGTGACCACATTGCTTCTTTCAACTGATCTGATGGGCAGTTTTACAGGCTTTTAAGTCATTTACGAAAACAGAAAATGAATGAAGAATTTTATGACACATGCAGATTTTTTAAATGGAAGGAATGTAAACTCCCCGAGGGCAGGGACCTTGTCTGTCTCTTTCACTCTGCTTCCCCAGTGCCTGGCAGAGGGCGGGCACTAGTGCTTCTGGGCAAGTCAGCTCCTTTCTCTGAATGGTTTTCACACAGATGAAATGGGGCCTGGATTTCCTACTCCAGAGCACTGGCATACAATAGGGGCTCAATAAACATGGGGTATGTGAATAAAGAATATAGATATGCAACCTGAGGACACAGAATGAATAATGGTGTGGCTATTAGGCATCCCTGTGCTGGCAAAATGGTGCCCTTAAAACAACTGAAGTCCGATCTGTAGCAATTGCCAACTTTCCTGTTGTACATACCCCCACCATGGCCGATTTCACACTGCCAATAAGGGGTTTCAGCGTGCTGGGCTGGGGAGAGTCAAGCTGGTCAGCTCCCGTGAGCTGGGGCCCACCTCTAGCATACCTTTGGCTGGCAGGGACTGGGGGGGAGTGATGGTGAAATAGTTGGGAACCTGTGCGCCATTTCCTGTTTGTTTTCTGGAAGCTTCTCCCGCTGGGCAGAAAGGTTTGGGGACTTCCAGATTGCTTGAGTTTTCACGACTCGAATTCTGCAGCCAACGTCAGGTCATTTCCCTTTATTTTGACAGAAGAGCCAGAAGCGTGTATGTTGCCAAGTAGTGAGTGTGGATGGGAGACCTGGTGGGCCCATTGGTTTGCCACTGGTTGTGACCATTGTGCAGAGAAAGTGTCCTTTGACCCTTGACTGCTGTCATAGTCCTGGGACACCCTCCTGCCCCCTCCGCTACCACCTGCAGTGATTAACCTAGGCCCTTCTCAGTGGGCCATGCCAGGGGGCACTTTTGCAATTTCTGAGATTTTCTAAGCTTTATGAAGGCCCTGGGTTTTTGTTTTCTTCCCAAGATTCACTTCCCACCAGTTAGATCTACTATTTCCCATCCTCTCTTGCAAAAATTGCGAGGAGTGGTATCAGCACATCTTTGTACAGTAGGCGAATATATTTGGAATGCTTATTTCTGAGAGCTGTGGAAGATGACTAGAAATTTTACACCACACAGGAGGACTGACAATAAATTTAAGAGTAGCAAATGGAACCACTGTTCTGTTTCCCTCTTGGTAAATAAATAGCTGCAAGACTCGTACTCCAATACCAGGGCGTCAAATCCACGGCGCCCCGTGATTAACAATGGAAGCGTCGTGTGGAAAGGGTACATTTAGGAGAGGCCTAAGGCTCGCACCAGAAGCTGACTCCGAAGGTTTGTTTTCATGGAGCACAAATCAGAGCAAACGACGTGAAAAGAGTTCTGTTTCTCCTAGAAGACACCACTTGTTTCTACTCCGAGAGACATGCCTTCCAAGCTCTTTACCAAATCCACAAGGTGGGTGGATTCCACTGTGGCCGCATCCCCCACCTGAAGACCTCCGGGCCCACCAGCAGCCCACAGAGGGCTTGGGAGCTGGCAGTAGGTCGGGACCAGAAATGGTGGTCTGGGGTGATTTGCCATAGGATGACGCGTCCCCTGGGTCCTTGTATTTTGTTTCACAATGCTGAACACAAATGTTTGTGTTGGGGCAGATCTACGTGGAAATTTGGAAGGAAAGCGCACAGTGCTTATGTGAACTGGGAGCCCGTTCTCTAGTCCTGGGGTGATATCTATTTAATAGCAACAGCAAAGAGATCCCTATATGTTCGCCACATTGGAATAAAAGAAAAATATTAGAAGGGGATGAAGGAGAAAAGGAGAAAAAGACACGGGGGGAAGAGAGGAGAGTGAGAAGAGAAAGAAAGTGGGGTTAGAAAGCGTCGTGCCCTTCATACAAGTGTGTTTGTGCATGCTGTTCCCTTTTCTTAGAATGCCATTCCTCCTTTTCCTTATCTGGCTAGCTCCGCCTCAACCTCTGGACCTCAGCTTAAGTGGCATTTCCTCAGGGAAATCTTCCATCAACCCTAAGGCTGGCCCGGTCCCCATATCATGTGGTCTGACAAAGTCCTCTTCTTTTCCAGAGACTACGTCATGATTGTAATGACTGTAATTATATCCCCGTATGTGTGATGATTTATTACCTGCCTGTCTCCCCTAGAGACCGAACGTTCTGAGCTAGTGAGATTCCAAAAGCCTGGGGCCCTACTTGGCTCTGCACAGGGACTTCAAGACACCCACTGAGTAGGTGAAGGATAAATGGATGGGTGTTTATGATACCGATATATTTCATTATCTGAGCTGAGCTGGTTTTGCATAGTCCTGTCCATGTGTAAGCATCTCAGGCCGGCCTTGTGAGATACGCAGGAAAGGGGTTCAACCACTGCCCCCCACACCACCTTTACAGCGCTATTTCTCAGGTCCTTAAGAGGGTCACTGACTTGCCAAAGGGGGTCCCCCATGGATTCCAGGCATGCCAGGCAGAGTCTCCCAACATCAGGGTCCCTCCTGCAACCCCTACCACTCAGGGGACAGGTCTCTCTGTGGAAGGGGAGGGGAAGGTTGAGAGTTTGAGGAAAGGGCAGGGGAAAGGCAGAAAGAGTAATCATGACAGAAGAGATTTCCTCCTGTCTCCTTCTCCTTTCTTCTTGCATTAAGGATGAGCAGTGCCTGAACACGTCAGCGCAAAAGGGAACACGATGAGGCATCGCTTTTTCCGGGGCTGTGACTAACTCCGCAGGGGAGCAGTGGGAGAAGCTGTCCCTCTGAGTTAGGCCTTGAAGATTCCCTCAGATCTCTTGCTGCAGGGGAGCCCTGCCAGCCAACCCGGGGCTTCCACTGAGAGGTGTGTTCGTTCATTCATTCGTTCCACGGGTGTTTTTCAAGGGCCTGCCACCTGCCAGGCACTGTGCTGGGAATGCCATGTGTGGATCTGAGTGAGGCTTGTACAGGGTGACCCGCTGTCCTGGGTTCCCTAGGATGAGGGACTTTCTGAGTGAAGACCGAGACAGCTGGTCATCCTACTTTGGATGAGAGCTTAGGACGCAGTGTAACTGACTGTCCAGAGTGTAGTTCCCAAGATCCACGGACATCAAGGGCAGCTGTGTGTGTGTGTGTGGGGGGGGGTGTTTTCTAAAATGCAGCTGCCCAGGCCCCTCCACCAGTGATTCCAGACCCACTAGAGGCAGGTCTAGGAATCTGCATTTAATGAAACCCACACCCCCCATCAGGTTTTTATTACGCATATTTAAGTTTGAGAACAGCTGATCTCCCGCTTAAGGGCATGAACTTTGAAGTCACTCAGACTTGGGTTCAAATCCCACTTCTGCCACTGTGTGCCTTTCTACAAATTGCATGATCAGTATGATTTTCGTTTCCTTATTTGTAAAACGGGTCTGACTGTACTATCTTCGTCTTGCTCCTGGATGAGTGAAGTTTAAAATATGGATTAATGTCTTAGTTTAATACCTGGAGTAGAGTTACATCATCGTTGTCAAAATTGAGACTGCTGTCCTGGTAGCTGAAGTCACAGGTCTCTGCTCCTGGATTTGGGACAGATCTATGCTTTTTGATGCAATAGGCAAAAGCAAGACTTCACCAGCCTCGTGATAGATGTGTGCTTGCTCTGCCCCTTTCTTTTCTACCATTTTCCCAAGTGCATCAAGAGCTTCTGCCCACTCACAGAAGAGGTCATGCTCTTTCACACATTTGGACCCTTATATATGCTGTTCTTTGAGTCTGAAATGTTATTCTCCACTTAAATTGATGAACCATTACTCATTCTTCAAAACCCAACTGAAGCATTTCCTCTTTTGGGAATCTGTCGGTTCTTCCCCCCACCCCCTGCCCCCAACCTCTCGACTCCCTCTTGTCCCTGTTTATCCCACTTTGGTGCACACAAAAAAATAAGAAAATATAGTCTTCTCCAATTAATATGAGCTCTATCTTGCTCATCTGTTTCAGGGACTGCAAATTATGGTCCATGGCCAAATCTGGTTCGAGATGAGTATTTATAAGTAAAGCTTCATTGGAAGATGGTCTCCCCCAGCTGTTCCTGTACCACCTTTGGCTATTTTCACAGGACAATGGCAGAGTTGAGTACTTGCAACAGAGACCCCATGGCCCACAAAGCCTAAAATATTTACGCTCTGGACCTTTACAGAAAATGTGTGTGGCTCCCTGGCCTATACATGGGCCTTAGGGCCTAGCATATGGTATATCGTACAGTAGATGCTCCATAAATATTTTGAACAAATGGATCAGGACGTCAGTGGATAGATTATGAATCAGTGACTCTGTCCCTGGCAGCAGTGTCAGTTCCCTAAATGAATTCTTCTCTAGATTAAAGAGAGTTCCAGTCACACCTGCGTGGGGCCTCTTGGGCTTCAGTCTACGAAATGGCAGAGAGTGTTCAGGCCAAGGGCTGTGAAGAAGGCGTAACTACTTTTATCTGCTTCCTTTCCCACATTTCATTTTCTAAGCAAATTTCAAGAGAGAACTCATATCCACGAAATCTTTCCCAGGCTAACCCCCGCACCCACCCAGCTCCTGTCCTGTCAATGCGCCCAGCCTGGGAAGGGGGTGAGATGGGCTGTAGGACAAGTACAGTGGCCGCTTTCTGACTTTCTGTACAGGCCTCTCTCTCTCTCTACCATTAGATCTTTCTACTTAGTCCAGAGCACCTGGGACAATGCGTATACACAGCGAACAACCTACCAACTCCTGATGACTGAGGAGCAGGAATGCCTTAGGAGAGGGTGAAAGGGTGGGCGTACAACTCACTTTTCAACTAAGAATAAAATACAAAGTCCCTTCCAGAGACAAGGCAACATGTGGCATTTGCAAGAAGAATCACTTTCCGGCCACTGGTGTGCATTTAGCTTGGCCCAGAAATGATTGTGGTGCCAGCCTCTTGCAGCAGCTCAGAGTCCCGGGCTCGAGCTCAGTCTGCTGGGCCAGAAGCAGCAAATGCATCTCTGGTTCCTGCTTCTTGTAAGGTCTGGGGGAGGGCCAGACAAGAGTGGGAGAAGAGTGGGCTGGGGAGGGGAGGTGGGGATGTTTACATTGTCCTGGAATCCTCTTAAATATAGAGAAGGTCAATATCCTACCAGGAAAAGAAAGACTGCATCTGACAGAGCACGAATTTCTTTGGATTCTGAGATTTCTGTGGGGCAAAGGAAAGCAAAGACCGAGGGAAAGAACCTGGGTGAGAAGAAAGGCCTGTGGCCAGCAGGGCCAGACAGATTGTGGGGATAGAGTTCAAACTCAGCATGTTAGCTTATTTGTTTGCCTGCCTTTTTTTTTTTTTTTTTCCCCGTGGCACTGCTCTTACAGACTTCCAAGGGCTCATCCCAAATTAAAGAATGTTCTGGAAAATGTAAATTTTGTGTCCGGTCTAAGGGGATGATAGGAGGAATATTTGTTGGAGGTGGTGGGGGAAGAAAAGGCAGGAGGGCTTTTGATCAATGTAAAGAAAGTGCTGTATAGGTAAGGACAACCTTACTTGTCTTAGTTCACCAGAAGCTGACTGAATGTTGGTCTCTGCATGGGCTGCAACAGGGCCCACAGAATCATGGTGCACGGCTGTGACCCTGTACAAAGTGTCAGAACATGGGTGTTGGAGGCACCTAGACCTGCACTCAGGAGCTGACTCTACTGCTAGTTAGTTCTATGATCGTGGCCAAGTTCCAAGGCATCGTTGAACCCTCACTTCCTTGTCTGCAAAGCAGGGCTAACGACAGCCCTCCCACCACCCTGCGCATCCTCGCGAGGATTCCGTGAGCTAATACGTGGAGACCCTTAGCACAAAGACTGCCTCGTTGCCTCTCTTATTATTTCAGTACTTCTTTTCCCAGCTTAGTGACCAGTCCCCATTGAACGCTGTCTTTTGACCCATCCCAAACCCCCTCGGTAACGCCGACCTCAGGCTCGCAGACGGTAGTGGGTTGGATACTGGCTGTCCCCCACCCCCGTTTCATGTCCACTTGGAACTTCAGAACTGGACCTTATTTGGAAATAGGGTCTTTGCAGATGTAATTCGTTTAGTCTCAAAATGAGATCACACTTGATAAAGATGGGCCCTACATCCACTGTCTGTCCTTATGAAAACAGGAGAGGACACAGACACACACACAGGGGAGGCAGAGATTGGGGTTACGCTGCCACAAGCCCAAGAATGCCACCAGCCCTGGAAGCTGGAAGAGGTAGAGAAGGAGTCTCCCTCAGAACCTTCAGACGGAGCATGGCCTGCCAACCGTCTGATGGCAGCTCTTGTTTTAAGGCACCAAGTTTGGGGTCAGCTGTCAAGGCAGCCCGAGGAAACTAACACACAAGTCAAGCTCTGACTTTGTCACCCAGGGCTACCTCTACACATGCCTGCGTAGATTCTGCGTGGGTGGTCAGTACCCACTTTCAGGCTTGCAGGCCAAGCTCCCATGTAACATACGTAAAGGAGAGACCTGCCTATCCTTGAAAAACTTGTAGGCCCAGATGGTAGCAAAGTTTTATTAAAAGTAAAAAATGTCTAAACTAGAATTGCAAGAGAAAAACGAAGCGGCTGAAGTGCAGAGCTGTTTGTACCTTTCCCTGAAGGTAAGCCCAGCATGTCATGGTAGCTCAGTGGCATTTTGGGGCAACGTCTGACAAGTTTGTTTTGGCCACAGTCATGTTGTTTGCTTTCTTATGGGGCTGTTAGGCCTCAAGGCTGCTTCTGGTTCTCCCCTCTGCATCCAGCACAAGCCCCACCCCTTGGCCGGCTTTCCTGTCTTTCCTGGGGCTGCCACCACCAATTCTACGTCCTGGGGGCCCTCCTTGCCTCGGTCTGGCTGCTTCCTCCCTCACTGTCCTGGAATAAAATCATTGGTTCATTACTTAAAGTGTTTCAATGCTCATTACTATGGGAAGACTGGAGAATTAAAAAAACAAACAAAAAAAGCAAATAGTTCTAATATCCAACATTTATCAGCTGTTTCCAACAGACCCAGGGTATACAGCTGTAGTCTCATTTTATCCTCGCGAGGTTCACACAGGCAGATGCTATTGTTATTATTATATTGTCCTCACTGTAAAGATCAAGATCGTGAGGCTGTAGGAAGTTAAGAAATTTGCCTGGTCACAGCATTGTTATAAAGGGAAGAAGGATTTACACTTTATTCTAATGACTCCAGAGCCCAGGTCAGCTACCCAGGTCCTGCTTAGGACTTTGTTAAGGTCGTGGTTGGGCTCCCACCTGAAGTTTTGACTTAATTTCTGAGATATTAACTTGGATGGGATGGTGTTACAGACTGAATGTGTGTGTCCCCCTAAAATCCATATGTGAAGCCAGGTCCCCATTGTGATAGTATTAGGAGGCAGGGCCTTTGGGAAGTGGTGAGGTCATTCGGGTGGAGACTACATGAATCATTGCCCTTATAAAAGAGACCCCAGGGAACTCTCCTACACTATTGATAGGAATGCAAATTGATGCAGCCACTGTGGAAAACAGGATGGAGGTTACTTAAGAAACTGAAAATAGAACTACTATATGATCCAGCAATCCCACTCTTGGGCATATATCCAGAAAAGACAAAAAGTCTAATTCAAAAAGATACATGCACCCCAATGTTCATAGCAGCACCATTTACAATAGCCAGGACATGGAAACAGGCTAAATGTCCATTGACAGATGAATGGACATTTTACTCAGCCATAAAAAAGAACAAAATAATGCCATTTGCAGCGATATGGATGGACCTAGAAATTATTATACTAAGTGAAGTCAGAGAAAGACAAATGCCATATGATATCACTTATATGTAGAATCTAAAAAAAAAATGATACAAATGAACTTATTTACAAAATAGAAATAGACTCACAGACATAGAAAACAAATTTATGGTTACCAAAGGGTATAGCAAGGGGTGGAGGATAAATTAGGAGTTCGGGATTAACAGATACAAACTACTACATATATTAGATAAACAACAAGGACCTACTGTATAGCACAGGGAACTCTAGTCTATACCTTGTAATAACCTATAATGGAAAAGAATCTGAAAAATAATATATATAAAACATCTATAACTCAGTCACTTTGTTGTATATCTGAAAATAACACAACATTGTAAATCAACCATACTTCAATAGAAAGAAAGAAAGAGAGAGAAAGAGAGAAAAGGAAGGAAGGAAGGAAGGAAGAAAGGGACCCCAGAGAGCTCCCTCCCCGCCCCCTCCATCATGTGAGGACACAGTGAAAAGACAGCCACCTATCAACTAGCAAGCCGGTTCCTCACCAGCCACTAAATCTTCGAGAGCCCTGATCTTGGGCTTCCCAAGCCTCCAAAACTCTGAGAAGTAAATATTTGCTGTTTAATACCACCCAGGTGGCGGTATTTTTGTTATAGCATTCTAAATAGCCTAACACAAATGGCAATGACACAATGTCCAAAACTTCTCGTATTTTTGAAGATGATTTTAGGTCAGCCTCTTAGCTCCTTCCCTGAAACTCTGACCAGTGTGAAATAATTATTGCCAACTAGAATCTATTCAGTAGGACTCTTGCTTGGGAGACATCTCCTAGGACTTCCAAATTGAGAGGGAATGTTTTTCCTGGGTCTCTGCAACAATGGTAGCTGTTGCATTGGCCTTTTGTTTCCTAGAAGTCACTCCAGGTAATAGGTGTTCCCTCAGAAAAAGTTTCCACGAGCAAACCTTTCAGAAAATACGGAGACAAAGGTTTCATGATGGCTGGACTTTAGAACTTTGTGTTTGCTGATGCACTTTGGGGGCCTCTAAGATGGGGCTCCAATATGCATCCATTATTTGATAACAGACCCCTCTTTTCATGGAAGGGATGCAGGTTTCAGCTTCTAACAGAGCACGTTTGAAAAACACTAACTCCGTCCCTTCCCTAACATTAAGCATTTTCTTCCCGGTGACTTAGGGATGTGTGTCCACGACATATTTCCTGGGAGTTCATTATTTTCAAAGCCTGATCTATGTAAATATCAAACGACTTACAAGACATGGCAGGCCTTCCCAGTGATAAAAT
The DNA here is from genome assembly GCF_030028045.1 of Hippopotamus amphibius kiboko. Lineage (NCBI taxonomy): Eukaryota > Metazoa > Chordata > Mammalia > Artiodactyla > Hippopotamidae > Hippopotamus > Hippopotamus amphibius. The sequence goes on along the minus strand of NC_080201.1, from coordinate 8,348,709 downwards.
CTGCAACGACTTCATCTTTTCCAGAATCACCCAGATGAGTCCTGAAGTGTGGGCCTTTGGCTGCTGGAAAATAGGAAACAGAGTCCAGCCTGGCACTATCTCAAATTGTTTGTGACAGCTCCTCCTCAGTTTCAGTGACAAGAAATGTGTGGAGCTAAAAATATTCTAAGCAGATGTAAATCTGGGAGATGTGACGGCAACGCACCCCAGCTTGCCATTTGTTCTGCTCCAAGCGTCTCCCGATGCACAGTCGCCACAACTGCAGGCAACCACAGCGCCTTATACGAGCAAATTGTTTGTGTAAGTGCACTTCTGACTCACCTGGAGGTGGTTTGGTGGAGAACACCCCTGCATCAGCCAGGCACAATGGCTTCTGGCAGCCTCAGATGGGCAGGCAGAAAAAAATTCCATCGCAAGCGAGGGGTGAGTTCCTCCTATGCAAATGCTTGTGCGTTGGCCTCTTTTTCCTGGTATTCTGTACTATTATCAAGAGCTTGATTCTGTCCTGTGATTGGAAGACTACTCCCAAGATTCCATGGGTAAAATGAGCATCACCTTGGTCCAAGAGAACCAGCAGCCCATGGGCAATGGTGGAACCTCCCCTCTGTGCAAAACAGCAGCATGTGGGACTCTCTGGGGGGTCCGAGTCTTGTTTAGAAGCTGAATCCTTGTAAGAAGTCTCTCAGTTCATCGACAGAAGATGAAAACCAGTACGCTTCTTTTACAGAATCACAATGAAAACAAGTACACTGTCGTTCACTGAACACTTCCTATGTGCTAAGCGTGAGAACCGAGAGCAGCAACTTTTCATTATTGGCCTCTATCATTGATCTCCAACCAGTGTGGCACTTGGGACGTGTACATGCATTTGGATGGAGCCAGTATGAGGTCTCGCACCTCTTCTTTTCCTCTTGGAATCTTCTAGGAATAAAAGTATGTGTGAGATTGAACCTGAAAGAAGCTGAGTTACTCTGCCTCCAAGATTCCTTGAGGATTGCTCTTGAGGTGGTCAACTTCCTCGCGAAAACCAAGGGGCTACCTTAGACTCCTAATCCCTCCCGAATGGATGTGATATTGGGGTTGGGGAGGGGGAGCCGGCAAACAGAACTGGCATAGCTGGCCTGATGCAGACACTGGTCCTTCGAGGACAGCACTGTGACCATTCTCGAGGGGATCCTGTGTGTAGGGCCTGGTCATAGCCAATGCAAAGCCAGACTATCAAATAGGCTGTCAGGCTCCTCTGGGAAAGCCCAGGCAGGCGTGAAAGAATTTGACTTCTGGCTCTGTCACTTATAAGCTTGACTTCATTCCTATAATCCTTCATTTCATCATCTTTAAAATGGAGATGATTGTACCTAGACAGACAAAGCAGGAGTGAGGTCACCGTGCCACACGACACTTAAAGTGCTTGGCACACAGTGGGTGCTACTCCGATGACAGCTTCCGTAACTGTTGACAGTGATGGACTTGCTGGGAAAGAATGGCGACCTATCTTTCACGTCCTGATGGAGTTCATGGTCTTTCTTGTCTTCGAGGGGTGGAGGCCTTAACAGGAAGAGTGGCAACATCAGCCACGGAATCAGCGCAAGCAGGGACGCGGCCGCACTGCGTTCCCTGAGCTGGGCCTGAACCCGTGAGTCACACGGCCTTCTCCTCGTGGACGCCACAGCAAATCACTTTTCCCATTGTGAACCACCAGACACGCTCCAGTGTGGGGACGGAAAGTAATTATGAACGTAAGTGCTCTAACCAGACACGGATTCCACCACGGTCTAACCTCTGGTTTCCTTTTTTACACAGTCATCACACACTGCCCCGTGGCAGGCCACTGCGGGGATCATGATGGAGCATTCTGGGAGCCATCTGCCCACAGGACCACGGCCTGGGGTTCAGCCTGGGGCACGGGACATCTGGCTTCACTTTGGGCTCTGGTGCCGCTAGGAACATGGATCAATGTCATGCCCTAAGTATGGGGTGTTCCACATCTAGGAGCAAATGTCTCGCAGGCTGGGCTCTCCTTTTTTCCAAGCCAAGCTTGGAGGCTTCCATTCCGACGGCCACAGTGTTATGACCACGCAGGGCCCTCACACGCCCCTCCCCGTGATGCCTTGCTCTCACCATGCAGCAGGCTAGGCTCCAGCGTACCCGGGCCAGTGTGACTCCACTAACCCTGTTACTGTCTTTGCAATTAGTCTCCACGCTGCTCCGACCACTGCTTCTAATAGGACGACTAGTCAGCCTTTACTTTGCGCCAAGCGCGCCACTTTCCCATATGTTCTCTAATCCCTATGAATACAGATATTGTTTCCAGTTCCTAGACAGACAGACTGAGACTCAAGAAGGCTACGATAACGTGCTCAAGGTCACACAGATAACCCACAGCAAAGCCAGAACGTGAAACTGGGTCACTGGGTTCCTGGGTTCAAGCTGTCTCTGTTCTACAGCAACTGTCCTCTGACCTGAGCGGTCTGTGTCACAACCATCAGAGCAATTGAACTCTGGAAATCATACCTGGGAAATCTATTCAAAGCCATTCGTTGATATTTAAAAAGAAGTAAGAAGACCATACCAATGAATAAAGAAGTCCAGCATCTTGGTATAGTTAGAGAATCCTGATACTTGTTGCAGTTAAATGGTTTAAGCGCGGAACAACATACCTACAGCAGAGCGTGGAATCTTAATCTGATTTGACGATACAGGTAACCTGTGTGCCCACCATTGAGACAAAGATCTAATTGTTTCCAGCTCTCCAGAGGCTCCCCACGCTCCTTCTCCATTCAGCCTCCTTCCTCCCCACCCACTATTCATACTTGCATCGTCACTGACCAGTTCTGCTTGTTTTTTTTTAACTTTCTACAGATGGATTTACACAGTAGGTACTCTTTTGTGTCTGGTTTCTTTGACCCAACAGAATATCTGTGAGTTCCTTCCAGACTATGTTGAAATGGGCAGCACTCTGGTAGCAGCAGTTTGTTCTTTTTAACTGCTCTATCTACCGCATTCTGTCGGATGGAGAAACTACACCCATTTCTCTCTTGACTGAGATGAATACATCCTCTAGAAACACCCTTGTGTATGTTTTCTTGGGCACATGAACCCGTTTTTAGTGGGTGATATTCCTAGGGATAGAATTCCTGGGTGATAGGGTCGGTGTGTGCTTAATTTGAGTAGAGACTGCAAACAGATTTCCGAAGTAACTTTAGCATTTTATGTTCTCACCATCATCAGACGAGGGTTCCTTTTCAATCCTTGCCAAAATTTCACAGTGTCCAAATATTTATTCTGTGAGCCCCTTGTGCTTTCTCAGCTTTATAAAATAAAGCATGAATTGTGTCTCTGAAGTGAATCACGTGCCATGTAATGCTTTTTTTGGGGTGGGGGGGGTGGGAATTACAAAAAATGGACCCTGGCATTGACAGGTCTGTCCCTGAGGAGGGCTGAGGTGTGGAGATGGGGAGTGAAGAAAACAGGCTTTAAAGAAAAGGCCCTTCAGATCAGGACGGACCATATTTAGATGAGTGGAATCATTTCGGCAAGCCTACAACCAAAGCTTTATTTCATGCATGCAACATTCTGGGTTTATTACACCCCCCAAATCATATTTGATAAAGAGACACGTTCAGTGACTGATTCTTTGCCATAGACTTAATGAGCTGATGCACATACCCCAATTTACCCAAGTCATCAGATGGCAAATGTTTTATTTAGCCTGAAACATCAAATATTCATTGAGCTGCTCCATGGTTTACTCATTTTTCCCTTCCTTCCTTCATTCACAAAACAGACATTTATGAAGTATCCAGGGTGGGCCAGGAACTGTGTTCAGCCTGGGAACATGGCACCAAGTAAAACCGGCACTGAAGTGCTGCCCGGAAAGATGTGATATTAAATCAGCAAATGCAATACCTCGCACTGTGTTAAACGGTAGGGGAAGGCGGCATCGTATCATTCACTCAAGAAGCACCTAACGAGTGATTCCTGGGCACACATGTGGCCTGTATTCTGTATGTTGCGTGTGAGAAAGAGGCCAAGGGTGTTTAGCTGCTCCTACGAACTTGTGGTCCAGGAGGTGAGGGGAGAGAGGGCTAGATGCTGTGGTCAGAGGCGGCTGCAGTGTCAGATGAAGAGTTACAGGCTGGAGACGATAGATATTGAGGTTAGGTCCCTGTTCCAGGGGGCTCCTCATTAGGAACAGCCAGGGGGTATATGCTGCTTCTGGAATTGCTCCACACACTCTCGAAGGCTTGAGAGGGCACAGGACGTGGGTCTGAATTCACAGAAAGTCTCGGCAGCACTACTGTGCAGACCACGCTGTGTGTCAGGGATGGGACCCACCTTTACATAGGTGGTGCCGTTTATTTTACACCCTACCTGATCCTAGGCATTGTAATTACTATTTTACTAATGTAAAAACTGACTCAAGTCAGTTTCAACACACACACACACATGCATTTGAATGTAAAGAACCCGGGCTTTCAACACTGAACAGTTTTTATTACAATGTCCAGGATCTTTGCACTTTTGAATGTGCGTGGATTTTCATGGTAAGGTTACTACAGTGGCGACAGGGTTTCTAGCCGAAATATTTAGGAAATCTTTCCTTATAATGATGATGGTAGTGTGACCATAATAAGTATAACATCACTTACTCTGTGTCAGGAATTGTACAGACCCTCACAATAATTCACTCTGATCTCATTTTACAGATGAGTTAACGGAGGTTCAGAGAAGTGCTTATGCAAAGTATCTTATAGGTAACAAGTAGGAGAAGGAAAATCCGAGCTTAGACAGGCTGACACCAGAGTGCCCGCTCTGAAGCTACTAGGCTCTTCCCTCCCTAAGAGACTGAAGGCTAATTAGAAGTGGCCAAATCCGTCATTCACATCAAATGTTCGCATGCTGCAGGGTGCTGAAATTATTTACCGGATTCTCAGGGACACTTGAAAACTCGTGGGCCTCGTTCAGCTGTAGGTAAAGTATAAAGGCACATTTCAACTCTGCTCTCCCTTTGGCTCCTCACATTCCAGAATAATGAGGTTGTCTCTATTTTGTGTGATGTCAGGATTTCCCTGCTGGGCTGTGTCCACTCTGATGAGGCCCCTTTGTCCTGGGAATCAAATGACTTGGTCTCTTTAGACAAGCTGGGCAGGGAGCCCTGGCTCTCACGTGGCCAGTGGACATGAGAAGTCAGAGCCCGGAGACCCCAACTCCAGCCCCATCTCTATGGAGGGTGATGTTCTGAACTGCAGGGGTTCTCTGTGAAACGGGGAATAAATACTTTTCAGAAGCATTTCAATATCGAGTACTCACAACCCTGGTATTAAACGTGACCTTTCTTTCAAAGGGGTCTCTGGTGACTTTTTTTTCAACTGACTATGTATCTAACATGGCATCACCCCATAAAGAATGCCACTAACTTCTCACTGTTTGGTACCTTCAGCAGAGAATGGTAACTTCTCTCAAATATTGAACTTTCTCTGGTTTTTTCAGAAGTGACATGAGGTTACTAAAAATAAATATCTGCATAGAAAGGCTATGAATTTCAGATGTTAAAACTTTTTTTTTTACCTACTTTTTTTTTTTTTTTTTCTCTCTCACTGATAATTTGAGAAGCACCCCCTCTGGGATTAGGAATTGACTCTTTTCAAGGCTTTCTTAGCATCTCGTGATCTAAGTCCCAAGAGGCAATGCACCAATGGAAGAGAGCAAGTCCCAGTGAAAAGGACAGTCTCTGTGACTCTCAGCCCTTCCCCCCCCCCCCACCCCCGCCGCCCCGCCATGTGCCTGTGAGAAGCGGCTTCTGGTAGCTGTGACACTGAAAGACAAAATGCAAACCAAACAAATAATCCATTTCCAAGGTTTGCTTACAGAGAGAGGGATCTATTTATGAAACATATATTGTTCAGTTTCAGGGGAAAATCATGTAATCATTGCAAGGGAAAAAGCATGGAAAGTGCTTTATTTTGCATAAAAATCTCCTCGCTCTATGATTTATGTGGTTGAGATGTTCAGGCTCAGGGAGCTTGGGTCTTAGTATCTCACCAAAGGAAGGTGAAATTTAAAATTCAGAGAGAATCGCTGGTCACAACAAAACACCAGCATTTACTAACCCCAGTTTTGGGTGGGGATGGGGGTGGGGTAGGTCAGGGACAAAACAGAAAGATAAAAATGTATTTTGCTTTGGGGGGATCTTAGAGCATAAAGATTCACCTCAGGCTCCAGGCAGCATTAGCACTTAAAGCAGACAAATTTCCTGCAATTAATATGTGAGGACTCAGCTAGGTCCTCTGAACTTCTGTAGTGTGTACGGACTATCAGCATTTATTTATTATCAGTTACCTAGATGCCGAACAAGACCTAGTTTTTCCCCTCTCTGGTTGAGATTTTTTTTTTTTACAGTCAGCTTGTGTTTATAAAATGCCCTCTGGGCATATCTACCACTTAAAAGGTACAGTCTCCTAGGATCTCAGGGCTGGAAGGAAACTAACAAGTCTTTTAGCTCAAACATCTTCTCGGGCGCTTGAATTTTCACCACATCCTAGAAAGGCAGTTGATAAGCTTCTGCTTCAACACTTTCAGAGATGGGGAGATAAAAAACCTCCAAAGCAGCCCCTTCTATTGTCAGATAACTGTGGTTGTGATCTCTTATGTTGAGCCGAAAATGAGGTCTCTTCTAACATTGAGTTTCACTCTTTTTTCTGCTCAAATATTACATGTTAGATTTAACCCCTCCGGGTATTAGGGTGATGAAGTGCCTGTGATTTGGAGGCAGCCTTATCAGAATTCACATCACAGCTCCATCACTGACTGGATGTTGGATATTAGGCAAATTATTTCCTCATTTGAAATGGGAAGATACAAAGACGATCTGTATCAATCAGGGTGTACTTCGTCCTGCTGCAGTAAAAATCAGCTCCAAAATCTCACTAGCTTTAAATAACTAAGGCTGGGACTTCCCTGGTGGTGTGGTGGTTAAGAATCTGCCTGCCAATGCAGGGCGCATGGGTTCCATCCCTGGTCTGGGAAGATCCTGTGTGCTGTGGAGCAACTAAGCCCATGCGCCACAACTACTGAGCCACAACTACTAAAGCCAGAGCATCTAGAGTCCGTGCTCTGCAACAAAAGAAGCCCCCGCTCGTGGGAACTAGACAAAGCCCGCACACAGCAACGAAGACCCCATGCAGCCAAAAATAAATAAAGATGTTTTAGTAGTTAAAAAAAAAAATCCCTGGAACCTTTAAAAAAATGTGAGTATTGAAAACATATAAAAAGAATAACTACGGCTCCATTTTTGCTCATGTTTGCTGGGGCTCTGGCTAGGGGCAGGGTCTGCCCTACGCTGTCTTCAATCAGTGATCCAGCTGATGGGTCTATATTGACATGCACTTCCACCCTTAACTTACATGTATCATTTGCACTCACACTTCACTGGCCAAAGAACATTACATGGCTATGCCTACTTTCAAAATGCAATTCTACCATGTCCCTAGAAGGTGCAGAGTCGAAAACTTTGGTGAACCTAGCGAGCCCACATCCGCTCTCCGCAGACAAAGATTTAACTTAGCATGTGACGTATGTTTTGCGGAATGCCTGGAAGCTGCCGAGTTTTATTCCTCCGCAGTTGGCAAATCGCTGAAGGTACTCTTTGGGTTAGACATTCTCAGCTCCTTCTGCTGTTCTGCACGCTACATTATCTTAAATCTTTTTACCATTCTTGTTTGCATACTCCAAAAAGCCTACCCAAATGTCCCTATGAAAGTGTGATCCACCAGCAACAAATACAATATTCCAGCTAAGTAAAGAACGCAGAAGGAGAAAAAAATAATCTCCTTCTTTCTTCTAGATAACGCATCCTAACTGTTTACTTCTCTTCGCTTCTTGGCAGTCACAGTGCACTGTTAAATTTGCCGTCAATTAAACACACTCCATCCTTTTAATGTATTTTCCTGGGAAGCTGTTTCTTCCTAATCCCACGCTTGGGTCATTAGCTTTCGAGTCACAAATAAGTTTCACAATGTTCCCCGTTAAATCAAATAGCGTCTGTTTGATTTGGCCCATCCTTCCGATCTAGTTAGAATTACTTCAGATCAAGACTGTTCTCATCTCACGTTCAGACAAACGCTGTGGAATGGGAGAGGTGTAAAAACATCTGTCCCAACTAGAGACTCCAGCGAATGGCCAAGCCTTGGGAACAATGGCCTCATCATTTTGGAGGACATCCTTTTACTTAATTTTTAACAGCTTTATCGAGATATAACTGTTGTACGATAAACTGCATATATTTCCAGTGCACAATTCGATGTTTTGACATTTGTGTACACCTATGAAACCTCGACCCCAATCAAGACATTGTCCATCACCCCCCAACATTTCCCTGTGTTCCTTTCTAATCCTTCCTTCTTGCCTAGGAGACATCTTTCAACCACTCATTCTAATCTATCAATACCTGTAAAAACTGGCATAGTGCTGAGCACAAAGTGGATGATTAGGACATATTTATTGGAGTGCTAATGAGGTGTCCGGAACACCTGAATGTTTGCTCTGCCTGTACATCATCACCCACGGTCAGTCCTCACACAGATGTTGTCATTTGATGAAAGAGCCTCGCCCACCACATGGTCAGATAAGCAAAGAAAGGACCCCACACCCAAAGGTGGCCTGTGGGGTGTCCTGTTGGGGTGTGAGAGCTCTGCTCAGATAAGACAGCAGTGCTTAGCGGAACCCATCCAATCCTCTTTGGGGACAGGTGGACAGGATCACACATGCAGAAGTGGGGACATGCATGCTATCATGCCACACACATGTTCAGGTCACTCGATAGGTATTTTTTGAGCGCTTACTACGTAGCAAGCATAATTTTAAGCATTTAGCAGTGGTAAAAATCTAAGGAGAGCCTGGGAGAATGGTCTGTTAATCTAGATTGAGAGTCAGATGATGCAGGGATGAAGTGAGAGGGGGGAAAAGAAGAGGCGAATGGCAAGGGGCCAGAAAGACCTGGTCATTTGGGGGAACTCCAGGTGTGCCTTCCAAGGTGAACCCTCTCCACTTTACTACACTGGTCCGCTTTCGATTTACTTTGGTTTGGGCAAAGAGCCTGCTTTGTTACATCCTCTTTTCCACTTAAACTTTTCTTGCCCGTGCAGCAAGTAGAGCTCATGTTCTAGCAATGGGTCTGGAAGACAAATTCCCATCAGTTAGTTATTAACTCTTCTCTGGATGCAGACGGCATAATCCTGAAATGCGGAGGCATCCCTGTTTCTTGTGCATCCAGCGAGGTAACTGAGCTTACCTGCTGTCACCGAGGAACTCGCCCCTCAGAAGGACTATCTTCTTGGTGAGAGAGCAAAAGGAAAAGGATTCAGAGAAATTCAGTTCCTATCGACCCACACTGCGTAAGCCCTGCATAATTCAGCTTGGAGAACTAATGTATGGTGCATGCTATCACCATCAAACTTGTGTTGCAAATAATTCATGCTTGCAACGTTTAAAAGATATATTATTAACTTTATCGCTGGCGGAATTGCACTGGCTGAATTCTTGGAGTTGGATGGAAATGATCGCTCCAGGATTCAAGATTCTCTTTAAGTGTTTAAGTGTTTGAGTCTCTGGGAGGGATGACAAGACAATATGGTAAAATTTTGTTCCCTAACCTCAAATAAGACTCATTCCTTTCTTTCCAGTTTCACCGAAAGGTGTTTTGAAAACCCTTTGAATTGCAGGTTGAAATAGGCAGCAATGCTGTTTACTTATAACACTTCAATGAGGCCAGAGTAGGTTTGAAATCAGAAACAAAGCAACAGTTTCTTTGCTGCCTTGTTGAGAACTTGGGGGAGCAAATGATGTGTCATGCCTGGTCAATTATGTAAATTATCCAAGATATTTTTGTTGAGTCACCCCAGGCGTCAAAAGATCCACTGACCCCAGAACATTGTGTTCATGGACCCCTAGTACTAACTAGGTGAATGGGGTGGTGTCTTCTGAGATGACACTGCTTAATATCCTGTAGCTGCTGTAAAGTTTAAGTTCATCAGCGCTTTCGGCTCAGCAGTAAGCGCTCTGCCATGGAAGGTACCAGTGGCAATGACAAATCGACCTTGTAAAGTGGTGGCAGTGATGCTAAGCACAGCACTATGTATACTTTTCACTTCTTGGTGACCAGTTAACAAAACACCCCAGTACACTGGAGGGTTTGCAGGTGATCTTTGCTCTGGGGCTGTGGAGGCAAAGTCATCCAGGAAGGGTGGAGTGGGCTCTCTTATTTCCATTGACCTACATCCTCTTCTCAAAGAGAAAATCTGATTTGCTCCCACTTCAGGCTTCCTGCGGACAGTTGGAGAAAGAAGCCTTTGGCGAGAGCTGTCTACTCCAGATGCTTTTCTGGAAAAGAACGTCTGTAAGCTGCTCTTGAAATGTGTCCATGTGTCTTGGTGTTCCTCAGAGGTCCCTGGAAGATCTTCTTTAGGCAAGAGACCCTGGCACCAACATTACTAAGCTGATTATTCATTTTGAAGTAAAGTATGTACAGTATAAACAAAAGCCAAATGCAGTCGTTCTGCTGCTGCTCATAAAAAAAAGTATTTAATGAACAACTGTAAGATTTGCCTGTAATGGTAGCTATCCTTTTTAGAAAACAAAAAGCCTATTAATTTTGTACCTTATATTGAATATTTCTAGAAGGCTGTGAAAATGCTCTATTCCTTTTTTTTTCTTTTTTTCTTTTGAGTCCTTATTGTGTCTTGGACACAGTGCTGGGGAAACAGATTAAAAAAATAACATCTCCATTCCTGAGGAAGCCTCCCATGGTCCACCAGGGAAGTGAGGTTCACCAACAATCATGATACAGCTGTAAGGGAGCCTACCTAGGTGAGCTGGGAAAAGCATCACCAAGACAGAATTCTACGTACGGGCTCTGCAAGCACGTCAGGATGCCCACCAGGTGAGGAAAAATGGGAAGGGTATTGGGGCAAAGAGAACAGCACGTTCAAAGTTGCAAGAGAGAGAGAGAGAGTGTGTGGCAAATCGAGCCCATCCACGTGAAGACCTACATTACGGAAATAGAGGACCCAACAGGGAAGAGAGGTGGGGTCTATTTGCTGAGCCAGGGGGAAGCCGGGGAGGATTTGTGCAGGGAAACCATGTGATCCTATTTGTGATTTAAGACCGTCATCAGGGCAGAGAGTGGGGAGTGTGTACAGTAGAGCAGGGAGGGAAGGTGAGGGCACCCATGGAGGCTGCCTTGGGAGGGGAGAGGAGAGCAGGGAAGGCGCAACCAGTGAGCCATCGGGATGGAGAGAAGCAGAAGGATCCGGAAGAGACCAGAGCAGTAGAAGCCATTCATTCATTCCTGTTAACACACATCTTTTTGTTCGAGGCATCCTGCCCAGCTCTAGAGACACAGACAAATGAGCCACGGTCTGTGTTGTTATTTTTCTCTTCTCAGCTTACCCATTACTTCTTGGGGGCCCGCCCTGATTTGCTACACATGCTGGAGCCTCGCTAGGTGTCTCCATCACACACTGTCACCCAGGTACCTGCTCTGTCGCTCTTGCACTTTATCACAATCGGGCATTTCCTTGGATGTGTTCCCTTCCCACGTGTGATACTCATTAGGACAGAGACTGCTGTGTTTGTCTTGTGAACCATCGTGTTCATCAGGCACATCATAGGTGCTCAATAAATGTTGGTCGAATGGATGCGTGAAAGAAAGTGTTCCCAAAATAATAGAAAGCGACAGTTTAAAAGTGAGGGTGGCACAGTCTCATAAGCGTGGCGATGGACGTGTGGGCAGACATGGTAAGAGGAAGCAATCTGCCGTAGCCCTAATGGTCAACAAAGCCTTTGTGAATGAGATAGATCTGGAGTTGAGTCATGAGTCGTTCCCTTGGTGAATCCATCCCTGGCGACGGAGTCTTCCTCACCCCTGGCATGTTCCTTCTCAATCTGGAGAGAATTAGGACTCCTTCCTACACAGAAGCACCAGAGAGGTGGCCCCGACCCAGGACGTCATAGAAGCATCCCCAGGAGGAAGCTATGTGTGAGGAGTCCGGGCTGCCTCCCACCTTTGGCTATTGAGCAAGGAGAAGGCTGTGGCTTCCAGGACAGTGGTTTGCCAGAACGTGGAGGCTGGGAAGGCTGAGGTGGGAGACGGGGATGCAAACGAAATGGAAACACATTTGCTGGCAGCCAGAAGTGCCTCTGATCTACCCCCAGAGGTAGCCTCTGCAAAACACCCAAGGGCACCCTGAGTGTCCAGTATTTCTTTTCTCTTCCCCTCTGTCTCTGGTATGTGGCAAGGCCCCAGCAAGAAAAGACATCTTGTTTGCTCAAGCCAGAAATATTGAACTTAAAATTATAGACTCCCAATTTGTAGAACTTAGAGGAAATTTAAACATATTAAGTTGTTTATCTTCTTGATAGAAGAATTATACATACGTTCGCCTAATGCCCTACAGACAAGGGAAGAGGTGCTCTGGGGTGAGGTACAGCACAGATCCGCTGGTGTCTACCCCTCTTCATCTTCCAGGTTTCAGCTTAGATAGTCTTTCCTTCTGGAAATCTTCCCAGATTCCCCCCAAGCTGGATCAAGGACCGTCCTGAGGATCTGACACTTCTGTGCGATGTATCATAACTGCCTGCTTAGTTTCCGTAACCCCCACCACTGCCAACTGGAATACGAGCCCCATGAAGATAACACTGTGTGCCTTCATTCATTTAATAAACTCACGGAAACGCAGGGGCCATGCAGTGAGCTAGGCTCTACGGATATCATGATGGTCAAGGATGACATGATGCTTTCCCTTGGCGGGGCTTATACTCTGGAAATTTTACCACGTCTGTAGTGTTACACTTAGCCAAGCACTCGTAATCAGAGCCTTCTACATATCTATTGAGTGAATGAATCACACAGCAAGAAAAGGAGTCTGGGATTAATATTGTTATTTATGGCCTCACAAATACATTTTCTAAAGTTGGACCACAGCCGCATTGAGAATAGCCCATACTGATTTTCAGAGTCCAGATAAATAATTCAATCTGTCTCTGCTCAGACGATTTATCAATGGAAAAAGCAGCTTTAAAAACATTTGCTTTTGGGAGATGGGGCTAGACCTTTAAATAGAGGCACTGGCAGTCGAAGGAGGCTGCTTGGTTTAACACCAATAAAGAGGGTGCAGTCACTGCACTTTTATGGCCTCTACAGGACTGATTGAACCAAACTATTTGCGTTTATAAAGAATATCAGCTCCAAATATCGCTCTGATTTGGCACATACTAATTGGGGTTTGCCCAGTATTCTCTTTGTTACCAAACCCTAAGATGTTTTGGGCAACAAGGTACCCACACTATCTATCACAGAGCCCTTATGGGGTCATAGTTCTGGCCAGCCATGTGGAAATGGCAGCCTTCTTAGGGTTCCGGGAAGGCATTTCTTTTCCCGATGAATAGAAAGAATACAGCCATGGCAGCCACCTTTTTTTCTATCCCCCATCTTCTTGTCTCAAATGAGGATGCCATTCAGCAGCCGCTTTGAGGCCATGAGGCAAAGGCCAAGTGAAATACAGAGAGATGAGCCTTGATATCATTTACTAGATCCAGGTGTTGCACCCTTAACACTATTGATATTTGGAGCCAGATCATTCTTTGCTGTAGGGTACTGTCCTGTTCCTTGTGGAATGTTGAACAGCATCCCTGGCCTTTACCCACTAATGCCAGTAGCATTTAGTGATGATCAAATATGTGTCTCCCCGGGACCTACTGCATAGCACAGGGAACTATACTCAATATTTTGTAATAACCTATAAGGGAAAAGTATCTGGAAAAGAATAGATATATGTTTATATATGTATAACTGAATCACTTTGCTGTACATCTGAAACTAACATAACATTGTAAATCAATTTACACTTCAATTATTGATAAATTATACTTCAATTAAAAAAAATGTCTCCCAGTCATCACAACCCAAAATGTATCCAGACATTGCAGATGTGCCCTGGGGGCAAAATCATCCCTGGTTGAGAACCATTGTATTAGATTAATGACAGAAACTTCCTACCACTAGATTTTATGCAAGAGGAGAAAACTAAATCCTTACTTGTTTAAGTTTCTGGAGTCAGGTGTTCTGTTACTTGCAGGCCAAAGCCTGCCTCATGATATATATACTTGGTATATATGCATGATATACATACACACATACGTACACATGGCTGGTATGCATTTCACTGTTACCATGACAACGTATTGAATAAAGGTGCACTCCACCAACTGCCTATTGAGGCTACCTCCAAGTTGACCCCAGCTCCACTCCATACCTCCTTGGAACGCATGTATTCTGCAAATTGTATTCTTATCTACTTTAAAAACTTAGGACAGTGCCTGATTCTTAATACTGTTAGCTGAGAGTTCAAGCAGTTAGTGGCTAAAAGTACTGAAAATGGAGTTAGATGGCTTGGGTTCAAATTTTAACTCTTATTCTGAAGCTGAGGAAAGTATCTTAGCTTCTCTGAACCTCATTTCTCTTATCTGTAAAATAGAAATAATTATGGTATCTGCCTTTAAGTCTGTTGAAAGGATTAACTATGTTGATCTGAGTAGTATAGACATTTTAAAAAGTGAGATGATACAAAGACGGGGAAATAATATAGAAGGGTTCTTCATACACCGTACATGAAGAAAGAGAAACTGGATTGAAGATTTGGAAGCAGTGAACTGTAAGATATCTCGGGGCACTCTACTTTCATGGAAGATTTCTCTATTTCTAGTGAAAGGGGTATTGAAGTCAGTGGAATCGATACCCTTAAATTTTGTGCCACAAACATCAAACCACAGATCTACACTTTTTATTTTATTTCCAAAATATTTTGGCTCTGTCACACAGCTACAGCCCAGAAAAATTGGTAACTGCCTCTGAAGGTCATCAACTGCATTCTTCAGCCTCCAGAGAGAATATCCTTCCGTAGCATGTGCCCATCCATTATGTGATGAAGACGTCTCTGAACAGAGACACTCGCTGACAATTCCCTCATTGCTTCCTGCCTTGTGCTAGGAGCAAACTCTCCCTTGCGTGTAACTCGCATTTCTCATGGTGCCCTGGAAGACTACGTTCTCATCAACTGTCCTCTCTGAAAACAAATCGCAGCCCAGGAGTGTTGAGTGCCTCAAAATCACATTTACGGCGTTAGATAGATTTGGGTCTTTAGGAAACAATTTGTTGTGTTTGTGGACTTTATATTCTACTCTCCACCCACTGCCTCCATCTTCATTAATGGAGACTCAGTACATCCTCTTTCAAAATATGATATGGCCCACAGTGAAAGATTCCTGCAGGGATAATACAAACCATTGGTCATGTCTCAAAGAAGTACCATCGCTTAAGAGAAGCAGAGTGGTTTTTCACATCTTTCTCTTTTGCTGGCTACAGGAATCTAAGTAGGATCTCTGATAGCTGAAGTTTGTAATAATTACAACTTGGGTCCTGCTGTGATTTCAGAATGTTGTGAGTGTTAAAAATGGGACTTCTTAATTTGAATTATTGATCCGTGTGTTTGCTCAGACAGCCATTCTCTCCCCCCAATAGGCAAGTAAATCTTAACTGACAAGGACTTACAGTTTTGAAAAATATTAGGCAACTCTGGAACTTCAAAGACAGTCAGAGCTGTGAGCTGTCTTCTTAAGACATTCTTCATGGAGTATAGGTAAAGCCTGGCATTTTAAGAGACCGGCACGGGAGTGGGTGATGTCTGAGGCAGCAGGCCTTTCTCAGGTGGTCTTCACAGAGCTTCACAAATGTAATGTGTGCACGTAAGTCACTTGGGGATCTTGTGAAAACACAGATGTGGATTCAGCAGGTCTGGTATGGGGCCTGAGACTCTGCATTTCTAGCAGCCCTCAGGTGATGTGGATGCTGCTGGGTCACGATGGAGTTTTTGAGGAAGGTTCTAGAACATACATTGTCATAAAGAAACTAATACAGGCCTGACTCTGCTAGTGGGCTTGTTCTTTCCTTCCAAATCCTACAAACTCACTGTTCCCTGAGTGGCAAATCAGGACAACTGCATCCCGTGCTAGGCTGTCCTCAAGCAGAGTGATCCAGCGAGAAGGTTATCTTGGGGGAAACTGGCAGTGACAAGTGCATACACTTGGCTGACTGTTGCGAGAGATTAACCAAATCATGACCTCTGTGAAGTGACACCAAAGCAGGCTCCAGGAATAAATGATAAGACAACAGAAGCGGATGAGAAATGATATAGCCAAATTCAAGAAAACTTCAAAAAAGAAATATAAAACCATCCGAGAAGCGAAGACTATTGAAAGCCACTCAGGCAGGATTGCTGACAGATAATGAGGGACAACAAGGCAGACTTGAGTGATTAAAATTAAATTTAATCAAGGGCAAGGGTTAAAAGGGATTCAAGAGCAAATGATAGCAATGGAATACAGAAAAAAAGGAGATGCACATAACTGGTGTATGTTGGGTATAAATGATACACCTACACTAAACTAAAGCAATGAAAAAAAAGTTTAAGGGAAAGAAGACATTCGATAATATAATTTATGACTGTTTTCCTGAAATAAAATAGTATATGATTTTACAGTTTTAAAGAGAAGGGGTTAAAGGTAAAAATTAAATAGCACTAGAAAACAAAAGTTTTAACAGAACACAATTGTTATGCCTAAAGCAAAGACCCAACAATGTAAACAAAACAGAAAAAAACATTTAAGGATATAATTTAAGAGAGAATAATGGCCCCCCAGGAAAAACTGATAGAAATTAATCTGTACTGAGATATGTCTTTACATAATTCTCAGGTTGCAAAAAGAAAGTGGGACTCTTAGGGCACTTCAGTTAAATTACGTATGAGAGGAAAAGAATCAGACTGATTTCAGACCTTATGTCCGTGATAATTCAATACCAGAAGACAGTGGGGAACTGCATAAAACACCCTCAGGGAAAGAAAACGTGTCACCTAAAATTTATAGCCAGTCAAATTATCATTCAGATATAAAGGCAACGGACAGCTATTTCCTATCATATAAGAATTCAAGGAATGTAGTTCTTCTCCACTGGATTTGAGAGTGTTTTTTTCATTTGGACATTGGGGCAGAGATAATCTGGTGCTTTCGTATAGTTTTTAACCTATACATGACTATGCCTACCACACGAAGATGGAGCTTTTGACAGGGACCATCATCTCGACCAAGATGGGCAAGGCACCCAAGCACGTGAATACAGCCGCAGCTGTGGTCAAAGGTGTCCGGTGCGAGCCACATGCCACACCATGGGTGTTGCTGCCTCCTTCTTGGAGTTGGTTTAGTTTAGTGGGCCGATTAATTGCTAATCACTGAGTCTCTACCTCCTGTTGCTGAGACTGGCAGCTGGCCACAGTCAGCTGTTGAATAAAAGGTCATGTTCCAACCCTCAACATCCTTCTTCTTTCTACTCATCCTCAACAAAACCCACCTCAGCCCACCCCACACTTTCAGGCTGAACATCCTGAATCCTCCCCTATATCCATTCAACAAATATTTATTTGTGCTGATCGTGGGCCAGGTGTTGTGCTCAGCACAGATAAGGAGTTGATCATAAAAAAGACAGGCCCCATCTCTGATATCATGGAGCTTCAGTTTAGAGAGGGAGGGAGAGATGTGACTCAAGTCACTGCATTCTTATTGAATTAATTAATAAAATGATGGTAAGTGAGGTGAATGTAAAAGTCATGGCGTCATGGGGACACACAGAAGGGTGCCAGCTGCGCATTCAGAAGGACCAGGGAAATTTCCCAGGAGGAAGTCGGGCTGATGTGGAGGCTGGAAGGTTGTGTAAGATGGATCAGAGTCGGTCCTCTGAAGAACACAGAGAGAATTTTCCGGGAACAAAAGTAGCATGTGTGACGCTCTTGAGTTGGGCAAGAGTGGAGCCAATGTGAATGACTGACAGATCAGTGGTCTAAAGTGTCATGAGCAAGGATGGGCGGAAGGCATTAGAGGATGCTGAACAAGGAGGTCAGACCTTTATGTCTTGGTGAGGAGTTGACACCAATGACTTGGGCAAATACACGCATTTCCTCATGTCATAATAACAAGCCAAGCCTGTCTGGGACTCCTCAGGAAAGTTATTGCAACAGCCTTCTGGCTAGCCTCCTCGCCTCCATCCTCTCCTAATCTAGTCCAACAAATAATTCTCAGCATATCATGCTGCTGCTCTGAATGGGTCAGGGTCTCCATGTTGCCAAGAGGATAGAGTCTAGACCCCATCCTCTGATAATTAAGATCTCCCATGACCCCGTCAACCTTTCCTACCCTGCTTTACTTTTTACCCCGATACTCACAGTACACTGCAGCCAGATAGATGTATTTACCAAGCATGGTTTTGGTTTGTTCATAATTGCCTTTGCTGAGATGCCAGAAGCTTTCCCTTTCCTCTGAGCTTCAAAAACTCTGGCATGTGTCAAGGCAATAGCATCCAGTAGAAAGATCATGGGCTTTGGTACTGCAGGAAAAGGGATTCAAATTCTTGCTACTTACTAGCTGTGTAACCTTTGGCAACACCCTTAATCTCATCATACTTTCATTTCCCCATTATTAAAAGGGGGAAAATAACAGTAATTGTTGTAACTATATATCAGAGATCTATTTACAGATATTGAAGTATAGTTGATTTACAATGTTTCAGCAAAGTGATTCAGTTACGCACACACATACATGTATTCTTTTTTCAGTCTTTCAATAATGAAATAATTGAATATAATAATGGAATAATTATCATAATGGAATAATATTCTACTCAGTATTACAAGGTATTGAACATAGTTCCCTAGGCTACACAGTATGTCCTTGCTGTTTATCTGTTTTATATATAGTAGCATACACCTGTTAATCTCAAATTCCCAGTTTATCCCTCCCCCTCTTTCCCATTTGGTAACCGTAAATTTGTTTTCTATGTCTGTGAGTCGCTTTCTGTTTTGTAAATGAGTTTATTTGCATCATTTTTTAGATTCCACATATAAGTGATATCATATGGTATTTGTCTTTCTCTGTCTGACTGACTTCACTTCGTATGATAATCTCTAGGTCCATCCATGTTTCTGCAAATGGCATTATTTCATTCTATGGCTGAATGATATTCCATTGTATATATATACCACAACTTCTTTATCCATTCATCTGTTGATAGACATTTAGGTTGCTTCTACATGATAGATTTTATGAGAATTAAATAAGATCTCTCTTTCTCTCCCTTCCTGTCTCTAAACACACACACACACACACACACACACACACACGGCATGCATCAAATAGCTCAGGCCTGTTACTTACTGGAGGTTTAAATAATAGTAGTTACTATTTGTTTCACTATTACTGCTGGTGGTGTTGCAGATCTTACTACTACTACTTCTTTTACTTATTACAACTGCTACTACTGGTATTCTTCAAGTCCTACTGTCTCTGTTAATTTTTCCTTGGCCATCAAATTTCACAAGAAATTCTCTCATCTAAAGGTGTTATTGTTTAAACTACTCACTTATTACATACTATCATATACTGATACATATTATCATATACTGCTAGTTCCATGTCCTGTATAAGAAGGTCAGCAGCTCTTGTTTTTAGCTGGGTGTTGTAAATGTGATAACAAGCTACAAGCTGATGTTAAACACCAAATGGTAGGTAGGCTCAATCACTCATCAGTCCCTGAGAACTTTTTTCTTAATTATTAGTAAGGCAAGAATTTCAAACCAGGACTTCTCACCTAGTTTCCTATGTGTGTCTTGATTTTGAGGAAGTTGCTAAACCACAGTGGGTTTCCGTATCTTCCTGTCTAACTCATGGTCTCTCACTCATCCCCTCCTTCTCACTTGGGTTCCTGATCGGATGAGTGTTGGTACCAACAACTCAGAAGACCTTCGATTTAGTGTCACATTGTCCTGGTGCCATGACTACTCCTTGTTCCCCTCTTTCTTTTCCCAACTTATTCATTTCTCACCATGATAAGAACTTTCTAGGCTCATACTGTACTTCTGTTGAATATCTATGACTTCCATTCATACTTTCATCCATTCATTCGCAAGTATTGAGTGAGATTATTTTCTTTTTTTTATATGCCAGGTCCTGTGCTTTGCACCAAAGATGTTGCAGAAATAGATGAATGCAATACCACCCTGGCTCTTATGGAGCTTACAGTGTAGTGGTAGACGCTTCCACAACCTTCACTGATTGTGATTTCATGGGTTTCTGTTTTCCTGTTGAAAAGATCAACAGCGCTTTCTGGGGTGTGTCTTCTTAGTGATGGAATGACCGATATCCTGGGCTGGCCTTTGGGTCCCACCGCTTGTACTCCCCTGTCCTAGTACTCTTCCAGTGTGACTAAGTGCTTCAAGTTCATTTCTCCCAGACCACATTCCAGAGGTCAGGAAACTAGCTTGACTCGCTGTCCACTGTATGCCCACCACCTTGAACAGTACCAGGCATCTAGTAGGTGCACAACAAATACTTGTTCAATGATTACGTAACTCTGTCAGCAAAGATGTCACCTTCGTCCAAATGGACAGCCCTTGAGCCCTCGACACAGTGTATGGCCGTTTAGGGATCAACCTGGACCCAGACCGGAAGCTGAATCCCACTTTCAGCACTGGTGACCTAAATGACCTTGGGAAAGTCACTTAACTTCTCTGAGGCTCTGATCACACACAAATGGGGAGACAACAGTAATGAGCTCATGGAGTGACCCTGAGGACCTGAATAAGCAGTAAGTCTAGAGAGCCCAGAAAACACTCGACATGTGTCTGTCTCATGGCTAGCAACACGCGTTGTCTTCTCACTACTGACCCTTTTCTCTGGCACGTGCGAGAGGGTATCTGGGCAGGGCTGGGGCTGCACATCCTCACTTGAGGAAGAGATGGCTACCTGGCTCCTCCTCTTTCTCTTTCTCCTCCTCTTGAAGCCCTGGTGATGACTGAGGGAGATGCTCATGTCTGCCTTGTGGGTCACTGAGGTCTGTTCCTCCCCAGACATTTTGGGAGCATTCCCTCCTCAAAGGAGAGAAGCTGCCATGCATGTTGTTCTGTTCCACATATGTCTTAATGGTGAGCCACTCCTTCCACACAGATGAATCATCGATGACTTCAAGTCCCCCGGAATATTCCCTCATGTGTAACATATAGCTGTGAGGGACCACGCGTCAGGGGTAACATACAAGGCAGGCACAGATGGAAAACACAGATTGATGGGTTGTCTGGGACTGTGGCTGAGATCCTGATGGTCTGCAAGAACTTTCCACGCTATGGGCTCCTTTCAGGCTCCAGAGCAGTGGCTCTTAACTTCATTTGGAAGGACAGGGATCTGTTACGAACCTTTTTGAAAACCTGATATAAAATCTGAGATATTGACCATTTTATGGGATTCATGGACCCCTGCTCCCTAAATGTCAATTTCAATGACACGGTTATTTCCTAAGAATATACACTCTGTCAGGCCCCAGCAATGGCCTGGGGTTACCGCTGTGACCCCTCTTGGTCCCCTCAAGCTTGCACTGTGGTTGAGGAGACAGATGTTAAACCACTAGTCATGTCAATTCCTAAGTCATTAGAACTGCGGTAAGTGCTGTGCCGAACAGGAGAAGGAGCTGCAGCACAAAACACGGAGGGGCCTTACCCAGTTTAGAGACTAGGGGAAAGGAGGAGCACACTACAAAAACTCATTTAAAGGAACTACATTGAAGGTCACCCCAAGAGGAGGAGGAGGAGTCAGGAAGTTGGATATGCGAACAAAATATCCCTAAACGACTGTAGGCAAAGAGACCTTGAAGATGCAGAGAAGCTAAGACAATGCCGGTGAATCTGAAGCACAGAGAAAGAGAGAGCCAGGGGTGAGAAGCGATCTGGAGAGGTAGCCACACAGGCTACACTGAGGAGTGCATAGAACTCACCAAAGATAAGGTCCAGTTCGCACCGAGGAAAGGTCTGGAATCATAATCAACTCATCGTCACTGTTGATTTTATGCACCACAGTCAGCTACTGAATCTCCCAACTAACCTACCAAAGATGTGCTAGGAGCTGAAGTCAGAGACTTACCTTTCCAGTCCCAGATGATCCACCCACCTGTCCGTGCATCCGTCCATCCATTTATTCATTCATCCAACAAGTATTTACTCAATGACCAGGAACAGCTTTGTGCTGGTTGCTGAGGTAACTTGATGGATAGGACCCCACCCCGTCCTTCAAAAGCTTACAGTCAAATAAGAAAGACAATTACATAGGAAAGGATAACACAAGGAACTCCAGGCTGGGATAGAGGTAAGTGTTAAGTATTAAAAGAGCACAAGGAGTGGGGCACACCCTGGAGAAGGCTTTCTAGAAGTGTTCCAACCTGAAACATAAGAATGAAGAGGATGTGGGACAAAAATATGACAGGAAGTGTAAAGGTCAGAAGGTGAAGGAGATGGAGATGTTTGAGAAGTGACTCAATTCAGGGTGGCTGGATGAAAGGATGGGATAGGGTGAAATGATAAAGGTGAGATTGGAGAGGTAAGTTTGGGGTCAGGCCATGGATTTTTACAAAGGTCAATGGAGAGCATTAAAGATTTTGCTTTATTTTGCTCTGATATTTTTGTTTATTATCTTTGCTTGTATTCGTGTTGCTGATTGGATGGGTGGTTAGTTGGTGGGTTGGTTTTTAGCAGAGACAATGTATGAGGGATACAGTTTGATAAATTCTGCACTTGGGTGGAGGCTGTTTGTTTTTTTTAAAGGCTTATTTTTTATTATGTTTTACTGGGCTTTATTTATTAATTTATTTATTGGCTGCATTGGGTCTTCATTGCTGTGCACGGGCTTTCTGTAGTTGCAGTGAGCAGGGGCTACTCTTCAATGCAGTGCACGGGCTTCTCAGTGCAGTGGCTTCTCTTGTGGAGCACAGGCTCTAGGTGCATGGGCTTTAGTAGTTGTGGCACACGGGCTAAATAGTTGTGGCTTGTGGGCTGTAGAACGGAGGCTCAGTAGTTGTGACACACGGACTTAGCTGCTCGGCAGCATGTGGGATCTTCCCGGAGCAGGGATTGAACCCGTGTCCCCTGCATTGGCAGGTGGATTCTTAACCACTGTGCCACATAGGAAGTCCCGAGACCAATTGATAATGATACAAAAACATATTTACAGGAGCCATGCAGATGATGGAATAAGAGAAAGAAACATGGATTGAGTGCCTTCTGTGTGCAAGTCACTTACTCTAAATTGGCTCCTTTTAATTTCACGCCCCTTCTGAGCAGAGAAGGCGTTGCCGAGGATCCAACTGGAAAACTGGGGCCCTGGGGGAAGCGGCTCTGTTGAGGTCACACAGCTTGGGAGGTGCAGGGCCCGGGCGTAGACCTGGACTGTCTGGTTATGCCGCCTTTCCATTACACCATGCTACCCCTCCACTTCTCCCCAAACTGATCATTTCCAACTGTGTGGACTAGTCATTTCTAAGACTGACTTGAAGACACCCTAAATTATCTTATTATCCCAAGGGGAGGTTGGAGAGTGGCCAAGCTTTCTCTCAAAGCAAGTTAATCTTAAATAGTTTAAATTGGGGAAAAAAGGCTCCCATGTAAAGTATCTAAAGTGTAGTGAGTGTTTATTATGGACCAAGCACTGTGCTAAATGCTTTGTCTTTTTTGTTAGTTGGGTTCCATTATGGTCTCCATCTTATGGAGAGAGAAATGGAGCCTTAGATAAAGAATTTTGCCCGGTGTGTTCGGCAGGTGGGGGGCTGGGATGTGAACCCAGGTAGTCTGACCCCAGAAGCTCCACTTTTAATCACGTGACTGCACCGCACCTACACATCCCTGCATCCACACATCATACAAGGCCTGCTTCCACCCAAAAGAACTCTTAGAAGAAAGTGGAGGTTGCTTGCAAAATCGGTCAATCCACATAGAACCTCAGAAGGCCTGGGAATCAGTTCAGTACACGCATGCTCTGTGTGTCCCAGAAAAGAGCCGTGACAAAGAATCTTGAACCACAGCAGTGCCAGTGGTTGACCTTCAAGCTTTAGCTACAGCTCTCTTGCTTGTCTTTACTGAGGGAAGAACTTTCCTTCCTGCTAAAACAATTTTCCTTTAATCTTTTCTGCAGAAGAAAACTCAGAATGAACTTTTGGGGTTCACTTCAATGTGATGGGAGTTTTCAGTGAGCGTGAGGGGCTCTGGTGTCATGCCAAGTGGGAGATCTGCTGCCCTCTTTTCTTCCCCTTTCCTTCTCTCTCTCTCTCTTTTTTTTTTCCTGTGTGCAGCTTATGTAGAACATCTGGTTTTAAAAGTGTCGCAATTTTTAAACATGTTATAATGCTCATGGGATCAGAATATCAACAGCTGTCCACTGCGGTGAACCACATGTCTGGAAAACATTCCTTGAAACTGAGTTCTTAAATAAACATAAAGCATCTATAACACATGATGCCAAACAACATCCATTTGTAAACTGACTATTTAGACCAGATGAGGTGCAAACAATGGTTGTCTTGGTCTGACTGTCAAAGTGGGAAGGGAAGCTTAATTTTTTTTAGCCCTGAGTTTCTCTGGAGATCCTGGGCCTCTGAGCCAAGGGGGAGTCTTCACTAAAATACCTATCTGTGTCTCTTCCTCTCTCATTGCTGCTGGGGTCTGCTGGTTTTCACATTACTCCCTAAGCATTTTCTTATCTCTGGCTTACAGTTCATGGAAGTATTTTTTTCCCCCTATTTTTTTTTTTTTTTTTCATATATCAAGGTCTCCAGAAAAGTAAATGATACATGACTTTAGTCTATAGCTACCTATTTGTCTTTCTGGCTCCTGAAGTCTCTGGCTCCTGACATCTCCAGGAGAGAACTCTACACCTACATACTTCCATAGGCACGTGCGTGCACGCACGTATAGAGCTGTACTTGTACCAGGCACCATCCTAAGACATTTCTGTGTATTAAACAAATTAATCCTCCAAACAACTCATGATACAAATACGACCATTAATCTCAGTTTACAGATGAGCAAACTGGGGCACAGAGAGGTTAGGTAACTTGATCAAAATCACAGAGCTGGTACATGGTGGTGGATTAAGTTTGATATATAATTAAATCTAGGAACCATTTCCCCATAGTATGATCAGGGTTCCATTTAAGGCATTAGGAAGTGTAGCGTACCATGCTTTTAGTAAACTAAATCAAGATATTTGGTTGGCCAAAAAGCTCATTCGGGTTTTTCCATACCATCTTACAGAGAAAACTGAACGAAATTTTTGGCCAACCTAATATATAATTTTACAAGTACAGGTACCCTTATGGGCTTAATGGGACAGGATAATTTGAAGGGCTCTTGACAAAGTTTTTTACTTTTTCCATTGAATCATTGGGATGATACAAAAGGCTCCAGGTCAATGTTGGTTAGGAGTAAGATTGTCTCATAATAGCTAAGAAAAAAAAAAAAAAAAAAAGCCAAAAATTCCCCCAAACCTGAAAAAGTTATCTAGCTGTGAGTATGGCTATTTAATTTTGCCCCCTCTTTAAATGACCTATCAATAAAACGGGGTAGGAGAGAGAGGGCAAAATCATGATTTTTAAAAAATATTTTAAAGATGAACTTCTTAGATGTCTATCATAGTTCAGCTAAAATGTAAAATGTATATGTGGAATGGGGGTATGATTCAAAGCACATTATGTTTTACATGCGATAAAGTTTTATTTACAGTGCATATATTATTCCATTTCTTCACAGTGCACATGGTTCCTGAACTTATGAAAAGAGATGTGAACAGTTCTTAAATATGCCCTTTCAAGCATGTTTATCATTAATTCCAAAGGGTCTGGGTAGAGACCACCATCCCCTGCATCAAGTCAGTATCTGTACTAGTCTCTGAGCATTTGATTTCCTTGACCTGAAGTTTGGTGGTGTGGCCTCAATAAATATACAAATCTGACTTGGGCAACGTTTTCCCTGGTGGGGTACAAGGCAACTTGTAAATAAGTGGCTCAGAATATTCGAACTGGACTCACACAGCCACACTTCGGGAAACATGGCACCTTTCTCAAGCTCATATTTTCACCTTGATGCTAATTCTGCTGCAGAAAGGCTCTCACCTCCTCCCCAGTGTAAAGTCAAAATCTACATTTAAATGGAGACATTGCGGCAGTACAGTCCAGGAAAGCTAGTAAACACAAATCCTACTGCGATTTAACTGGAAATAAACTCTGATAAGTTAAGAAAGAAAGAAAGAAAGGAACAAGGAAAAGAAATAGCATGTGAAGTGGTTCATGAATTTCTGTTGGGAAAAGTAGAAAACCAAGTGAAACAAAAACAAAAGGACAATGATTTGGAAAAATTCCAACGAACAGAATATTTTCTACCATACAGGTGTTTAACTGTAATAAGCCCATATTGAAGGTACAAATATGATGGGCTTATCTTTGAATTAAAACAACAACAGAAAGAGAACAAGGGCAATATGAGGGTGTTTTTTTATACTCATATTTCTAAACCTCATAAAATATTAGTAGCTGAATCAGCTATAAAAATTAATGGCTCCAGATTCCATTGTGTTACTCTCTTCAATTTCATTTTATCACCATTCTTTTTTTTTTTTTTTCTTCCTCTCTTTCAGTTTTTGCCTTTCTATCTTCCTAAGTTGTTTGGGGTACCAGTGTTTATGAGCTTTATAAGCTTGATAAGACATGTAGGGCAGAATTTCTAACAAAAAGGGTAGAACAAAAGCTTGTCTGAATCCTTACATTAGATTTTCTATGGTACAGTTAGATTGTGATAACAGATGGTGATAACATTGTCAAAAGGAAGAAAAAACATTCTGGCCTTCATTACCGAGTTTGTTGCAAACTCACTTTTTCTTTTGTTCATTCTTTTTTTTTTTTTTTTTTCTTTTTTAATAGCAAGGACTAAAACTTCCAATTTCCTCAGGCCTCACCTGGCCTTTTAAAATGTTTTCAGGCCACTGTGAACACCAAACTCAATTCTGAATTTGCATTTACATAATATAATTTTTACCATCAATTAATCGATTGCATTTAAATTCCTAAAAGTATCCAGTGAGTAATAACTACCCCCGGGTGCTATAAAAAGTTAATTTCCAAACACAAAGGCCACTTTGACTTTCAAAAAGCTGAATTGAGTTTCCCATTTGAGGCAAACCCCACCTCCCCCCCAAAAAAGGTCTGTGTTTTTTATGACCACCCTGAAGATTTTTCTAGAGAGTTATTTCCTTCAAACAGTGAAGGAAAACATCAGGGTTTTGAGGCCAGGAAGGTGAATTGAGTGAACCGTAAGAGACCTGTCTCTGGAAGATTCTGCGTGTCCTACCTGGGTTCATCATGAATGTTAGCGTGACGGGGGACAACTTTCTTGGATATAGAGAATGGCCACCCACCTACAGTCATAAAAAGACTGGCCAGAGGACCCAGCATCTGGATATTGGAATTATGCCGACCGATCACACAGTGAATCCAAAGTCAAATGTACAATGGATGTTCAATAGATAGAGTAGCGTGATGAACCAAGCAGGATAGTTTTTGGAATGAGAAGACCTGGGTTAGAGACCCTGTTCTACCATTAACATGCTGGGTGGCCCTGGGCAGGTCACCTAACTTCTATCTGATAATGCCTATCTTCAGACATTGTTGCCACAAAGTAGTTCAATGATGGACGTGGAAGTGCTTTGTGAAGCCTGGGGTGCGTGGAGCGGTGGTTGTTGCTGCAATAGATGCAGGTGTGTTAGGGAAGTGTTTCCCGTCCTCTGTTTGTTGGGTTTGTTTGGATGTGAATGAATCAAGTAGACAAATCCTCCCACACCTATTCATCCTAAATTTAGCCTTTTAGGCATCCAATTGATAGTTTAAACCTTAGTTGGAGATAAATAGTAAATAATAGCTCAGTTACAGACTCTTAGGTGTTACAAGCTGATATTTCCAATAACCAGAGTAATCAAGCTACTAGAAAATGAATTAATTTGGGATCTGTAGTAAATGTCAGCTTGGGTCATGCCTGTTTCCTGCACTGCTATCATTTACATGTCTGTCTCCCTGACAGAACTGAATTCCTCAAAGACAGAGACCAGGACTTATCCATCCTGGGATAGTCTCCTTCTGTTCCTCCCCCTCAAGCACCTAGCACTGAGCCTGGTTATCGTTGGTGCTCAATAAATGTTTGGTGAGTGAATGGACAAACGATGGGAGAAATATAAAACCAATGAGGTGGAATCTAATTCCACAGCCTGCAAATCAAAATCAGACTGCAAATGGAGGTCGTTTTCACAGGGATATATCTCAGCGTCACGTGCAGTTAATCAGAACACAGCGAGTTTTTTTTTTTTATAAGCATAAGACAGATTATATATATATTTTTTTCACATGGTCCCTAAATAGCATCCTCTTCAACTAATTTCAAAACCAAATGGGATGCTTGAAACACCAAATCGAATGCTGATGTGGGTTGGCGTGTGGATAATTCACAAAGGCTGCATCTTCAGAGCCATGACACAGTCAGGCGTGGCCAAAGAGTTAGTGGAATTGATGGGGTGTCCTCATGGCTGTAAAATTGTCCCAAATTTTCCAGCAAATTGCTCTAGCCAGGGTGCCTTGAACTAGGCAGCCCCAAACACAATTCTTCTCCACGTGGACCCAACTTGAGACTATCACTTAGGCGGCAGAATGCAGAGCAGAACGTATGTTAAAAGTTAGTCTATTTACCAGTTTCGCAACCCAATCAATTGACTCCGAGGGCAGTCTAATGTAGACCTGTGTATGACTCTGGCTTCCCTGTACTTCTTTGGGCCTGAGTCTAAAGCAGGAGTAATATTCTCCATGCAGTTGTAGTTTATTGAGTTGACACAGCCCCTAAGATTGTCCCATATGGAGGGCTTTAGGAAGACACAGTCTAGTGGATATGTTCAGAGCACGTCTTTGGCCCCAGGCTGCCTGGGTGAAAATCTGAGCTGTACTACCTCCCAGTCATGTGACCTTGGGCAAGTGACTCAGCCTTCCGGTGCCTCAGTACTGCATCTATAAAATGGAGATATTATTAAAAGCACCTATCGCAAAGGATTGCTCTAAGGATTATACAAGCTGATGTGGAAGAAGTACATAGAACATTCCCTAACACTGAGTGAACACTACCTAAGAGTTTGCTCTTAGACTACATTGAAAGCCACATTTGTATGAAACTATTGAACTTATATTTGCTTTTTGAAAGCAAACCAAAAAAACCCTCTTCCACTCAATTGCTCTTAAATCTAAAATTGAGACCTTAATGCTGTAGAATATCTGCTGCAAAGCTGCTTCCAAAAATGACAAAAGCTGCTATTTCCCAGGGGTGTGTGAGGGTGTTTCAAAGGACATGCAAAGCCACATGCAAAACATAAGTGTTTTTTCAAAGGCATGAACAAACAAAATCTTGCTGTGCATCTTGCAGCTAAAATTTTGCTTGACAACTTGGAAAATGAATGACAAATAGCAACCAATTTTTATGTATTATTATAAAATATAAAATAATATAAAATATATCCACAAAAGTGGATCTATTGTGGAATGAAGGGGAGAATGCCATGAATTTTCAGGTTACAGGAGCCCTTGAAGAAATTTTACATTTGGATTTCTGCTTTGAGTTCATCCAGCCATGGACCCCACACCTCAGCCCAACAGATGTCTTGGGACTGGGGGCCTGAAGTGCCAGGAGAGGAACCTGGCAAAGATTGCCTGGGTCAATGCTTCTCAAACTCTATGTGCAGAGCAGTAATTTAATATTTATTTCAGACTAATAGTCATATATAAACTACAACAAAAATGAATTATTGAAAAAAGAAATAAAGCAAAAAGACATACGAAATATAAGCCTTACTTTTTAAACTATTAGGTCAAGCAGACAAAATTAGTGTCAAATTGCTATAAAATTTCCTAAATGCGGACCTTCCAACTCTACACTTATCTGGTTGTGAACTGGTAAGGAACTGTTTGACGCCCAGGCCATACTTAAATAGCTGCCTCAAGAGACTCAAGAGTAGAATTTTGAGCCTTGCTGAGTGAGCAATGGGGCTCTGTATGGCCACAGAGTTCAACCTTCCCCCTAATTAATTTCATCCTTGGGCAAAATATTGAATCCTGTTAAAGCAGCAGTGAGCTTCCTTGACTCCCTGTTGGTGGCTCAGGCAAGGTGGGCCTGGACTAACCCCTTAGCAGGATGCACTGGGGTTCTCAGCATCCCCAAGGCCTCAGTTCCATCAGTTACTGGGTCTGAGAGATACAACTCTCAAGTGTATCTCTTTGGAGGTCAGAAGCCATTGGAAACGAACAAGTATGAGGTGGTAAATTTCGTGATTTGGGGAGTTCCTTCCAGTACAGCAGATCTTGACCTTTCTGAGAATTCATTAGAAGCTGAAGCCTTTCCCACTAAAAAAAAATCCAGTGGCCCAGACCAACACACCTCTATATAAATGAAGGGGTTCAGCGATTGTCTGAAACCCACCCAGAGGTCCCAGTGTACAAACTCCAACTTTGGGGTTAGTGTAGACTATTAACTAAACTGGACATCGATAAACAACCCTGCCAGGAGGCATTTCCACCTCTCTGGATGGTTCTATTACCACATTCACCACTACACTTTCTTACTTCTCACTTGCTCTGGCCAGCCTGACTCTTCTTCCTGTCCTTGCAGCTCCACAGTGAGAGGGCCTCGGTCTTGCAGGCCTGGAAGGGGCACGATGGGATTAGCTCTGTCTGCTTTCTCATTAATTCTGGAAGCAAACCAGGCCTGCCCAGGACAACTTCTCTATGGTGGTGCACCCCTGAGACGATCAGACAGGCGGGTCCCACCCTTCCCTTATGAGGTAGCGTCTTCTGCAGCTGACGGCTGCACCCAAACTCAGAAGTTGTTTAATGATGGGCTTCAGGTGGGGCTTAGGTAAGAGATGGTATTACTAACAGAATGGCTCAGAGCTGCAATTTCCAAATGCTTGGGAGGTACTTTGACAGCCAAGGGCCATTTCAGGAACACAGTGGTTAGTAAACCTTACCCACCTAACCAGGATGTTTCAACTCAGGATGCCCTAGCTGAACACAGTCAAGGTGTGAGAACATCGACTTGGGCTGAGAGATAGTATCATGGACATTGATAGTTGCCTATCTAATACCTGCTGCCTCATTTGTCTTTCCTAACTGTACCTCGATTTTGCTCAGATACAACATAATATGATAAAGACTTGTCATGCACCGAGACTGTCAAAGAGCCTGGCATTTATTGATTTATTCAAACCTCATAACCAGCCAATGAAGTGGGCTTATTATTATCTCTATCACACAGATGAGGAAACTGAGGCACTGAGAAATCAATAATATGTCCAAAGTCATACAGCTAGTAAGTGGCACAGGCATGATTTGAATCCCAGCCTTCCCAGCTCTGGGGGTGAGACTTGTTTAGTTTAAGCCAATCAGAGGATGGCATTTTTATGTTGGCTGCTATTGGTCTGGTCAGACACATGACCTGAGATGGACCAATCAGATGGAAGGAAAGACTGTAGCCTGAAACTGGGAACAAGGAAGTGTGATGCTCCCTATTGTTACATCCCACAGGTAACTCATGCAGAGCAGAAAAATGGAAAAATTACCCAAGTCCTTGTTGACATCACTGACCACTGAATCAACTAGTCCTGGAATCTGCCCTACTTCTGGACAATATGTGATATACAAAGTAATGCATTTTTCTATTGCTTAGTTCTAAAAGCATTCAAAATGATATAGATGCATTTTAAAAATCTATCAGAGTGGGCCTTGACCGAAGGCCAGGATGAAAACTTTTGGGAATTACAGAATACCAGACTAGGTTGAGGATGCCCTATTAGAGACTAACTCTCAAGTCTTTAGGGAGAGGTTATCTATGTGGCAGGTCTGCACGACCACGGTTGCTCCTTTGGCTTATTATTACCTGGATGTGTCTGTGCGTGTGTGTGCACACACGTATGTGTGTTTAGATGTGTACACGTGCATACATCTGATCACGCCCCTTAGAAGGCATGGGGGCAAAGATGGGAGTTAGGGAATCTACCTCTTGGATTCATGGGGCTTCCGTTAGCAGTTCTAGTGAAAGTTGAGTAACTTATCAAGAATCCTACAACTAGTAAATGTCAGAGCCGTTTACACACACAGGTATGTATCTTCAAAGACCATAATTAGCCACTACACTTTCCTTCTTAGATCAAGTTCCCCAGAAGCAGAACCTGAGACAGGGTTGAGGCACAAGATTTGTTGAAGGAGGGAGGGAGTCAGGGAACAAGATAGGGCAAGAGAAATTGCTAAGCAAGGATCTGGCCACAGCTGGAGTCTAGTTCTAGCTTAATCCCAGTAGAAGCTCCAGAATAAGAACTGCACCAAAGAACTGGTCCAGCTGGGGGTGGACCCTTACGCCGAGGTATCCATATGTCTATCAATAGGTCAATGCACGGCCCCCTGCGCGGGGAGGGGTGCAGGGAAGATGGTGTAACCTTGGCAAGGGGGCTCCAGTTGGCTGAGAAGGGGACAGCTTTCAGCCCTTAGCAGTCAGCACAGCAGCTGGGGGACAGATGCAATGGCCTGCTAAAGGGATCTGGAAGGAGCACCCTCAAAATCTATAGGGAACAATATTCAATATCCTGTGATAAACCATAATGGAAAAGAAGAAATAATGAGAAAGAATGTATTTATATGTGTAACTGAGTCACTTTGCTGTACAGCAGAAATTAACACAACATTGTAAAGCAACTATACTTCAATAAAAAATAAAATTTAAAAAATCGACTGCAGCTTCTATCTGTATATGCTAGTCTCTTCGTCTAGAAGGCCCTTCTCCAACTTTTCCACCCACACACAAAGGCACACGCATCTCCTCCAAGACTCTTTATCTCCTCCTGTCCCTCAAGGAAATGGCCTGCATCTTATTTCTCTCAAATCAACATCTCAGAACTGCACACGCCCGCCACGTCCCTCCAGCGCTCGGCAGATGCCTGGCACAGAGTGGAGGCTTCAATAAATGTTTGTGGGATGCATGAATGGAGAAATGAATGGATTTCATGAATCCACATGCTGCTAATTTGGAATTTGTGATACTTTGGAGACAGAATATTTATTGAGTAAAAGTTTGGAAAAAATACTCTAACTTGGGCTTTTACTGCTTATGTAGTTCATTACTAAGGAATGCAAGTTTCTAGACCTCCTTCCCCAACCCATTACGGTCCATGTTTTATAATATGCAGAATAATTATAACTTGAGAAACTGTTTTTCTTTTAAAGGAACAGCCAACCTCTGCTCTAATGAGACCTCTTGGTTAATTTGGAAGAATTTTCTTCACTCCCTCCCCTCCCTCCCCTCCCCTACTCCTTAATCCAAACTAAGCTTCACACAACTTGGTGAATGAGAATTTTCACTTTTAGTTCAGCTTCTATAGAATACTGGAGGATGAATGGTAGGACACAGATGATTCCAAAGAAAGCTGGTTCTCCGAGCAAAATGCAGGAGCAAAACTGATGCTAAAACTTGGTTATTGATTTAGCTTGTCTTCCATTTGATGGTACAAATGTCTTCCGTTTGATATCCAGAAATTTAGGAAAGGGAGAGATGATGCAGTAATTCTGCTGCTGTTTAAGTTTGAGGACCACTGGCCTGGTAGGTAGGAGTTGGGCAGACCTTGTTCAGAGTATCACCTGCCACTTGGCCGCCTATGAATAATCCCCCCAGTACTCACTCTCTGTTTGTAAAATGTGGATACACTGGTGGTGTTGTACGAATTCACGAGTCTGTGTAGGTCAAGCTCTCAGTACAGCTCCTGGTACAGATTGCTTTCTTTGTCATTCCTACACTATCGGTGGAAAAAAAAAACATGGAGAACAGAAGAAGTCCTAACATTTTCTCTGATTGGCTCAGGAAGCCAGAATAAGGGAGTAAAAGGGGGGTGGTGCTTGGGATAACAGGGAAAGGTGAGGGCTCAAGATCTAGGATAGAGGAAGAAGGGAGAGATTCCTGGGCAGTTCTGAGGACCCAGAGAATGTGTACTGAGCTAATGCTGTGTCCTACACAGGGCTGGGAGCTGGAGATCAGAGGTGAACAGGATGGACATAGGTCCCCAGCTCTCCTCGGAGGGACTTATACTTTAGCAGATGGGGTGGGAATTGTGTGTTTGTTGAAGCCAGCATCCCATAGAAGATTACCATGGGAGGGGGCACCCAAGTCACTTCTTTGCAGAGAATAGATCTACAGGTTCCAATGAACAAACACTGAAGCCAGAAGATTTCTGTGGGTGGAAGGGCGGGGATGTGGGGTGGTCAGGCACCCATCACTTTAGCTTGCTGGGGTGGCCAGAGTGACTTGTTAGGATAGCATTTCTCCTCTCTTCCTAGTGGTACCATGTGCTCCTCTCCCCGAGTCCCCAGTTCTTCATCCCCAGCCTTTCCCCAAGCCCTTGACTCAGAGAGTTCATCCCCAAATACGGCAGATATGTTGAAATTCGGGAGGTCAAAGAAAGAACACAGAATGATGGTGATACTAACAATTCGTAGTGGCTTCCTGCTGTCAAGTGCCAC
Organism: Hippopotamus amphibius kiboko; assembly: GCF_030028045.1. NCBI lineage: Eukaryota > Metazoa > Chordata > Mammalia > Artiodactyla > Hippopotamidae > Hippopotamus > Hippopotamus amphibius. The sequence goes on along the minus strand of NC_080201.1, from coordinate 8,314,157 downwards.
GTCCTGTGTGCCAGGCCGTGCTTTTACATGCTGCACATTAGTTCATTTTCATCACAACTCCAGGGGGTAAATAGTATTATTTTTTACTTCCATTTTACAGATGAGAAAACAGAGTCTTCATGAGATTAAACAGCCTGCTCACGGCACAGACCTGGTAAGTGACCCTTCCACGCAAACCCAAATTTACACCCGCAGAAACTGAGTCCAGAAAACCCAGGGCAGGGGCTTTTCTCAAGGCTTCACAGCTGCCAAGACCAGAGTGAGGACTGAAGCCCCTAACACATGTACTTTCATTTACAGCAAACCACAATGCAATAACAGTTTTGTGGCAGATGGTTAAAACCCCTTAAAAAAAAAAAAAAGAAAAAGAAAAAGAAAGAAAGAGAAGAGAAAGAAAAAGCTACTGGTAACGTCGACTGAGAAGTCCTGGAATTTAAAATGGGCCTTAGCCAATTTGCACAATCACCACAGCCGGGCTTATATAGAAAGCGTACGGCACACGCTTTGATTGCCACAACTAATAAATCCACAGAGCCCTCCCTTTTCCCCTGCAACAAAAATCCTTTTCTTCCCTGGCTGTTTAATATGCAAGGCAGATTGGAACATTAGCAGTGCAAAAGGGTAAATAATCTGGTAATTGATCTGGGATTTGTGGATTTTTACCTCAAATTTCTGTTTATGGTAGAAGGTCGTAAGCTATACAAACCTCTATTGATCAGAGCCCTGTGTTTAAACAGACCCTACTGTATTTATTTCTGCTGCTTCTTCAAAGTCAAACAAAAGGGCACCGATGGAGCTAAACCTCGGCATGGCACCGCGGCCGTGTGGCCCATTCACTCGGCGTACAGCTGTTTTCAATCTGCACAGTTTGTCTTTCATATCCATGTGAGACGGAGCAGCCTTCACTTAGCCTGGGAGACAGGCCAGCGAGAGAAGATACGCTGCTTAACCCCTTCCCGGACAATTTCCCGCTCCCTTTCCACACTGAGCAGTGATTCTTAAGAAGCGGGACGTTCCCCTAGAGATGCAAGCAGGGCACAGGGTCGCCTGTCTGGAATCGCCAGCGCATCTGGAGAAGAAGAACCCCATTCCCTCTGCTTCCATCACCGCCCCCCCCCCCCCCCGCCTCGACTTCCCTTCCCTTGCCAGTTCCTCAAAGCTGTCTGCCCCTTGAGAGAGACTTGGGAAGGAGCATGGCATTCTCTGCTGGCTCCGGGTGTTTGGGACTATCCTGCCTGGGGGACGGACGGCACAGGAGCCACTAAGAGCAGGGTGGCTGGAGCCTGGGTGGCTGAGAGGGTCCCTTTCCTACAGTGGACTGAACTCTCTCCCACTTCTGTTTCCTTCATGCCAAACTTAGCCCGCGTTTTCTTAGCCTTGGCCCTGTTGACATTTGGGGCAGAAGAATTCTTTGTTGGGGGAAGGCAGTAGGTCTTAACCTCTTCTTAATTATCTTCCCCTCTCCAGTCCTGGTTTCCTCCTTGGTGAGGTGACCATGAAAGGCCCTAACTTTCAGAGCTGTGCTGTGGACCTGCTGCCATGCACTGTGCTTACCGCCTCACCCCTGGCCTGGAGCGAGGGGTGTTTGATGTACGGTCCTGACCCCTGTCACCCAACGGCCACCCAGAGAACCTGGGAGCCCAGGCAGCAGATGAGAAATCTGCTCCAATCAAGCACCATTGGGATCTGAATGTTCTTTGCCAAGGGGGAAAACTCTTGATTTTTGGAGGGAGCCTGTGGCTTGGCAAACAGGGTCAGAGTGGATTGGCTTTTTCCTTCCACGCCCGGCTTCACTGAGATACGGACATTGGCCTCCCCCTTCGGGGCTGGAGCCGGAGGCAGGCGGCTCACAAACGCTTGGTAATTAACTGCTCTGAGTAGGTGAGTGTGTTCGATAAATTGAAGCCCTTCATAACATAGGGTTAATCTCAGCTTGGCTATTACAGTCACCTGGCTGTTAAATCTTTGGAAAATAATGTATCAGAACCTGGATATAACATGAGTGGTTTCATTGCCCGACCGACGGACAGCACAGACTCTTCCTAAGTGTCGAATATTCTTGGGCACAGTTGCTTTACTTTTCAGCGCCTGCCCCCAAACCTCATTGGTCAATGGATGATGGTGCTGACCTCAAAATCCGGCTCTGAAATAAACAGGGTGCCAGATGTGAGGCTATCACTGTATGTGGGGTGTATCCTTGGCATAACCAAGAAACAGCTGCCAGTATTACAGTTATTATTTTACTGTTATTATCATTAAGGCTCTTTCCTGGGTGTCTAATTCTTATACAAATTCAAAACAGCATTAGGTCCCTGGAGTGGGGGAGGGATAAATTATCAGCTTGGGATGAAGACACACACAGTGCTGTCTTTACAGATAACCAGCAAGGACGCACGTAGAGCACAGGGAACTCAACCCAACATGCTGAGATAACCCACATGCGAAAAGAATCTGAAAAACAATGAATACGTGCACACGTACAACTGAATCACTTTGCTGTACACCTGAAACATTGTACATCAACTCTATTCCAATAACATTGAAAAAAATAACACTAAGTCCATAATCTAAACATGTGTTTGGAGATACTGCGTGATGGGTCCTTGTGATATCCGGGTAATTTTCTTCTTGCCTTGCATTAGGATATTTTGTGTTACAGTTTCAGTTGGAATGTTTGGGGGGAATAAAAAAACTAATGCTCCCTCTTTCAAACTCTGACTTCCCAAGCTGAGAAGGTGTTCCTGAATATGGCAAGGGCCATCGGGGTGAAACGGAGGGTGGGGTAGCAAACTGAGGCCAGGAACTTGAGAGGCAGAGCAAGCAAGCCCCCACCCTGGGTGCAGCACGTCTCAGAGACCTTGATATACATACAGCATTTTGCAGCTTACAATGCGATCTCACCTACATTTTCTCATCTGTATTCACGTGTCCTCCATCATTGGGAGGCCTGTAGACCTCCACCAAGTCACACTGTTAGAGCAAAAGTGAGCCCTGGGGGTTCTGACTCTGAGTTTGGTTCCCTTTCTAGACTGTGTGTGTGCCAGTGTGAACGTGGGCAAGCCTTACATCCTGGGGAGGGCATCCCTTGCTTACGGGGCCTTAAAAATATCCTAGAGGGTCCTGTAACCAGCAACTGAGACGACCTTATGGAGAAAGAAGGAATAAAACCAGGAACCACAGACATTTATCCTCCCAGCTTTTGCTTCCAGCCTTTTTCTCTACTTTCCTCTTTTCCAGAGTTCCTTCTTGGGGCCTCATCCCCCTCACCCACACACCACATTCCTTGTATTTTTCTTGAAGTTCATGTTTATCTACTGCCACTGAATGAAACGATTTGCCTTTGGGCTATGTGTGCTAGGAAGCTGTCTCCTGAAATACGCATTTTGGGGACAAAATTATCCATCTATGTAATCTATAAGTGTCATGACACAATGTAAAATGCCTATAAAACAATGCTTAAGAACCATGATATGGAGCCTCTCTCTTTTCCTTATCAAGTATCCATTTCCTAAATTTTATCATTCTCTGGCCTTTCTTTAAAGTTATACTTATGTAGGTAGCCCTCAACTGTGTGTGTGTGTGTGTGTGTGTGTGTGTGTGTGTGTGTGCGTGCGTGCGTGTGTGTGCGTGCAAGGGTTGTTCTTCAGCTTTGTAAAAATGCCACTATGTTCTGTATCATCTCACTTTTCTTCTCAATATTATGTTTCTATGCTTCATCCAGGTTGTTGACTGTACCTATAGGTAGTTCATTTATTTTCCTTCCTGTCTAGTGTTCTGTCCCATTTATTTATTCTCCTGTTGAAGGATAATGGGGTAATTTTTAGTTGTCTGGTTTTGGTGTAGTTGTTTTGCTTTTAGAAATACGACTACATGACATTCTTATATATGTTTTCTGCTGCATGTGAAGAAGAGGTTTTTGAATTGAAGAGGGGCTAAGAGTCTGTAGATGTGATCCCATGATGAGCCCTCTAGTTATTAAATGATTTCCATTATTCTGCTGCAAAGACGCCACCTTGTTTCCTGGCAGAATCTATTTTCCAAAGGTAAGTTTCCATTTCATGACTTCCTGAAAAACGGCTGTTCAGCCAAGGTCCATCTTCTCTCTCACTCTGACACAGTGGGACAATTTGAGAGGAGGGAAGCCCATGGTTTGAAACGTGGCTCTTCCGTTTACTAGTAACGACTTTGGACAAATCTTGTTTACCTCACAGGGTTGTGTTGAACATCCAAGAAGCATCACTACCAGAGAGATTTTCAGGATTAGGGCACCTGAGGAAATAGAACTAGAAGCGTCTTCTAGACTCATTACTGTGTGATGGAAGGGCAAGAACAGAGGCGAATCACAAGGAGTCTCTAAGCCTAACCAAAGTATCCTCTATGCATCTCACAATGACCTAGGTTGCCGCCATTTCTCCATCTCAGATTATCCTGGGCTCAAACACACAGGCAGGGGAGTCAGTGGAAAGAGAGGAAGGGAAGAAACTCTCACTGAGGGCATCTGATGAACTCCAAGAGAAGGTAAACATGTTCATCTTGTTCTTAATTTTTGCTTTTTTTTTTTTTTTTTTAGAGATGGGAGAAAGTTTCTCTCCACTCTCTTCCCAAATCTCAACCTACCTCTCCCAGCATACGTGCATGTGCACACACACACATACACACAAACGTTCTATTATATATATATATATAATTTTCTGTGTATTATGATGCTTTGACATCTTAATAAAAACCTATCTGGCTGGGAAGAGACTGTCTCTCCCTGGACCAGCTAATTCTTAAAGGTAGGAAAGAGTCCAGCATGTCTTTGATATGCAGACTACCAATCCTCTATCTAGTCCGTACACCCCCGGAGACAATATTCCTCTGCCTTAATCAGCCCAGAGCCAGGTACCAGGCAACTAGGGACCACCCCTATAGCCCAAAGCTCCCTGAATTGTTCAACTAGCCAGCCTTAGGCTGTTCATTCTGCCCTTCCTTGCCTTGCCCTCAGAATCCCCAGTAAAGGCCACCGTCTCAGAGTTCGCCCCGCTCCTGTCTTCTGCTGCCTGACCACCCTGGTGTCTTTCCCATGAGGCCCGGTGTGCCACGCCTCCCGTCTCCAGCACCTGTGGGTATAATAACCTTTGTTTTCCTGAGCCTCTCTGTGTCTCCTCGCGTGGTCACGCCTGACTGACCATCTCAGAAAGGAATACACAACCATTGTGATTTCGAATTTATCATGACTCTTGCCCACGTGTTGCCAATGAGCAAACTGGGGTTGGTGCGTGCTGCAGGAGTATCTCGACTCTTAACCCCCTTTGCCTTTAGAATGGAATGGACTGTTTACGCCAATTTTAAAATGCCATGGAAGGTGGCCACTCTCCTCTACTCAGAAAGAAATGTGAGTCACTCCCAAAGGCAAGAGGAGACAGACTCATATGCCAGGGGTGGTTCTTTGTTCCAAGGCATGCTAAGCTTCCTGGGAGGCTCCCTACGCATGGAGGGCCTTGGCTAGTTTATGTTTTGGCTCTCCACATTTAGCATCTCCCTCTGACCTGAAGCCTCAGCACCTTCACCTGTCAAAGGGACCTTACAGCAGGTAACTATTAAAAAACATAACAATCATTATGCCTAATTACAGCCTTTATACCTGCTTTGGAGATTGGAGATGAAAGACGCTTCACGAAGGCAGATATGGTGACAGGTGAGCTATGCAATTAATTAAACAATCTCACACATAATCACATGCTGAGTGTTCTTCAGTTGCCACGAGGCTGGGTCATGGCAGCTCCCAGGCCCTTCCCAGATGTCGAGGTTGAAGCACATCTTTCAATGCTCTTCAGTCAGCCCATCACACCTAAGGCTCCCTGAGCTTGCCCCTGGCCTGTAAGATGAGGGCGGCACCAGGACACAGCTCACAGGCCTTTTGTCCACACAAAAGCATGGTGAGTTAATTAGCAGGGCTAGTAGAAAGTGTTTTCAAGGCCTTGCTTTGAACCCTGGCTCTTATTAACTCTTAGTTCTGAGCAAATGGCTTTATCTTTCCTAGTCTCATTTGCCTCATCTATAAAATGGGATAATAATCGTACCTAACTTTATTGAAGGTATAGTCGATTAAATAAGATGTTAGCATGTGGTCAGTTTTCACTACGTGAAACCTATTGGTGATATATCGCAAGTACTTGGCACATGCTCGGAACATGGTTAAACAACTCGGCTGTGGTTGTCTAAGGCAGCCTTTCCTCCAGGCTGGAGGCAGTCACAATATTTACCTACGTGAATAAAACATGCCTCTTTTTTGTGCAGATGAAACTGGATGGGTGGATATTCACCAGACTTGGAGGGTGTCTTTAGATCTGGCTTAAAATAAAGGCTAGGTGGTAGATAGGGTTCCACGTGGGCTATACCTAGAAAAATAGGCAAGCATCTTCCAGAGCAGCTGAAACAGATAATAGCCTATGGTCCACATGGCTCACTGATCAGGAAAGTAGTTCAAGATATATGAAGACTGGGGGGTTGGGGGAGAGAGAATATAAAAGTAAAGATAGATGTTTCAGGGGCATATATGGTCTAAGAAGATGATGTTTCTTACCAGGGCAACTCGGTATGGTGGGGGAAGCAGCCGCAGGATGTATTTCATCATGATTAATGATGATTCTTAGCAGCTAGTTTAAAATAAACCCTCAGGGAGGATTCTAAGCAGCCAGATTCCTCAGTTTGGTTCCTTGGTTACTTATGCTAAGAACTCAGGAAGAATAGTCTCCAGTGGTGCTGACCCAGTGACCATTCCACCCTCCCTTGCAGCACGTGGAAGGAAACCAGGACGCACGGAAAAGCGGCAAGAAGGAGGACGTCAGTGACATCCCCACTCTTACATGGAGGACGTTCCCAGTGTTCTAGAGCATGGCGGATACCCCGAAACTCCCATCTGAAGGCACACCCAGCCCACCAAGCCTTTTGTTTTCACGTGCCCCTTGGTTTTTAGCAGGAGGCACTGATGCTGAGTTATTCCCCACTTGGCAGCCATGGCAACTAAGGCCGAGGAGGCTGAGGGCCTTCCTGAGTCACACAAGGCGGCCTGCAATGGGCCTACTGGCCTCAGAGGATGTGTCATTTTAAGAGTTGGGCCGTTGGATCTGATGGGAACAAGGGAACAGCATGGGGACCTGGGAGGAGGGGTTTGGGGGGTGAGTGAGGCAGGGAGGGGCCAGGTTGAAGTTCTCTGGCAAGAAGTACGTGGATGAAATGACCGTTTGCCTTCCTGATCTTACGAGCAGCCCCAGCTCTCAGATCCCGGCGGTTCTGCCTTTTCAGAGGTCGCTAACCGTGCTGCAAGGCAGCTGAGAACGCTCTTGCGTCTGCAGGTTTGGGGTGTGGGCCTCCAAGGCCAGGGCCCCAGCACCTGGGCTCCGGTGCGCACCTTACAGGCCCTGGAAGAGGTGGCGGCTGCAGCGGCAGCATCAGGGAGGCAGGGAGACCTCCCATCTTACCTGCTGTTGACTGGTGCCCAGGCTGTCACCCGGAGCGGGAAGCAGGCAACAGGATCACAGACAGCAGGCCTCTCTGCCGTCTCACCCTGTGTCAGCACCGACGGGCTCTGCTGCTCACGGGTGCGTACGTGCATTTCGCTTTTTCCACAGCTGTCAAATCAAATTGATTTTCAGTCATTTTAACCTGAGTAGGAGCAGCAAACAAATTCCCCCAGGTGAAAAGCTAGTTTATCAAAGGAGTCATTTATCCAGTTCCCTATGATAAGAACAGAATTTTTGAGTGGCTTTTGGGAAACGAATAACCTGTTCCAAAGGGAGCTCATAATAGTAGTCATAATTACTGTTTATGAAGCATCTACTACACGTCTTTACTTTAGATCCCTTTCATTCTTCCCCAACCATCCTTTGAGGGAGATAATAGCTCAATTGATGGGTACCTACTTCTCATGCCTTCTCTCATTAAATCCTAACTACCCAATGCTGTGTGTATTATTATCCCAATTATTTAGCAAATGAAACTGAAGCTCAAACAGTCTCACGTAACTTGCGTGGAGTCACGCAGGCAATGACAGAGCTGGGATTCTGACTCAGGGCTGGGTGTCACCAACCCACACTTTTTCCACCTCAGCCTCTTAGACGAAGGTTTTCTCCCTTATCACCTACCATGGTTGCCTTTGGATTCTGACTCAGCTGGGAGGGCAGGTACATAGGGTGCTCATTTTGGAAACGGGGACAGTGTAAAGGTATCGAGAGAGAGAAGATCAGAAATAAAAACCTCCAGTGAGGTTGGTGTCAGCCATGGACAAGTGCAGCCGAGCAGCCTGTGGCTGGGGCCCTGGGCTGGATATCAGGCAGGCTCAGCTCTGCACTGGTGCAGAGAGAATCTGTCCGGGTAGAAAGAGAAATACAAATCCTGCTCCTTAGATGGTCATCGGCCTTAAATGAAATGACGCAGGTGAATGGCTACCACAGACCCTAGGATAGATACACTTGGCCCTCAGTGAATGCCTGATCTAACATCAAGTTAACCAAGAGACCGTTTTCTTTATCCCTTTCTCGCCAAGGATAAAATCACCCAGCCATTTGGCAGGATGGTCAAGCTCTAGCCCTCCCAAGCTGGCGACCTTCCTGGGATATGTGTGATGGGGGCAGGAGTTTGAAATAGCAGTTCTCTCCCCATTTCAGCTGCTGAAGTCAGGTCGGAGCTGCCTGTCTGGGGTGGCCAGATTTAGCCAATAAAAATACAAAAAGCCAGTTAAATTTGAATTTCAGATAAACAACATGTACGTTTTTGACTTAAGTGTGTCCCGACGCCTTTCCTCTCCTCTGTGTTCTGGGCACGCATCCCCGCGGTTAGCTGTTCTCGGCAGAGGGGAAGCCCCGCAAGAAGCTTGGACCCTGGACATATCTGGCATCATCCCTTTTGGATACTTGGATCCGGTCAGGAGACAAAAGTGGCCCTGGGGGGACACAGTGTTGGTCCCCCTCCCAGTGTAGGGACAGATGGGGGAATTGGAGGCTGCAAGTGTTGGCACTGATGATGAAAGCCAGGTGTTTCCTGGGGAAAGTCTTAATGCAATGGAAAGTGCTGCCACACTGGGCCTTTCTGGAAGAAGCTGCTTCTAAGTGGTTCTTTGCCACAATCTACCCTGTGGGGCCTCTTCAGAGGGAGGTGCCTGGCTTGAAGAGGCCATGACACTGGCTCCCAAGACCACACTTGCATGGTGGCCATTTCCTTTTCTCTCTCTCCTCTCCCTTCCTCTCTTCCCACATCTTTTGGTCTCTCTCCTTTTTCTCCGCAACTTTTTTTTTCCCTCTGCCCTCTGTTCTTCCCTGTACCGTAAAGCAGCGAGTGTGCCCCAGCTCCTGTGGCCATGTGGAGGGGCTGAACGCCTGTGCAGGGAGCCCCTCAGTGGCTGTGGTGTGTCTTCTGCCATCCTGGCTGTGAGGCCCAGGCAGCCAGGCCCAGCCCCACCCTCCCGGGACACTCCCCCTAGCCCTGAGCTGGCACAGCGGGTGGGACCGGCAGGCCCTCACCCCAAGGCCTCCGTTGCCCAAGGACTGGCAGTGGATCAAAGAGCTCTGGCTAGAGCAACATTTGGCAGCTAGAGGTGGCTCAGCAAACTGGTCCTGGCCTGGGTGCAGCGGGAGCTGGGCCCCTTGGAGGGTGCGGTGTGCAGCCTCAGCGGCTTCTGTCTGCGGCAGAAAGCCCGGGGAACAGCATCCCCTCTCCCACCCCCCGTCCTCCCCCCAGTCGCAGCCTTAGATCCTGGTGCTGCAGGAGCCGCCGTGGACCGCGGGCACTGGGAGTGCGCAGCCCGGCCTGAAGCAAAATGTCAGCAACCGCAGCTGCCGTTTCAAGGTGGCATTTGGGTGTCAGGCTCGGGGTTGCGTGCTTCACACGCGCTATCTCACCTCTCGCTCATCACAACCCTCTACAGTGGATCTTATTATGACTCCCATTTTACAGTCATCTTAATAACTGTGTTTCAGGCAGCCCTTTAGGCTCTTAATATTCCCTGACTTTCTGTTATAGCTCGTTTAATCCTCACGGCATCACTGTGAGGTGGGGACTAGTCCGATTCCCATTTTGCAGCTGGGAAAAATAAGGCACAAAGAGATGAGTAACTTGTGGACCTGGGATTCAGACCCCGATAATCTGGTTCCAGAGATGAAGTCCTTAGAACCATTCTGCATAATGTCCCCTCAAATAAGCAACAGTGAGTTCAGAAAGGTTAATTAATTTGCTTAAGGTCACAAAACTAAGACGTGTTAGAGCAAGTTGTGGGACTCAGGTCGGTCTACTTGGAGTCCCGTTCTTATTCATTATGCCATAGTGCTAAGTTTCATACACACACACACACACACACAAATGTAGCACTATATGTGTGTGTGTACACATACATGTTCTATGGCACTAGTAAACAGATAAAACAAAGGAGCTATATATCATTCACTTGTTTATGCATTTAGTTTTGAGATGGAGAAAATTTAAAAACACACATGTACATATCTATGACAATTTCATTAATAGTATAAATATATTTAAAATAAACCCATGTTAATCCATGATTGACTTTAAAATATACAGAATATGATGAGAAATGGGACAATAACATCATCATCCCCAATAGGCTCAATGAGGGGAGTATATTTTTAGTTCTAATTTTAGAGATCTTCAAAGCAGATAAGGGTTCCACTCTGATAAAAAGAAGGAAGCTCAGAAAACAACCATCAAGGACCTGCAGCAAAGATGGGTGCTGACCAGGTCCTGTCCACCCCCAGGTGCGATTCTTTACTACTAGGCTATCCTGCCTCTTCCACGAATCCAAACTACCAGGCAGGCCTTAGGGCGTGGATGCAGAGGGATCTGGGAGCAGGTGGCCAAAGATGCGGGGATGAACTGTGACAGGTGCCTTTACCTCTCAGCTGGCCCAAGAGCCCTGCCGGTGCGTAGTAGGGAAGCTTTCACCTGGTACATTCGCCAGCAGGGCTCACAGGGCTTAATTCAATTGCAAGATACCCTAAAACCCAGTATTTTATCATTTTTCTCTGGAGCTTTTTGGCTTGGAAGCAAGTGTGTTGGCACGTGTGGAAACGGCCCGGTGGCTCCATGCTTGGAATGTGTGGAGCAGCATGAGGGCTGCTATTGGTTGGGAGGCAGTTGCAGGCCGGCCACAGTCCCAGGATATGGAAACCTCCTTTTATGCCCAAGGAGGGGCCATGGCAGAGCCAGAGCTAGCCTGTGCCTTGCAGGGAGTTTCCTTCTTAAGAACCTGCTGGTCTATAATTACTGATGAGCTCGCAGGAAAGAAGCCATAAATCGGGAGTGGAGGGGGCTTGGTGAGCAGGGGTGGTTATAGTGCGTTTTCCCTGCAGACCCACTGCAGGGAAAGGACGGAGGGAAGATCTCCTTCCAGCTGCCTCCTTCACCTCTGCTCTTCCTTGCACTCCTCTAGATGAACCCAGCTCCCCTTCTCCTGCTGGCTTGGCATATGTCTGCCAGTCATATGGTTAAGCTGCCCCAGACCTGCCCGTGTCGGCCCCATCTTGTCACTCCTACCTGTCTGCTCCCAGGACAGCAATTGCACAAAAAGCCTCACACGTGAGCTGGCATCAGCAAGACAGCCAAAGAGGCTCTGGGACTGGGATGCTGGGGCAGGGAGGCTAACAGATAGCTCTGCCACTGGAGCAAGGTGACATGGGGGTGAAGCTGGGGCCCTAGACTTATGGGAGGACAGAAAGCACCAGGTGAGAAGAAGCCTCCAAGGGAAGAGATGCTGGCTAATTACACTAACAGCCACGGTCAAGGCCTTCTGGGTGCCAAGAAGAGATGTTTCGTGTCTGTAACCTGAGCATCCCTTTACCTACCTGGGCAGCACGTCATGCACACAGTGGTCTCTGTGAGGCCAGTCTCACCTCTTCCCCACGTGCCAAAAGAAAATAATAACCCAACAGCTAAAGATCTGGAAAATGTGTATTTTTTCCGAAGCTTTCCTGAGGAAATGGAAGAGGGGGTTCCACTAAGCAGCAGAGGATTTTGGGAAGTCCTCTTTCACCATTGTTGCTCCAGCTTGCTGCAGCAGCTGCCTCTCCCTTTATCTGCCCCCAAAATCTCCCCCAGCTGTGTCTCCTGTCACATGCCTTTGCATTCCTCTCAACTGCCTCTCAAAAAATCCATCAGCTCTCATGTCTCGCTCTACAAAAGAGAAGGGATGACTCAACGACAGAGAAGTCTAGTTAGCAGATCTCAGATTATATGCAAGTCCTTGGAGACTTAGTTCATCTAACAATATACTTTATTGTTTTTTACTTTCTTAATTAAAAACTTATACCCAAACAGAAAATGATGACACCCATATACCCACTAATCTAATTTGACTGATGTTAATATTTTCTCCTCTCTTTCCTTCAGATCTCGCATTCTCCTCTCTCTCTCTTTCTCCCCCTCCCCCCCCACCTCTGACTTTCCTCTGCCCCCCCACCTCTCTCTCTAACACATTGCACAGAAGGTAAAGCCCTACAGCCCATTTCTATTTTGTCTCTCTTTGGAAACATTCCCATGCATGTCTGGTGAGTGTCATTTGGTCTGATTCCAGGATAGCACCGTGGTTTTGAATGCAGAATTGGAAGCCAGTCAGCCTGGCTATGAGCTCCAACTCTGCACCAACTAGCTGGGTAACCTGGGGCAAATTGCTTAACTTTTCTATGCCTCAGTCAAATAAGGAAGATGATCGTAAACTAATCTTGGGTGCAATAATCAAATGTTAATAGATTTAAAGTGCCTGGAACAGGACCTGGAAAAAAAAATGCTTAATAAAGATTAGCTATAACTATGATCCGTATACAACAAATAGAATAGTTTTGCGGGGTGTTTTTAAAATTTCCCTCAATTGTGTCATAGCACTCTACCTGTACACACACACACACACACACACACACACACTCGGTTTTCAACCTGCTCTTCTCTCGTGCTCCCATTGTGTTCAGACTTACCATTTTGATACCTGTAATGCATTCATTGTAGTTGCTGTGCAGTGGTATATCACTGTTGTTTTAACTTACATTTCCCTGATTACTTACCCTAAAACTTACTTGGAAAAGTAAGAGCCAAAGCAATTTTAAAGATGAGGAAGAATGAAAGGAGACTCGCCCTGTTATAAAGACACTAAAGTTTATAAATTTATAAGTTTAAGCAGCAATGTCCAGTAGAACGTCCTGTGATCATGGAATATTCTATACCTACGCTATTCAATATGGCGGCCGCTAGCCACGTATGGCTACTGAGCACTTGAAATGTGGCTAGTATGATCAAGGAATTGGATTTTAATTTTAATTTAAATGGCAACATGTAATAATGACTACCCTACTGGAGAGCACAGATTTAGACCAAAACATAGTCATAAAGTGGCAGAAATCACTTTATTTGGTGGACCAGTAGACCAAAGAAACAGAAGAGAGTCTAGAGACAGACACCCACGTTTGCTAAGTGACCAAAAAGGTATTGTAAGTCAACAAGGGAAATGATGGGCTTACTTTGGTCAAATGTTTGGGTTTTCTCTTTGAATTTTCTTTGTCATTTGGCCATTCCCTCCACCCTGCAATGGGTTGTGTAGCTTTTAGTTATTAATATTCCAGAAGTATTTGTATATTTAGATATATGTAGATTTCTAAGTTAACATTTTGTTGAAAAGTCTTAGGTTTTTAAAATTCCATTTAAGGATTTTGCTTTGTACATCTTGTTTAAGAAATCTGTTCTTAGAATCTGAAAAAGAATATATAGCTATATCTATAGATATAGATATAGGTATAACTGAATCGCTGTGCTGTACACCTGAAACTAACAGGATATTGTAAATCAACTACATTTCAATTTAAAAAGATGAAAAAACATTTTCCTTGTACATGCACATTTTCTGTATCCAGTTGCACCTTTTTGTGGGTCAATAGTTTTAATTATGTATTTTATTTTAAAACATTGTTCTATCATGGCTCTTATTGGTTGTTCACTTATCACAGTATTTCTGCTTTTATGTGTAGGGCACCGTAGCCTTGAAATTTAGAGTAAGATAGACTTAGGATCCTAAACCCAAGAAGGCACAGCTTCATAGCCAGTTCATTGAAGCATCTCTAAAAAACAACCAGAATGGGTGAAAACAGAGTCGCAAAAAGCCTTTCTCACTGCTGTTTCCTCGTTAACTTAAACTATCTACTGGGCCCTGATTCCAGGAAGATATTTTTAATAGTAAATGCCACAGCTACATTCATCATGGGAAAAAAAAAAAGAGGACTGAGCAATTCATAGTCCAATTTTGACTTCTCAAAAACGAACAGCTAGAAAATGACTATCCTCAGATTTGAGAAAACTTTGTATTTAGGACTAGGAATAGTTTTGGACTTTTCCAAGATTGTTAGTAAAAAATTACAAAAGTAAACTTCTAGCATTTTTTTTTTAAAGAAATCTTTTCCCACTCCAAGGTCATAAAGTTAGTCTCCTATTTTGTCAAGGATGTGCTAAATTTTGCATTTCAAATTAAGATATTTAATCCAACTGAAATTCATTATTGAATATTACGTGAAACAGAGATCTGAATTCATCTCCCTCCCCTTTTGGATGTCAATATTCCAGTGCCTTTTATTGAGTCATCCATCCTTTCCACTTGATTTAAAATGCTTCCTTAGCACTTTAGTTTTCCCAATGAATTTAAAATAATTTTGTCAACTTCGGTGATAAGCTCTTTAGATTTTTTAATTCATATTTTGTTAAATGTATAGAATAATTTTGGGGAATTAGTACAGTTCCATGTGAATTTCAGACCTGTTTTTTCAAAACCCTAAAGACTCCACAAAAAACTGTTGACTTAATAAATTCAGTAAAGCTGTAGAATACAAGTCACCACTGAAAAATCAGTTGTGTTTCTATACACTAATTACAAACTACCATATAAGGAAATGATGAAAACAATCTCAATTACAAAAGCATCAAAAAGAATAAAATATTTAGGAATAAACTTAGCTAAGGAAGTGAAGACATACACCGAAAACTACAAAATATTGAGGAAGGAAATTAAAGAAGATAGAAACAAATGGAAAGACATTTGTATTCGTGGATTGAAAGATACTATTGTTAAAATGCCCCTACTACCCACAGTGGTCTACAGAGTCAATGCAAGCCCTATCAAAATCCCAAAAGCATGTCTTACAGAAAGAGCCTAAACGACGTTCTGAAAGGAGGAACACGGGGCTCAGTGTGTTTCTGCTCAGGTGGCAGAAATGTGACAGCTTCATAGCTCTGCGTATAAACACTACCATATACTATGCCCCAAATCAACTAGACACAGACCGCCACAATTTCCCAGTCTAGCAGGAGAGGCTGTATATGTATATAAAACAATAAAACAGGTACACAAAGAAGAAAATCCTCCCATGAACATCAAAGGGGGAAAATCTGATTCCTGGATGAGTGACGTCTTCCTGGAGCCAATGGCTTTGAGCTGAGAGTTGGGGAAAGGAATCCTAGCACGTGTCCCATCACGTCTCTTGGCGCTGCGGGCCATGCAAATGTCCTCCGGAGCCCAGGAGCATTGCAGCCCCCCACCCCCACCTCCCCGCCGGTAACTGTGTCAATAACCTCCACACCCACCACGCCTGCAGCCCCAAACCCAAAGATACCCAATATCCAGACAGGAGTTTTGTCAGGACTTCCCGCGGCACTCTAGGGAGGCCACATAAGATGAGTTTGGAAGCAGGAAGCGCAGGTGCCTCAGGCTAATAAGTCAGACAGAGAAAGACAAATACTGTCGGTCTCGCTTATGTGTGGAATCTGAAAATACCAAACTCACAGAAATGGAGTAGAAGTGTGGTTGCCTGGTGGGGGCTGGGGGCAGGAGGAAATGAGAAGATGTTGATCAAAGGCCACAAACTTTCAGTTATCAGGTGAATAAGTTCTGGGGATCTAATCACAGTAAGATATCTAGAGTTAACGATACAGTCTCACCATAACAAGGACAACAAAATGGTAATTATGTGAGGAGAGGAGATGTCAGCTAACCTTATCGAGGTAAACATTTTGTAATATATACATGTATCAGATCATCGCTTTGTATACAGTATATTATATGTCAATTGTATCTCAGTAACGCTGGGAAAAAAACATGAAGCAATATTGCTGCAGATGAAGCAGTGAGGAGGCTGAATCAAGGACCTTCTTCCAGGTGGGATATTGACTCGGGAGGCTAAGTGCTCCTTGTACCCTAAAATATTGTGGAATTGTTGTATTTTGCACATATCCATGATTTTGCACTTACTGTTCCCTCTAATGGAGCTACCAATGGCCCTTCTTTGGGTGGTGGGCTCCTATTAATTGTCCGAGAGTTTTCTGAACCCTCAACACTTCCAAGAAGCTTTCCCTGACATTCAGAATCTGAGTGAGGGGCCTCTCCCCCGTGCTGGCCATGATTCTAGAGCATTATCCTAGTCTATTATTTATAACTGCATGCTTGTCAGTGTTTTCTCTTTCAGACCTGCTCTCCTTAATAGAATGTTTGTCTCTGTCTTATCTCTCTCCTATGCTTCTGGGATATTGTGAATACTCAGCAAATATGTGTTGAATTCCCTAAGTAAGGGACTGATCCCCCAACGGAGGGCAAACTATGGTTATGTTACTGCAGCTTCTAACCTGTGCAGGGTCTGGTCCTCAGCTATACCTCGGGGCTCTCTGGGGCAGTAGAAAGTTGATTTCTTATAGTTGAACGATGCTCCCCTTTGCAAGATAGGACTGCAGCAGGCTCTGAGGAAGATCTCACTAGAGGTGACATCTATTCTTTTTGAACTTGGCTGTAGATGAGGGGGAGTTATAGGCCACTGGCCCCTTTCAGAGGCAGCTGCATGTCAGCCAAGAGGAAACTCAAGGTGCCAGCCCTTTACAGAAGCCCTGCTGGACTGTGACATCGTTCTTCTTTCATCCCATCCCAGGGTCTGGGCACACATTGCTTCTTCAGTCTGGAATTCTTCCCACTTCTCACTCCACTAACACACACACACACATACACACACACACACACACACACACATCCCACACACACACATTAAGCCTCTGTTAGGCTCTCTCCTTTAAATTTCCATCACTTCTTGTGGAAGTCTTCCTCACCTTTGTCCTATCCTCTTATGAAACTTTGCCCCTTTCTTTCAAATTAAAAAAAAAGTGCCCCATTTTGTAATTATACATCCATGAATGTGAATGTCTCACAAAAGCCTGTCTTGTCCTCTAGACCACAAGCTCCATGAGGGCCAGGACCATCTCTGGCTTTGTTTTTAATTTCCTGTCCTTAGTATAGTAACTACTAGGTGCTTAAAAGTTATCAAACATACTGAATATTAACAAACACCCCTTTGTACTCGTCATGTTGGCACGGTATACCCCTGTGTCTCTCTCTAGACTTAATAAGGCACGAGCCGCTGCTGTGGAGGTGCCCCCAGCCTTGACTGCAGGCAGGCGGTGATGAAGTAGGGATACACTTCGGAATTTACTCCTAAACCAGGTTATAAGCCACGCCTCATTAACTTAGAGTCCCTTCTCACTTCAGACCTCAACTGGGATTATCAAACTTGATCAACTACCAGAACTAGCCAAATGTCCTTCACTCGTTTCTGAAAGAGAACCCTCTCTTTTCATGTGACAATTCTGGCCAACTGTCGATCTGCACATGGGGACTGCTGACCTCCTCTCTTGGCCCCAGTCTTGGGCAAAGGGCCAGGGGCTGCCGAAGAGCACAGGCTCGGGGCTAGAGAACTCGAGCTCCAATGCTGATTCTACAACTTCCTAGTGTTAGGGCCAAGACACAGTACTTTGCTGCACCAGGCTACCATTGGCTCATCTTTAAAATGGGAATAAGTACAGAGTTTTGTTGAGAGGGTGACCTGATTTAATGAATGTATAGGGCTCACCTCAGTACAATAACGAGTTCTTGTAGTGAGTAGATGCTCCATAAACGTGTGCTAAGTCAATAAAAGGATGTCACCTGTGCAGTTTTAGGTTATGTGACTGCAGTCAATTGCATTCACGATCAACAAACATCCCCTCTTCCCCCAACCCATCATCCCAGGATCACTTTCACCCACTAAATAGAATGTGATCAGAAACGATCACGTCCCAGTACATGTTGAGGCTGTTTGCATGTTTCTACTCACCTTTCTTGAGTAGAAAGGTGTGCTGCCCTTCGTGATGGGAAGAACATTCTCCAGGTGTTGCCTCTGCAGCCTGGGTCCTAAAACGATCAAGGCCAGCTAAGCCACAGCCAACATGCAGACCTGGCAGCAAGAAAAAAAAAAGCTTGTGGTTGTAACCACTCAGATTTGGGGAGCTGTTCTTGATATTGTTGCAGCCAAAAGTAAGGCAGTAACCCACATTTCAAATCACCAGTTTCATACAGGTGTACTTTGAAAGGCGTGATGCTCATTTAGATGGGCAGCTTGTGGTGTTGTTGGCAAATTAATCAGCGATATGATTTTATGCGATTATCTCTTACATGGTTGTAGCACACTCTTTCCTTTAGTCAACAGCAGTGGATAAATCTTGCCACCTTTCTGGAAATCCCATGGCTTATCGCCTGTGGGGGATGAACACACATTGAGCTCAAACTAGTGAGTGTCTTGAGGGTTTTTCTGGGGGAAAATATGAGGAACTTGCCTCAGAATATGAGGCTTGCATCAGGTTCCTCATATCAAAGGGAAATGTTCAGGAAGAATGAAAATTCTACCCTCTAAAAGGCAATTACAAAAAGAAAGTCCAAAGCAACCCTTTTAATGCTATAATTTTCCTAGTACTTACATGTCCCATTAAAAAGAAAAATGACATTAAAATAATTTTAAAGGTTTTGGCTTAAGCCCATTGAAAGAAGGAAATTCCCCCACTAAGAATCAAGTTCTCATTATCTGGGCCCGGCCTGCATTAAGGATGGACTCCTGCGGAGATGTGATCTGGTGACTGGGTTCCAGCTGAGAATGGCCATGCTGAAATTAACATGGCGCCAACCTGCCCGTCATGGGTCTTACGTGGCTCTTTGCCTTGCGTGTCTCTTAAGGGCCCTCCAGATGGAAATCTGCCAAATTTCTTCCTGAAGCCAACCTCTATTTGGGGCTTGTTCCTGCCTGTTTTCCTGATGCCAGTTCTGGCCTTTTATGATGTTTTGGTCTCTTTTATATAAACGTGTAGATGGTCTAGCTCAGCTATTAGCAGCTGATCAACGGATGCAGTAGCTTTTCACCAATCATTGCTCATTGTGCTTCATTTTTTCCCCCTTGGTTTTAATCAGGTTTCACCACTGTAAGAGTTAAGCATGGAAATATCTTGGTGGGCCATAATCTGTTAAATTGATAAAAACATTAACCCACTAAGTGACAAGATGTTGAGAAAGAAAACTGGTACTTTAGCTTCTGTGTTTTCATGTAATCCTTGGTATCCCTCCCATCATGGGATTGTTCTGCCTAGAAGGGGGTGCAGAATTAGGGTACCAACATGTTACTGGCCACCTGTCAGGCAGATGTCAAGTGGTAATGATTTTTAATCACTGCCAAGCAGGTTCTAGATTTGAGCCAGTGACCTAGGAAGAAAGTTTCCATAGCCCATTACCAAACTAACCCCGAGCACTTTGCTTCCCTGACTAGCACCCTTTCCAATAAAACTCCATTTTTGTCATTGAATCTGTCAACATGCCTACAAATCCCTGAAGGGTGAAATTAATTTGAACTACAGCGTTGGACAAACAAGCTCAAAAGTGAGTTCTTCGGAAATAGAAGCCAATATTTCAGACATTGGTCCATTTGAAAAAATGGCTTTGGTTGCCCCTTGGAGCTTGGGTGGGGGTGGGGAAGGAATTAAACAAAGAAGTTTACTGCACGGCAAATCTTAACTATTTCAAATTCTAATGTTCTATGCCTTCAAGTAAATGAACCCTGCCTGCTGGTGGCTGAAACTCCTAGAGATTAAAAACTGAATCCCTCTGAAGAATCCTTCTTCCTCTGACAAGTTTACCTGAGAGTGTCAGTGTGATTGCATTAGGAAAAAGTTTCATAGCATTTCGAATCCTATCTATCTATTAATTTAATTTAATTTTTTTAAACTTTTCTTTCTATCAACCATGAACGCACAGTGAGTAGAGAAGCTTCCTGTGGTAGGAAACAGCTTATCACACACTTTCAGTCCCACCAACATCTGCACAGTTCAAAGTTTGTTGGAAGCCCAACACATTTTCTTAAACTTTGATACTATTTGTTGTGAACCAGCCCAGGAAATAACTATATGTTGCATGAAGCTACATTGAGCCTGTTCTGTTAACTTGAAGGAAGGGAGTGGGGTAGAGAGAGAGTGAAGCTGTTTCTTCCTGTCATGAGTGAATGATAAGGTGTCAGAGCCCCTTTGACCTGCCCCCACTTCCAGTGTGAGCTTTCTGAGGCCTTATATACACACAAAATGCACATTGTATTTATCTAGGACTAAAAAGTACCCATAGTTTGTTATACAACACAGGCCAGCCTTGCCTTGAGGTGAGAGGGACAGGTAAGGGGCGGGGGGAGGTTCAGAAAATATTCAAGACAGATAGGAGTCAACAAAAATACCATCTTGAAAAGAACTCTTTGTGTCTATTCAGCTTGTCCACGAAACAAATCTGTATTTACTGCCTGTTCTGTGGAGAGGGTATGTTCAATAGTCAAGCCCAGGGTTCAGATTCTGGCTTTCCTTTGCCAACCGTGGGAACTTAGGCCCGTAACAAGCTTTCTGACTCTCCTCTTCCTCCTGGGAAATGTGGATCCTGATGCCTTTGACGTGGGGGTTGTTGTGTGGGTTGAAAGAGCTACGTTAGGACCCACTCTGGCAACCACCATAGGGGAGGCACTCGGTAGGTGTCTATTGCCGCGTTACCAACGCACTGTTGTCATTGTCACAGACACACTGACCCGTGACACAGCCCTCTGGGTTACAGGAAACTGGAAGTGGTCAAGCTGAGGGCTTTAGCTATAAGTATGTCCAATTTCCTGCCTGAGGGCCTTTTCTGGACACTTCAGGGCAGGTCGGAAGTGCCAGGGTCTTAACACCCTGGAAACAGCCATGATGGATGGAAATTGGAGGATTAAATACCCCCCAGCTTCCTTGCCCCTGGGTGGGATAACTCTGAAGTGAGTTCTACAAGGACTCACAGAGACTTCCAGTTGGACGGAGCCACAGCTGCACACACCGGGACCCTCCACACACATGAACCCCATTTTGGCTTTCCTGTGTCCCCTATCAAACTTGCCCATTTGCTTACTGGTGCATATGAGACCACTCCCCAGATAAACCACCTGAACTCAAATTCTTGTATCCAATTCTACTCTTGGGGAACAGAACCTAAACCACTGCGGTTAAGTGCTGACCTCATCCTCAAGCTCTCGACCTGGGGTTACCATGTGAGAACACCCCACGTCCCAAATCAGCATTGACAGTTCAATGTCTGACCTTGTGACTCAGATTTGAAAGCACTTTTTTTTTCCTGCCCAATGACTCTAATACATATTGCTTGTCTTTCCTGGCCACAGAGGCTGCTTTTTGTTCAGCTACTCTGGAGGATGTGTGACGTCTTTAGGAAGGGCACCTGCCTTTGACCGCCAAAGATCTGTTTATTATACACAACACACCCTATAACCTAAGTTCGACCACACCAGACATACTCTCCAAACTCGAGTGAAAACCCATCCAGCCATTTCAGAGTATATGTAGCAGACACTAAATTTTATTAAGAGAACTATAAACCGTCCAATGGAAGCCTTTTCTTCTACTCATAGAGCATGTAAGGAACACAAACGATTTTCCAAATATTTTTTCTCTTGCACAAATCTAGGCAGAAGAAACAAAATAATGACCCAGAAAAAGCAGATGAATGAAGTTAATCAGGTTTATAGTTTGACTGTAGTGATGTATGAGTTAGAAATATTTGACACACCGAGACTGACATGGCCTTTAATGTCATGGCTAAGGAAGTGTATGTCAGTGACCTTACAGTTTTTGTTTTCAAATAATTATTGCTCTTTGCATGTATAATTATAACCTGGGCAATTAGAACGTAGGCACTGTCTTACTAAGTTTCTTTTCTCTAGTTTCGGTACTATAACCAAGGTCACAGTCTGAGCTAAAGTGATGCTCAGAAACAGCACATTGCCACAGTACCTTGATTTTAATTCATTTCTGGATTTGTGGTCCAGATCTGGGTTTGTGCACTAACTCTGCAACCTAGACAAGCCTTGTAACCTCGGCTTAGCTTCTGTCTCCACCAATAGGGAGGAAAATTGACTTCATGGGACCATCCTGAGTTTCAATGAGATAAGGTGGTTATCATTACTTTGTAAACTGTGTACACAGTGGATAGAAGTCAGCGAACGTTTTCATTATCTCAGCTGATCTTCACAATAGCTCTGAAGGTAGAGAAGGTACATGCATGTTTCTTTTTCACAGATGAGAAACTGGGCATTGCAAGAGTTAACTAACGCACTTTGGCTAGTAAATGTCAGAGGTCAGACCCACACCCCAGGTCCTCTAGTTCTGAGATGACTCTTCTTTCCTCTATGACAGTGATTCTAGAACTTTCCTAACCACTGGAATCAAGCTGGGGGAGCTTGTGAAAAAATGCAATTCCCATTCTTTCTCTCTATTTTACCTCCATCCCCAAGATACTAACTTAATGGGCCTGAAAGTGGTTTTAAGAATCCTCGTTTCTAATAAACACTTCAGAACATTCGGATGCAGGAAGTCAGTGAACCACATTTTCAAAGCACTCAGCTGTCACCACATGTTGTCTCCCAGAATTAAGTTCAAAAAGGACAATTCTTTGGCATTAAAGAAGTTTCCTATTTGCACGTGCGAGGGATTTTGGATAATTATTATTAACGATAACAGTTACTGTTACTTGAGTCCCTAACAGCTACTGTGATAAATGCTTTACATAAATTATCTAAATGGATCCTGATGAAAACCTGATGCCCCTGGATCAAGCAACTCTAGGCAGTAAGTACTGTTACCCTCCCTGTTTCACTGTGAAACATCGATCGCCAAGAGATAGATACATTTCCAACAGTTCCCATATAATAAATAGCAAAGAAAGGAAGTGAACCCAGATTTGTTTAACTTCAAGTCCATGCAATTAGCCTTGTAATTCTACAAAAAAGTGAATACATGATGGAGGGAAAAGAATTCTGTACAGATTGAATCTCTGATTCTGACAAAATCACACTACGGTTGGAGAAATAGAAAAAGAGCTATGGCTGACTTTAGGTACATTCTGTAACCTGGTTTAGTCCAGTAACGAACAATTCATCATGAGGGGACTAGCTTGGTGGTAGCAGGTCTCAGGATTGGGGTGGTGTATTAGTTATCTCTTGCTGGATAACAAATTACCCCCAATGTAGCAGCTGGAAATAGCAAACGTTTTATCTTACATAGTTTCTATAGGGTAAGGAATTTGAGAGCAGCCTAGCTGGCTACTTCTAGCTCAGGATCCCTCAAGAGGTTGCGGTCAAGCTGTAGGCTGGAGCTGTCATCTGAAGGCTCGGCTGGGGAGTCTGCTTCCAAGACAGCTTGCTTGCATGCCTGTGGGCAGGAAGCCTGAGTTCCTCACCACGAGGGTCTCTATACAGGGCTGCTTGAGCGTCCTCACAACTGGCTTTCTCTAGAGCAAGTCACCCAAGAGTGAGGGATCAAGACCAAAGCCACAGTGCCCTTTATGACCCAGTCTCAGGAGATACCCACCATCACTTTGGCTCCATTCTATTAATTAAAAGTGAATCACCAACTCCACACACAAGGGAGGACTAGGCTCTACTGCGTGAAAGAGAAGTATCAAAGCATTTGTGAACATATTTTCAAAACTACCATACATAGAATAGGCTGGTATATCTGTATGATATTTGACCGCTCTGTGCCAAGTCAGTTGTTCTCCGATCTTTATTTCTAAATGTGGTAGCTTCTATCTATTCACCCATCTACCCATCCATCTATCCACCCAACCACCATCCATCTATCCACCCATCCATCCATCCATCCATCCATCCATCCACCCTTTGATATCCATCCAAACATGCACAGAACTCTTTCTAAATTCTAGACTCTTGGATAATATCCAAAAGAGTCTGCTATTAGGAACTTATCACTAATAAGAGGGAGGGTGGTTAACATGAGCCCACAGTTAAAAATCACATAAGACAACCTATATTAAGTATTTCCCACATGGGATAGATTAAATGTTCAGGGGTTGGGGGGACAATGAGATTTCTCCTAACTCGAAGAGCAGGATGATTCCAAACAATCTTACCCCAAAAACATTCCCTTGCAAATACAAAAGAGTTAAACTCATTTTATATGTAAAAGTCTCAATAGCTGAATAAAATACATACCTTGCTTACTCTTCTTTTTTTTCTTTTATAAATTTATTTATTTATTTAATTTATTTATTGGCTGCGTTGGGTTTTCATTGCTGCACGCAGGCTTTCTCTAGCTGCTGCGAGTAAGGGCTACTCTTTGTTGTGGTGCTGTGGTGTGCGGGCTCCTCACTGTAGTGGTTTCTCTTGTTGCAGAGCACCGGCTCCAGGTGTGTGGGCTTCAGTAGTTGTGGCTCACGGGCTCTAGAGCACAGGCTCAATAGTTGTGGCGCACGGACTTAGTTGCTCCGTGGCATGTGAGATCGTCCCAGACCAGGGCCCAAACCCGTGTCCCCTGCTCTGGCAGGTGGATTCACAACCACTGCACCACCTAGGAAGTCCCTTACTCTTCTTTCCAGTGTCTGTTACTAACTGATTAAAAATTCTCTCTACCTTTGTGAACCAGAGACGTTTTCTTGGGAGGGCACGTTGACTGAGCTGTGAAATATTTTGGATCCCGAGAATTCACAAGTAACTGCAAGTCTCCCTTTTGAGGGAGAAGAACATGACCCTTCCTGCTTGGGAGCTCTGGGTGGATTCTTGTGGTGGAGGAGACTTGGTGTACCAAAATATGGAATCTGGATGCCATATAAGCAGAGCTTTTCTGAGTGCTGTTTTGCCATGTACTCCTGTTGTGGCCAAAGTCTTAAGAGTCTGTCCAGCCCCATGAGCCAAAGAGTAATCCCCATGTGTTTCTCCAAGATCTAACAATGGGGATCACATGGAATTGGATTTGGCAAAAGGGAGACAGACCTCAGGTCCTGTAATCTTTGATGGAAGTGAGCCTTCACCTCCAGACATGGGACTAATTCCTCTTTCCTCTGAGCCACCCATTTGTTCTAAAACCACAATATAGCACCCAGTGCTCCTGGCTCTCCTCAGTGTTATTACAATTGGTTAGAGGCTTATCTGTCTCTTCCAGGCTGCAGGCTCCTGGAGGGCAGGGCATGGGTATGCGGTCTCTCCGTCCTACT
Source organism: Hippopotamus amphibius kiboko (assembly GCF_030028045.1). NCBI lineage: Eukaryota > Metazoa > Chordata > Mammalia > Artiodactyla > Hippopotamidae > Hippopotamus > Hippopotamus amphibius. The sequence continues at coordinate 8,288,773 of NC_080201.1, read as the reverse complement.
CAGAAGTGGACTGGGTTAGCCTAGGGTAAGTAGCATAGACAGATAGCATAAAGAGAATAGATCTAACATCTCAGATGCCAGAACCAGTTAAAGAAAAGAAACGAGAGGAAGGAAGGAAGGATGGAGGGAGAAAGAAGGGGAGACAGGGAAGGAAAGAAATAATTCTTTACTCTGTGGCACTCTCTACTGTGAATCTTATTCTATGGCTATGTCATCATCCTGTTTATTTCTTCATCACACTTACCACATCCCTGACTGTATTTAGTTGCTCATGTGTTGGTTACCTGCTCCTTCCATGAGAAAATGAGCTCCATAAGGGGGAGACTTTTGCCCTAGCCCAACACACTATCAAAGGATGTTTGTCCAACAGCTGACCAACTCCGTGATGGATGAATACATGAGTGAGGTAGCTCTAAACTTCTGCTTGGTGCCAGAATTGGACCCTAGTTGCACAGTCTGGCCTAAAAGTAAGGAATGAACCAGGATGACCTGGTTTCAATGGCCGAATCCACTGGGACCCCCACTACCTGGGCTGTCACATGCCTGGAACTTCTATGTTCTAAACCCTGGTCCTGGGGAGGAACAGGAAGCAAATAACGGCTGATGACCCCTGGAAATCTAACATGAAATAGAAATAATAGAAATTCCAACTTGCTGTTTATGGGCTTAAATGGTGATAGTAGGCGTTAACAATGCTGCTTTGGAGAAATACATGTCCAGATTTTTATCTTTCTAGAAACAGCTAAGGGCTGTACTCTCTCTTTCTCCCTAGATTTAGAGTGATAGTTAAAATAGAAACTAAGTACTTTATTCCTTGACTGGTCAAAAGTCATTTCTTTGTGCCTGAATATTTCTTATTTCAAAATTAATAATTAGTGGGGGGAAAAAGTCCATATGTTGTTACTACAGGGAGACAGAGTGATGACACAGAAAGTCTGCAGGTCTTATACTCCAATTCTGCCACATATTAATCCATCTATTCACTGAAAAAGGTCTTTGTAGCCCAACCAGGTGATGGTCTCGCTGAGTTCATCCTTAGACCAGACACTGTCTTAGGTTCTGGTGATGCATGCTCCATGATCAAATGCATCTTAGAGTCTTGGGGGAGGGTGGTCACTGGCATGTATCAAATAATTACCCCAAGTAAGTACTTAACTTTAGACACAGGCGCTGAAGGTAAGGAGCCAGACGTCATGAGGGCACGTAGCTGGCAGTTAACTAGGTATGTTGTATGGGAGGCAGGAGGTGGGCAGGCGAGCACAGACAGCATTCCAGGCAGAGAGAAAGGTATGTGCAAAGGCCTGGAGCGTGAGGAGCAGGGCAGGTCTGAGGAACTATTAACGGCGGCCAGTTTAACTGGGGCACAGAGACATGGCGAAATGGGCATCAAACTCGATGAGAGATGAAGGCAGGGCCACACACGTGGGATGGCTTAGGTCAAATGCGAAGAGTTGGTCTTCCTCCTGAAAGGTAGAGATTGTAGAGCACTGGACACCCAGTGCAGAGGGCAGAAACTTACACCATCGACAAGAGTAAACTATATAGTCATGGAAGAATGGTCCGCTGACGTGAGCGGGAACAGCAGGGCTCCTGGCGCTTCATCCTGGGTGATGTCACCAACCTCTTGCACTTTTTTCATGAGGGTGTTGGTGTGGCAGGTCTATTATCTCATTTCAGCATCCCTGTCTGCTACCTTTTCCACAACCACTTGGAACGATGTTTCCCGGAACGATTTTGTCCTCACCTGGAGCTTCCAACTGCGTTAGGTCTCAGCTCTCATCTCTATGTGTCTGAGGTTCTGGTTGTGTTAAAACGATGGAGGGCCCAGGGCTAAAGCATCGGAGGGTGCAGACACTCCACGGAGATGTTTCCTTATTTAGAAATTCTTGGTTTGAGTGGCATCTTAGCTAAACAACCCTATTAACCTTTGGAAATCTGATCAAAAAACCTATTTATTTAGACACGGGCTGATTATATTTTTTTTCTGTGTGTGAATACATGTGTCTGCTCTGTGCACCCTCTGAGCCGAGGTTGCAAGTCAGTAAGATTTGGAACTTATAACGTTGAATTCTTTCGAAGTGAACTAATAATAATAGCAATAATAAGAAAGAGCTGGCCGCCCCTCCGCCCCCCCCCCCCCCCCACAGCAGGGTTGTCTACACGATTATGAGTGGTTACGTTTTGATTTTCCAAGCTTGCTGCAAATGGGCCTGAATCGGACTCGATTTCCCGTCATAATTGCTTTCTGCATGAAGAGGTCTTTTCCAGAACCGTCTGCCGCTGTTTTAATGGGAAGGCTGTCTATTTGTATGTTAATAGTTTCCTCTGGGTTATTGGACTTGTTGATGGAAAAGCCAAAATCAGATGCTTCTCTATTTTCAAGATTTACTATTAATCTCTGATTTTTTGTGCCAACACGAAGCCATTTCAGCCTCTTCTGCTCTAAATCCTCTTAACGGAAGCATGAAGAATGACGACACGCTTCCTCTCATGAGGCAGAGTCGTGCCAGGCACCCTCCCCTCGCAGGCTCAGTGCAACCACCGTGCCCAGGTAGCTCCACAGGTGAGTTTCCCAGAGAGAGTGCAGTTCCAGGTATCCCACTCGCTCAGCTCCAGAGAGCTCAGATCTGCTGGCTCTGCCGAGGGAGGAACCTGCACCAGGTGGATGAGTGTTGCAGCAAGGCCAAGGCCGAGATGCATCTGGGGGAGACGGCCAAGAGCTCAGGGCTAGAAACAGAACAGGCCTGTCTTGAATCCAAGCCTGCAGGTGAGTGGCCTTGTCATTTGCAGCCAGTCCCAACCTGTCTGACCTTCAGTTTCCTTCTTGAGGAGCAATCATTTTGCTGCCTTACTTATCTCTTATTTATCCTGAGGTCTGATACTATCATGTCCAGGAGGATGCCTAAAGACGGGCAAAGAGCAGCCCTCAGCATGACTGTTAAAACTCAGAAACTCAGAATCTAGTCTTCCTAATTCATGCAATCCATTGCTTTATCCATAAGGGCAGGGATGTTTATCTCTTTTGCTTTATGTTGCTTCTCCCCAGTGCCTAGAAAAAAATTGTGCACACAGTAGGTGCTTAATGAGTTATTATAGACAAGATGACTAAACAGATTCAGTCACCGCATTTATCGAGTGTTGTATCCTAGTCCTTGGGCCTAACGCCAGGACCTCAGGAGTTAAAATAAGTTGTTCCTGTTCCTGAGAGCTCTTGACCTTTGAGGGCTGGGTAGGTGCAGGTTAGCAGACAACAGAGACAGAAATAATTCCAATAATTCACAGTTTCTTAAAAGGATCCGAGAAGCTTCTGAAGCAGAATCTCCCGGTGCATGTGTTAAAAGTGCAGATCCTCAGCCCCAGGCTGGATTTATGGAATCAAAACGTCTGGGAGGATGGACCCTGGGAATCTTGTTTTTTACCAGAATCTCAGATAACTCTAATTTGCCTTCCTGTTTGGCAGCCCCAGCAGACGTGCATGCTGAGAGCTGTGTGTGAGTTGCTGCAAAGTCCTGGGACAGCTACAGCCAGGGTCAAGGGGATTCAGGGGAGGTTACGGAGGGAGGTGACCCTGAAACTAAGGTGTGAGGGATGAGGAAGAGATGGCAGGTGAAGAAGGGCCCAGGGACACCCTGTCAGAGGGCAAGGCACAACATCAGACAGTTCCAGAAACAGTGAGCAAAGAGACCTGAAAGAGAAGGGGAGACAGGGTGACAGTACAAGGAATTCAGACCTCAGACAGCATATTTTGTAAGCCAATCATGCAACCAGATTTTTTAAATTGAGGTATAACTGACATAGAACGTTATATCAGTTTCAGGTGTATGATATAATGACTGACATTTGTATACAGTGCAAAACAATCACAAGTCTAGTTAATATCTGTCACCCCACAGAGTTACCAAAACATTTTTTTCTTGTAATGAGAACTTTTAAGATTTACTCTCTTAGAAACTTTCAAATGTGTAATACAGTACTATTCAGATTTGTTTTTGTATTGAGAAGAACCATGTGGACTATTGCAGATACTGTAAAGTTAAAACACGGAATTGACAGGGCTGCAAGTAGATGTAGGGTCGAGTGGGATTTGGCAAACGTATCCAAGGAAACGGTAAGGACCCCTCCACAGCACCTGTGAGCCTACGAGGCACTGAGAAGTAAATAGATATTTAAATTGAAGATGATCTCTAAATCAAAGTGGGAAGAAAAGACAGAAACAAGGGGGAAAAGACTACGAGTCCATGAACAATTTTTAAATAGTATTATTTGCACTTTTAGATTCCTTTCGTTCATACTACCTCTGAATCTCATTTCTTATCCAGTTCTCCACATTTTTGTCTGGGTAAAACGCAGGACACCAGATCTGTCAAGTGTATGTTGAGGATGGAGTGGGGCTAAGAGAGGCCAGGTTCTGAGGGCGGAGGGGGGTTGGAAGGGACTAAGAGACCAGGATTCACCAGGCACAGCCCTGTGACTTTGCCCATGTTCTAGAACTTCCCCAAATCTTAGATCCACCACGTACTAATAATGTAAATGCTAGGTATAGTTAATACTAAATATCTCCCAGGGCTATTTGGCTGATATGAAGAATATAAAGAGCTTGGCATATAGTGGATGCTTGGGGAAGGATGGGTAAATAACGGGAAATGGTAGCCGTAATAAAAGTCATTCTAAAGATATAATTTCTTTATCCCCTGGGGAGCTGAGCCTGGAAGCTTCCCAATCACACGTTCACTTAGAAGAATTTTGGCCAGGAAATAGCTGAAATTGGGAGGTTTTCCCCCCGAAAGCAGTGTGTGGAGGGCAGCCCCCTTTGCTCACGACTCATTAAAAATGGCAAAGGCTCTCCACCCTAATGACAGGGCTCAGGCCTCTCCGCAGGGTGACCCCTCTCCCACCCGGAAGGTGTCAGGAAGACCTGAGCAGGCGTGCCTCACCCCACCTGAGCCTGATTCACAGCACAGGGCGGGGTACGCTTCTGGGGCGTGGGTGTTCCAGGGAAAGGTGAGCCTGTTGTGACAAAGCCCCCAGACTCAGTGCTGAGCCACCCCCTGCGTCTCTCCAGGCCCCCCACCCTGCCTCTCTTCCCTTCCCAGCCTCCCCTGGCCCTAACCATGCCGTTTCTGGGAAGGCACGAGGCAGTGGGTTGGCCCAGACACACGGGTGCGAGAGCCCAGGAGGAGTTGGATAACCGTCCCCGGAGTCAGGCCATTTCCTGGCTCCAAGGACAAACAGCACGCAAGAGTCTGCTGTACGCGGACCCTGATGGGATTAGGACTTGGGGTGGACGATGTCCACAGGGTGGCTTTCTTGTTTCTGTGGGCCCGGGACTGTCTCGGTTTTAAACCGAAGAGTCTTGGGACCTAAAAAGCCCCCGAGTCCCCAGCAAAGAGGGGACCTGGTCGCTAAAGGGATAGGGTGCTGGAGAAGACAGACACCTGTGCCCCAGAGATGCTGATGTCTGACATTTACACGGGTGGGTGCTTGCGGCGTGCCCGGTACTACTGTGTATTTCCTAATTACTCCTACGATGATGATACCCATCTCACCGACTAGTAGACTGAGTCGCAGAAGGGGTGAGCAGCTCTGTGAGGACACGGGTTGGGGAGCCAGTGTCGGGGTGCACATCTCAGTAGTGTGGGGCCAGACTGACCCCAGTCTGAATTTGTTGCCTAGATCAACACACACACACACACACAGACACAAAGACAGACACACTTAGACACAGATACACACACACACACACACACACCAGGGTCGCATGCAGCACAGTATTGTAGGAAATCTCATTTCAAAGACGCCTAGTCCACCAGTCAAGAAAAACTAAAAAGGAAGAAAATGGGATCTTTTCTTTCGTCTTCTGAAGACCAAAGAGAGTCTAACTCATAAGCAACCCTCTGAAAATGCCTTCTCCCTCCATCCCTTGCTCCCAGATCTACAGCTACTCCACACCCTTCACTTTCTAAGCTTGCAAAACTCTTTCCTTTCTTTGTCTTCTCTTTTTCTTCATTTTCCTTTTAAAATATCCCCTTCTTCCTCCTCTACGCTACCCCAACCCCCCCCCCCCCCCCCACTGAAGCAGCCCTACCCTGAAGCGCCCTAGCTAGAAGCAAGGCAGCCCTTCTTCCCACCCTCCTGGAGCCTCCGGGCCCAGGACCCAGGCAGGCAGAGACAGAACTTTCCTTAGCGGTCAGGGGTGGAGTGGTGGGGTGTGGGGGCAGGGCTGAGGAGGCCAGACAGGACTCCCTTGTGTGCAAGGGGAGGAGTGGCAAGACTGGGACCCTCAGCCACTAACCCATCTGGTTCCCCTAAGCCTTGACGCACGCAGCCCCCTTCCCACCCGGGGCTGAATCACAGACTCGACACCTAGCGCCTGCCAGGACCCCTGGAGCCTAGGTAATCCCCTCAGACCCCATTCCAAACCCACTTGCTCACGCCTGGTGTCTGACTTTCTGCAGAGCCCTTCAAAGGAACATTGAGCTCATCTTGTTTACTCAAAGCTGACTTCTAGCTCCTTCCTGAGCCAGTGTTCTCTGCCCCGAGAGTGTGTTAGAACCAGCCACATCTGGATCTTTGGCAACACGCTGTCGTCCAGGTTACCTGTCGCCAGATCCCTCAGTCCCCGGTCCCAGCCCCTCGGTGGGTGTGCCCTGAGGTGACAACTGCAGAGCCTACGTCACTCAAGTCGCGGAACTCACACCCAAGACTGCAAACAGGGAGATTAAGCCAGTAACACCCATGTCCTGGTAGTGTGCAGAGCCAAACCTGTTAGAGGAAATACACAAAATGTGAGTTGGTTCCCTTGGCGTACATTTATTGAACGCCTCCTGGATGCCAGGCACCATTCCAGGTGTTGGGGTTGCAAAGATTTATAAAACAGTGTCTCGGCCCTTGTATAGATAAAAGCCTGTGTGGGGAGGTGGGCATGTGAGCAACTGGGAGAACGGAACATTAGAATTCAGTGTGATGGGGGTCACTGTGGTCCCTGGATCGCAGGAGAGGGATGCTGGGTCTCTCCCCTCTCCCCTCCCCCTCCCCATTCCCCTTCCCTTCTCCTTCGCCCCTTTTCAAACCTTTCATCTTGAGAAAATGATAAATCCAGATGCAGTTGTAAGAAATAAAACAGAGAGATCCCATATACTTTTCATCCAGTTCTCCCCATCTTGCAGAATTCTAGTATAGACCACAACCAGGAAATGGACATTGATTCAGTTCTCCCACTCTTTTTAAGACACCGCCCACCCTCCCCCACACACATAAACAATAAACCAATCCCTTTATCCTCAAGTAGCCCCAGTGCCAATGGCAACTTGTTAACTTCCCTCAGATGAATCTTCATGTCTCTCTGAGCAAAACTGTGTATGTGCACACACACACGTATGCATGTAAGTACACAAGTGCATCGACACACATATATAAATATATTATTTTAAAAATGTTAAATTATAGAACTCAAATTTGGAATTGGTACATTATTAACTGGCAAAGAATGAACCTCTTATCTCTTTAAGGGGAAAAAAAACTTTCAGTCTAGCTTTAACAGATTATTTGAAATAGGATATTAAGTCATAAGAATTTGCGATGGGGATTTTTTAATAATTAGGTTGAGCAGCTCCCTTGGCTTTGAGAAGAAAGCAGGGAGGAATATTGTTTTCCTTTCTGTTAAATTCCAGTTTGGCCCTGGAGCAGTCGTTATTTTATAACAATTCCAGGTCATCCCTCCACCATCATCCTATTGGAGCCTTGCTTCCCTCAGGAGTTTTGAAACAGATTCCAAGGAAGTGGAGGTCAAGGCAAAGCCTTAACTCACACACGGATATATTTTGCTTCTTGCTGAAGGTTCAGATTCCAAGTAAAGGTCTGTCCTGTGATACAGTTAGTCCCATTTTCTGTCAGGGTGGGGAAAGATCGAAAAAGAGGAAGCAAAATGGAAATGTGAATTGATACACAGACAGCGACAGGGGTATTTATAAGAATCAGCGTATAAGAGTGACTTTTGATACTGCACAGACAATGTCTATGGTTATGTAGTGCCTAGCAGGTGTTAGCACCAGGCTAAGTCCTTTAAAAATAACTTGACAAACATCTATGACAAAAATACATTAATGCGTCATCACACCTATTTTTCAGATGGAAAGTGAAAAAATCGAGCGGGATAAGGTCATTGGCCTAAAAGTTACACAAAGAGTAAGAGAAAGCACTAGAGGGTCAAACTCAGCTCCATACAACTAAAAATCCAACGATGTTGTCCCTGCGTCACAATACTGGTTTTCAGTTGATATTTAGGATAATGCATTGCTGGGACTATAGCTCTTGGTGATCTGAGAAAAAAACCTAAGGCTTCCACGTGCATGTTGAAGCCGACTGATAATGAGACTGGCTTTGAACCAGAACAGGGACCTTTTGGTAACTTTCGATCCTCATGTGGTAACTATGGATTCTCGTCCTTTTTCAGGTGGTCGAAAGCCCCATGGATTTTGACATAGAAATCTTAATTATAGGTCCTCTTGGGCTGTCTTGAATGATAAAATGTGGGGAACTTCCTAACCTGCAAGAATGCAGCCTTCAGGAGAGCTGTGTTCCTAACCTCTCCGTTTTACTCTAAAGAGAGTTAACCTTGAAGGTTTTTCCCTTCCCTTGTTGCCGTGGTTTTATTGAATCTGACCAGGATCCTGCCGGTGACCCTGTTACATGCTTTACCTACATTTACTCAATCATCTCTTGCAACAGCCTTTTGAGGTAAGTTCTAAGGTTAATCCATTTACAGATGGAAAAAACAAGGCTCAGGGCGGTGAGAAACGGACTCTGGGTCGTTCAAATAAGCAGCGGCACACCCGGGGTTGGAATCCAGGTCTGACTGTGCTAAAAGACGCTGGCTGAGAAGGTCTTAGGAGCTAGTCATGGCGGAGGGTCTAATCTAACATCTACTTTTCTAGATAAAATGCTCCAGATCAGACCTTCTCTGCCTTTTTCTGGTTGGATGGCTATTAAATACTTCCTTTCCAGGCCTCTCAAAGGATGCAAGTGCTGGACTTCATCTCGTGTCCGTCACAAGGACGTGTGCAGTGATATTCTCAAAGATGTAACATTGGTCCTCATTATTCAGACTTCCTATTTGTCAATTTGCTTGTTCACTAAAATGTATTTGTAACTCCAGGATCAATACTTGCAGTGCTTTTGTAGCCATTCACGGACAAACGGCAGAGCAGCAAAAAAATTCAAGTTGCCTGATGTACATGATTCCAGCTGAGGTCACACAAGATGACAATGTTCTGCCTTCTTGTTTCAGCTCTCATACTGTAGACAGTGTCCTTTTCACAGTCTATTTAGTGCCACACTTTTCACATTTTTGTGCTTTTTGTTGGTGACTTTGCTGTTTAAAACAGCCCCCAGTTACAGTGCCAAAGTGCTGTCCACTGTTACGAAGGGCAAGCACCTTGTGACGGGTCTTATGGAGGAAACAGGGGTATTAGATGAGCTCCATTCAGGCATGAGTTATAGTGCTGTTGGCCGTGAGTTCACTGTTAACGAGTCGATAATAGATATTAAAGACGCTGTCTTTAACCAGAAACACATTAAACAAGGTCATGTGTTGATCGGTTGATAAAAGATGTTGTGAACAGAGGCTTGTAGGAACCTAGCCCTGTGCCTCCCCTAGGAGCTGTGGTTCAGAGTCAGCAAATTCGGCGTTTGTGCTGACTTTACAGAACATCACTACCCAGGGTAATGAGAACTGACTGTCCTTACAAACACCACTCATTGCTTCAGTACATACACGGATACGAAAGGACTGAAATAATCTTCAGATGGTAGGGCACTATCAAATTACAAGTCATCCACACAATCAAGTTATAGATAGCCAGGAAAACTAAATGATCAACAGAACTGAAAATTACCACTGTGTAGTGCAAACGGAGGGGACCAGAGCACTAAACTATGTAAAACCTATGGCTCAGAATTTGCGTAATTGGGACCTATCTCTAAATGCACACACATGAAACCCAGTTTGGAAGGAAGGCTTCATGCTGGTTATCTTTGTGTAACGTACTTATGAATGTTATGAAGTGTCTTCTTTATAATTTTTAATATTTTTAAGTTAATTATATACACTTTTATTTTTATAATCATGTGTTTGCAAATAGCTTCATCATCTGATATTCACACATTGTGTATAAGCAGGTCCAAAGCTTTTTGAATACCCTATGGCCAGATGCCATCGGGCACGATAAAATGTTCATAATCATTGATCTGATTTCTATTTTAAGGAAAGAAATTTAAAAAATTTTAAATTAGGTGCATAAAGATGTTTATTACACTATATTTTTATGCAAGAAACACATCTGAAGCAAATCAGTGTACACTGTAAGTGGTATGATATCAGGAATATTGTAACATCAACATGATGAGGTGGTATGTAACCATGTACTTAAGAAATGGTCAATAAGCACTTGGGAGGGCTTAGGGATATAACAGTGAGTGAAAAAATGATACACTAAGGAACTTTTGGTGCCCTGGAAGGAGACAGATATTAGTCAAAGAATTACACACAAGAAAGTAATAATGCTCTGATCAGTGTTAAGGAAAATGGTCCTTTTATAATTAAAAAGGGAATACTGACCAAGTGATGGAATGACGGTGCTTAGATATTTCCCCTAAGAACATGTGAGTAAGCTGAGATGTGGCGTTTATTATGACAGATGGATAAAAGATATACAAATAAAAGAATACCAAACAAAGACTTGTGCCATAATTCTAGTAAGTAAATATACATGTGTAAACAGAGATGGAAAGGAATTTGCAAAAAAAAATTGGAAATAGATCTACTAGGGTGTGTGATAGTGGGTGGTAATTTTTTTTCTTAAAATGATTTTTAACATTCTTATAGTACTTTTACAGTTAAAATTTGTTTTTTTATTTTATAAATTTATTTATTTATTTAATTTATTTATTTATTGGCTGTGTTGGGTCTTCGTTGCTGCACACGGGCTTTCTCTAGTTGCTGCGAGTGGGGGCTATTCTTCATTGTGGTGCGCAGGCTCCTCGTTGTAGTGGTTTCTCTTGCTGTGGAGCACGGGCTCTAGGCGCATGGGCTTCAATAGTTGCAGCACATGGGCTCAGTAGTTGTGGCTAATGGGCTCTAGAGCACAGGCTCAATAGCTGTGGCACACGGGCTTAGTTGCTCCATGGCATGTGGAATCTTCCCAGGACAGGGCTCAAACCCGTGTCCCCTGCATTGGCAGGCGGATTCTTTACCACTGTACCACCTAGGAAGTCCTACAGTTAAAATTTTTAAGTGCAATCACGTCTTAGATTTTAACTTGACCCAATTATATTTTTTACATAGTCAAAATAACATGTTAAAATCCACTATGCCTTATTACATTATTTTTCCAAATAAAGATTGTATTTTAGGCATTCAAAGGAATATATGTTCATTACTGGAGCAGTTGGTCAGGGTTAAAATATTGTTATTCTTTACGCTACTCTCAATGGAATGCTCATAATTTTCTATGTGTGTGTTTCTTTCCAACTCCCCTTCTATTCATGGTTTTATTTGCTTTTCATATCAATGTTAAAGATTGAAAATATATCAATGCTATAAAAAGATTAAACCTGATTCGAATTTCTCTCCATTAAAAGAATCAATTGATTTTATTAAAAGGAGAATGAGAAGAAACATACACCCCAGTGCTGGTTGGATCATCATAGACTGAGATTGTCAAAACACACACACACACACACACACACACACACACACACGAGCACAGCATCAAATGAATACACATCCAGCCCTTTCAAAACACTGAGCCCAGACCCAAAGCTTGACGCTTTCGCCAGGACTTTCTCCTTATTTTCTCCTTGGTTCTTCACGGCTTCACTTTGAAGTAGGAGCTGTTATCCTTTCCTTAGAAGTGAGTGAACTGAGTCCCCCAGATTGGAGAATACTGCCCAAGTTGGGCTTGGCAGGGGGTCAGGGGAAAGCAGAGAAGGGGACATTGAGTAGGACTCAAGATCCTTCCGCAGAGATTTCAAGGCTCAGACTAAGTGCCATCTCCTTAGAGAGGTATTCCCTGGATGCCTTACCTTAAATTAGGGTCTCCAAGGTATTGTCTTTTCTTAAAAATTATTTTTTTAGAGTATAGTTGCTTTACAATGTTGTGTTAGTTTCTGCTATACCACAAAGTGAATCAGCTATACGTATACATATATCCCCTGTTTTTTGGATTTCCTTCCCACTTAGGTCACCACAGAGCACTGAGTTCCCTTTGCTATATAGTAGGTTCTGATTAGCTATCTATTTTATACATAGTATTGTATACATGTCAATCCCCATCTCCCAATTCACCCCAACACCCTTCCCTCCTTGGTATCCTGCTTATTCATTTCTGGCATTTATCACAAATAAAACCTAACTTTTTATTGAAGTTAAATTTATATTTAATCTGTTTAACTCCAGGAGGGGAGAAGAGATGTATCTGCTGTTCACCAAGCAATCCCTAGCTCCCAGAACAGGTGCCTAGGATGTGCTCGATGTTGAATGAATAAATGATTACATAAATAAAACTCTAGTTTTGAGTATATCCTATGTTGTGCTTGAATGAAGATTCCCTAGCTAAAAGACAGACAACTTTTTTTTTAAAAAAGCAGTCTGAGAATAAAGGATCTAAGCAGGGGCAATATGAAATATTTAAAATTTATGAAAGGAAAACATTAATAAAAGTAATGGCATAAAAAGATTTATAAAATATGAAATTAAAAAAGTAAAAGGAAAGGGATGGGATTAATTTCAGTAATATATTCTGTTTAACCCAACATATCCAAATTATTATCATTTCAACATGTAATCAGTATGAAAGAACTATTGAGTTCATTTACCCTCTTTTTTAGACTCAGGATTTGAAGTCCATTGTGTGATGGACACTTAAGCCATCTCCATTCCACTAACCACATCATCAGTGCTCGGATGCCACACGTGGCTGTGGCTCCCACCTTGGGTAGCACAGCCAGAAGACGACTTCTCATTTTAGAAATGAGGACCTTGAGCCAAATTGGGTCAGGGACTGACTATGGGCCACAAGGAGGCTGTTCTAGGCTGAGATCACTACTCTGACTCTCATTCCTCAAGTTGGGTACTTTTTCCATATCTAGGACCCTGTTGAGTAGGGATTACGAGGCAGGCTCTTTGCCTGGCTGCCTGGGTTGGAGTCTCACAAAGACCTCCTGTGTGGCTGTGCAACCTTGGGCAAGTGATTTATTTTCTCTGGGACTCAGTTTCTCAAATGTTAAAGAGGGTGTTTGCAGTGAACCAGAATCAAGTTATCCTAAGAATTATAATTAAATAAGATAAACCAAAGTCATGTGATAAATTGTCCCGTAGAAAAATATGTTGAAATCGCACCCCCTAATATCTCAGAACGTGAGATAATATTTGAAAATATAGTTGTTACAGATGTAATTAGTTAAGGTGAGGTCATTCTGGAGTAGGGTGGGCCCTTCATCCAATATGACTGTCATCCTTTTAAGAGAATAGAAGACAGAGACAGAGCCTCTGTTGTGACCACAGAGGAGAGACAGAGATTAGAGTGATGCTCCTATAAGCCAAGGATCGCTGGTCACCACCGGAAGCTTGGAAAGGGCAAAGAAGTATTCTACACAGAGTCTTAGTGCGGGCATGGCTCTAATACCTGATCTCAGACGTCTAGCCTCCAGAACAGTAAGAGAAGAAATTTAAATTGTTTTAATCCACTCAGTTTGTGGTAATTCGTTACAGCAACCTTAGGAAACTAATACACCCATAAAAAGTTTTGCCAGATAAAAAACAGGATGCTAAGTTAAATTTGAGATAAAAAATGAAAAAAACATTTAGCATAAGTATGTCCCATGCAATATTTGAGATAATCTTTAGACTTAATTGGTATCCTATATTTACATTTTCTAGGTCTGGCAAACTTACCAATGCACCACTTTTCACCATGTCAACCACAGCTTTTAAAGACATTAGCTATTGTTAGCCAAGACATGGAAGCAATATAAATGTCCATCGACAGATGAATGGATAAAGAAGATGGTGTGTGTGTATATATATATATACATATATATATACACACACACAATGGCATACTACTCAGCCATAAAAAAGAGTGAAATAATAATTGCAGTAACATGGGTGGACTTAGCGATTACCATATTAAGTGAAATAAGTCAGACAGAGAAAGACAAACATCATATGATGTCACTTACATGTGGAATCTAAAAAAGAATGATACAAATGAACTTATTTATGAAACAGAAACAGACTCACAGACATAGAAAACAAACTTACGGTTACCAAAAGGAAAAGAGGGGGCGGGATAAATTAGGAGTTTGGGATTAACATATACACATTACTATACATAAAATAGATACTACTACTGTATAGCACAGGGAACTATATGCAATATCATGTAATAACCTATAAGGGAAGGGAATCTGAAAAAGTATATATATATACACGTGTATATATATGTATGTATAACTGAATCACTTTGCTGTACACCTGAATCTAACACAGCATTGTAAATAAAATATACTTCTATTTGAAAAGTTATCTCTTGTTAGAGGAAATATATAGATATAAATGTGTCGGGTGTGAATAAAGATATACATCCTACAGACATTCTAATGTTTTAGGTATTCACAAATGGATGTTGTAATATATTCATTTTAGTACTGATTGAAATCAGAACACCGCAATCTGACAAACAAAAACGAAGTCAAATTGCCCAGGGGTGATGGGCCTGTGGAGCAACTCTGCCCCTCAGGGTCCAGCAAGGTCCAATTTCGTCACAAGTGGGCCGCTCCGCGTGCATGCCCGCCCGAGCCTGGTGTGGGGAGTTGCGTGTCTCGGCAGGCCCCGCTGCCTCAGAAAACCACTCTGTCCCAACAGCCCGCTCCCTCAGAACTGCCTCTGCGTGCCCTTCCCAAATGTTTCCATTCGCTGCTCCTGCTGGAGCCACAGAGCAACTGTGACAAACTGTCAATTTTATTAGCCGAGCAGATGTTATCGATATCTGGGAGATGCACCCATCATTCTTTCAGTGGCATGAACGGGGGTGGGGGGACGGTTTCCTTTGCCGCCTCCTCCTCCTCCATCCCTTCCCGCCCCCCAGCTGTGGGCGTCCCGCCATGCATCCAGGAGATAGCTGCCCTTCCCGCAAGACCGCGTGGGGGCCTTCGGGCTAATGTGATCTGAGCAGGCAGAGAGAAACTGGGCTGAACATTTATGACCCTCCTTTTTGGGAAGAGCAGTCTCTGGGTGTGCTAAGTTCAGGAAGTTGATGAAAAGGAGGGAAAAAACAAGAAACAGATGTTTTGGGGATGTGTGTGTGCACGCCAATTTTAGATATCCAAGTTTTCTATTAGGACTTGATAAATTCTAATATTAATTAATAATTCATCAACCCACCAATATTTATTGAGAGCGTATCATGCACCTGTGATTTAAGTGCTGGTGAACAAGAAAGAGTAAACCCTCCCCTCATGGAGTTTACCTATCAGTAAGAGGAGGCAGATAATAAACAAGTAAACAGCTAAAGACCTTAAATGTTTTTAATAACCATTGGGAAGGAAATAACACGGCTGCAGAGACTGATGGGGACAGGGACATCTATTTTAGGAAGGGACCTCGGAAAAGGTAGCATTAAGAGGACGTCCAAAGAATAATAAGGAAATAGCCACGGGAAGTCTGTGGGCCTCAGAAAGCTTTTCAGTAGGAGATGGGCTTGTCTCAAGCAGTGCCTGAGAACTTCACTCGGAAGCCTCTGGAAGAGTTGGGGTTTTGCAAGAAAATTATGTTCCAAGTCATGCCCTGCATGTGATGAATGGACTTCTCTGCTGCTAGGATGACTCCAGTTATTAAATGGACCTCTCTGTATCTGGAAATGTTCTAGTTATGTACCATCTTTGGAAGAGTTGAGAAAATAGTCGCTTGAATCATTTTCTGTGTTCTGTGGTTCAGATTAAGAGCTCCAGTTGAGAAAGGCTCTGAGCTTTAGACACTATGAGCAGAAACCCAGGTGATGAGGAAAAAGGAAGCTGGCATAGAAATATACTGAACATGAGTGACCCACCCAGCCTCAGTTTCTTCCACTGAAAATGGGCTTCCTGACACTTCCTGGGAAGGTTGTTCCGGTCAAAAGGAGATAACACAGGAAAAGCTGCTCAGTTTAGTGCCTGAGAGCAGGTGGTATAAAGTAGGTGTGTTTCTCTTTCCTTCTTTCCTCTTTTCCCCCATGATCCACGTAACCCAAAGCAGAATGAGGCACAGCAACCTCATGGCAACGGGCTGCAAAAACCTTATATTCCCAAGTTTTCAGTGGATTTAGATCTGGAGATCCGGAAAGGCATTTGGGAACCAGACAAGGACACACACACACACACACACACACACACACCCCATCCCAGCCTGTTACATAACACAGTCTGACTCCCAAGAACAAACATGCCCCTTCCTCTGTTCTGACGTGAAACCCACAGTCACGCTGGTTCAACCTGGGGAGGGATGGAGTGGAGTTGCTGTGGCTGCAGATTTTGCAGTTCAGGGTTTAGTGCAGCCCTGCACCTTCCATCACCAGGGCATATCCCCAAGGGTCCACTGATGACCTTCACGTCTCCATAAAGTGTTCCAATGCCCCAGTTTGCAGCTACTTGGCAAACTTCTGTTATTTTCTGAACACACCATAACGCCTAGGTATGCATTCTCGTGTGCACTCAGTAGGACAGGGGTGTTCACACGGGTAAACTCACTTGCAACTAACTGCTTTACACTTTTATCACATGGAATCATAGCTGCCGGATTCCTTCCTTTACCTATTCCTTGGCTGTAAGCTTCAGAGGACTGAGTCTTGTTTATTTTGCTCTGATTTGTGCTGCTGTCTGGCAATAGCTTTTTTGTTATTGAATAAATAAATAAAACTGAAAACCCAACAGACTCAAAGCCACATATACACAACCAAATATGAGCTCACAAATATATCCCCCACCCACAGGAACTCCTGATAACACTCAGGAGCACAGTCACACACAGGCCACAGGTGTGAGTTACACACATGCACAGTTCACGTTTACCCTTTGTTACACTCAAGTTGCCTCATCTACCCTTCAGCATCCCTGCATCTGTCTGCATGAAGATACTCTGAGATAGTTCCAGGCACCTGGCTGGCTTTATGTGGTGGCTTCCTGGTCCAGAGTAGGTAAAAGAAACTGCACTCAGGGTTTAGAGCCCTCTGCTCTTCAAAGCTCACGGCTTGCACCCAAGACCAGGTGATCACCGAATGCAGTAAATGTGCCTGATTCCGAGGCCTCTCTTTCATGAGTCAGCCATCGGGGGAGACTTAATCTGTTTAATATACTCTCTGCTCTGGGGTCCGAGATGGAGTAGAGGCCGAAGCAAAGATGTCAAATCACGTGTGGTCTTTAAATAACCCCTGACGTTTGTCACAAGAGTTGAGCCTGGGGCCTGGACCCATTCCAGTCGGTAATTGATAATTCCAACTGGTAATTATGTGCTCTGGGTAGTTTCGGTTGGCATTCCACACATCCTGTCCTCAAATGGTGAGAGGTGTTCCCGGGTTTCATGCCAGAGGTGGCTCTATTTCAAGCCCCATAAAGTTTCTAAATACCTTTGGAATGCTGCGGGATGAAAGACGCTATCCTCGTTAAACACACGGGCTTCTCGAAAGAAAACCCATTACTCTCAGATAATGACAATTTTTCCTGGTCCTTATATTCCTTGTTAAAGGAAAATGTCAATTAATAAAGAACACACACATAACCCTTCCCAGAAATTAACTAATTATGTCAACCAATGTCCTAGGGGGCTAAACAAGTAAACTGCTTGCAAATTATTGGGTTCTTCAGAATATACGGAGACATTCTAGATTGTTTTGATACTTTTCTTGTTGTCTTTTTTCTTTTTCACTTTTTGATATGCAATTAACTGACCTTGGATTCCGAGGCCTCTCTTTTGTGAGTTCAGCCATCGGGGGAGACTTAATCTATTTAATATACTCTCTGCTCTGGGGTCCGAGATGGTGTAGAGGCCGAAGCAAAGATGTCAAATCATGTGTGGTCTTTACATAACCCTTGTCTTTAAATAACGCTTGTTCTCACATAGCATTTACCTCCATTTAAGAAGATTTAGGCTTCTTTTATTTTATTTTATTTGTTCATTCATTAATGGACATTTGGCTTGTTTCCATCTTTTGGCCATTGTGAATACTGCTCTACTATGAACATTTGTGTACAAGTTTTTTTTTTTTTTTTTTTTAGAGACGGGGTCTCGCTATGTTGCCCAGGCTGGAGTGCAGTGGCTATTCACAGGCGCGATCCCACTACTGATCAGCACGGGAGTTTTGACCTGCTCCATCTCCGACCTGGGCCAGTTCACCCCTCCTTAGGCAACCTGGTGGTCCCCCGCTCCCGGGGGGTCACCATATTGATGCCGAACTTAGTGCGGACACCCGATCGGCATAGCGCACTGCAACCCAGAACTCCTGGGCTCAAGCGATCCTCCTGCCTCAGCCTCCCGAGTAGCTGGGACTACAGGCACGTGCCACCGCGCCCGGCTGTGTACAAGTTTTATGTGGACAAATGTTTTCAGTTCTCCTGGGTGTATACCTAGGAGTAGAACTGCCAGGTCAAACAGTAACTCTGTGTTTAATTGTGTGAAAAACTTGTAGGCCATTTTTAGGTTAGACGCTGTCAGGGCTTTTGGATAGTAGCGCCAGGAATAAAATCAAAGTTTTCCTTTTCCTATTCTCTCAAAGGAATTTCAAAGCCTAATTAAGTTGCAAACATAAGATGCTGATCTTGGAGGTGAGCTCTCTCAAGACCTGGGAGATGAGTAAGAGCCTGAGATCAGAGTGGCCTTCTCTCATCCATTTCCTTATTTCCTGAGAACTCACCAGGGTTTGGAATGAACACATAGTCAAGTCATTGTGTGTGTTCTCTATTGCTGTGTAACAAACTACCCCAAAATGCAGCACCTTCAAAGCATAGCACTATAGTATTTCTCAGTTTGTGCATTGACAAGGCTCAGCGGGATGTTCTTACTAAGGCTTTCTCTGGTCTCACTAAGGCTTTCTCTAGCAGCTGCAGCCAGACGGTGGCCGGGGCTGGGTTCACCCGTAGACGGGACCTGCTTTGACTCCCTCCTCTTCCACGCTGCCTCAGGGCTATTCCTCTCTGTGTGGCATCTCCATGTGGTCTTTCTCTATGTGGTCTCTCCAGCTGAGGAGTTGGACTTCTTACACAGTGGCTCAGGGCTCCCAAGAATGAACATGTCAAGAAGTAAGAAGCAGGAGCTGCCGGTCTTCTTAAATGCTGGGCCTACAGCCAACACTGCATTACTCTCTCTACATTCTATAGTTTAATACAATCTTGGGCTGGCCCAGATTCACGGTAGCAGGGATCACAGGTGCATGGGAGAACCAGGAGGCGTGGGTCGCTGGGGGGCTGCCTTTGCAGAATAGCTGTCACACCCTTGTTGTCCTTTGTGTTGACCTCCACCAAAGGCTACGGGTCTCACCCTCGACCACAGATTCTTCGTCTTGGGCTCACCCCACCCAGGCCTGGTATTGCCTCTTCTCCAGCCTGTCTCACCCTCTATTTTGCTTCAGAGTTTGGGTTTTAATTTCCTGCTTCTCTTTCACAGCATCAACACTGATTATCACCCAGTTTCCAACTTTACTGAAAGCTCATAATGACGTCCCCTCCCTTCACTTGCAATCTGAGAGGAATTCCATGCAACTTCAATTCAAATATTGTTAAGTGACCAAAACAAGTGGAGAAATGGTATATACGATTTCCCTTTATTTTAAAGTATGTAAATGAGCAAGTGTAGGTTTATATTTGTGCATACACAGAAAATATATGGATAGATACACATTAAAGAGATTTCTAACAGAGATTTCCTCTAGAGAACAAATGGCACTGAGAAAGAGGTGAGGTAATCTTTCATTTTATATATCTCTGGATGTTAAAAAGATTGCAATTAGTTTGCGCTTGTTTTATAATAAAAATTAATTAAAAGCTTAACCCAATTTTAGCAAACATTTGCTGAACTTTCAACATGAACAAGGTCCCATTCTTGCTTTTTTAGAACTAGTGATTTTAAAAGTGATAAGACATAGTCTTTTTTTTTTTTTTTTCAAAGAAATCCCCAGCTAATTTGGACATACACAAACACACACATACAAACACACACACACACAGATACACACATACAAAGACACACACACATCCACACACATGTGCCCTGCACATACCACACACCCATCATTAAAGTCATTAAGAGGCAATATTCAGCATACATCAAACAATGGCCAAAGCCTGCACAATGTTTACAAAATCCAAACTGGTGCTGAGAAGTTAATATTCTCAACTTTAAAATCAAAAGAACATGACCAAGCTCTGCTTTGCCCCTTTCTTCCTTGCACTAGGATTGAGACTCTTCCGCTGATGTATGGAAGCCCATGTCTGGCTCACTTAGCCCGGCGTGCACTGACTGAGAGCAGCCCAGGTAAGAGCCACCCTCGGTGCTCAGGTGTGTCTCCTGCCCATCGATTGCCAATCTCCCAGAATGCCTCTCTCCCCAAGTGGGCAGGATGCAGCCCAGGGGTCATTCCCAGATCACACATATTTCTGAGAACATGCTCTTTCTTGAAATGGTGATGCGATGCAGAGGAGGGTTTCAGGACTGATCAATGGCAGCGAGGGCTCTGTCAGGATGTACAGTAATTTGACTCAGCTCAATAAATTGAGCTTCTGGGGCAGGAAAAAGCCGTGACTCCCATCCCCCGAGGTCTAAAAACGCTAGTATGAAGAACCCCAAGAGCTTCTGTCTCCTTTGCCCCAGCCGCCTCCCCTGAAAGCACCCCCATCCTGCGATTGCTAATACACAAGTGGGATAGATCTCAGGAGGGAATGTATTGGGCATATTGAGAAGCTCATTGATCTGTAGGCTTCTTGGAGCTTAATGCTCCATCTGACAGAGCTCTGGATACTTCTGAGCACGTGCTTCTCCTCTGCCTGCCCAGGGGCCTGGTTATCAATCACAACCCTTGTTCTGCTCAAGGCAGAAGGGAGTAACGACATCTATCCAGTGGTTCTGAGTTGGCTCCAAGGACCTGTTCCTTTGGAGAAGAATCTGGGGCCACAGCAGAGGGAGAGAGCTAGGCCTCCCCAAACAGGAGAGATGGGAGGGGGAGGATAAAATGAAGGCAGCCGTGGGCACTTTGTAGGACCTAAAACACTTGACATGCACCATTTCATTTCTTCATGACTACAACCCCATGAGATTGGTTCAATCAATAGCCCATTTTTCAGAAGAGGAAACTAAGGCTCTGAGACATGAAGTAAAACAGTCTGAGACTTCAAAGAAAGTTCAAGAGTTTATGCAAAACAGCCAGAAAAACTCCACTTTGAACCAGTCCCACATATAATTTTGCCTGAACACAAGACTCTTCAGCTGAAATCAGAAATGCTTTGAACCCTCTGAACTAATCTAGCTATCAATTCTTTCCATTTTATAGACGAGTGGCCTGAAACTCAGAGAAACAAAAAGAACCGCCCAAGTTGACATGGCCACCAAGCGGTTGGGAGACAAAAGGGAGGGAGAACACCCACAAGTAATAATTATATTACCAGCTATTATTTACTGAGGGTATATTACCTATCGGGCAATAAGCTTCCCATATATGATCTGATCTAATCCTCACAACACATGAGATAATGTAGCACCGCCCTCATGGGATTATGTGAGTATTAAATAAAATCAGGCTCTTCTTAGTAACTCTCTGGTATGTTTCTCAATATGTGTATATTTTCCTATAAGATCAACTAGGATCATAGAACTTTCTATACACACACACCCAAGCATGTTGAATCTTTTCATGTGTCATCTAGAAATAAATTGTCATCTGGTATACACATTTAACTCTGCACAGAGGGGTGTGTGTTTGTGTGTGTGTGTGTGTGTGTGTGTGTAAATGCACAATTAGTAAGTGCGTATAACAAAGTGGTGACTTTATTTTTCCTTCAAGAAACTCAAACTGTTTGTGAAAGCTCTAATAAGGGTTAAATAGCTGATAATCAGCTTTTACCATGTTATTGACCCTTTCGACATTTGTCTTCACGATCTTCTGTATCTGAAATGGTGTCTATAGACTGTGGGATCCATTTCTTTGCCTGGTCATAGGAAAATTCTACCCATGCTTCAACCCTCTCCGGGGAAAAGGGGATGGGGCAGAGTCGGGGTAACTGCAGCTCACTGCCTTATCCTTCTCTGCGTCTCTCCTTCAAATCCCTCTGAATCATCACTCATTAACTCTTGGTAAGACAAGTGTCTTCACATATGGCCACTGCCCCCTTCCATAGCTCGTGGCTTGCCTTCCATAGCTCAAATCTGAGAATGACGCCTTTAGACTATTAGCACTGTGCATCTCACACACCAGGTCCTGGCTGTCAGAAACTTCTTTTCAGGGCCTCAAGTCTGCATCTGTTCTTGTCATGGGACATTATTCCACGTCCCTCTATACTCCCGTCTTGTCCCTGGCTAACTCAGCCGTCAGGTCTTTCCTTAGAAGTCACTTCCTCCAGGAAGCATTGCCTGGACTGCCCTGGCTGGATTCAATGTCCCCGAGCCCTTTGTGTTTCTCTTCTGCATATTCCAGATCGTGTAAGCCTTGTGGGTTTAACTTACCCGATTCCCTAACCAAACTAAAAGATCCCTACAGGCAGGGCTATTGTCAGTGTTGTCCCCAGTCATGGGTAAGTGGACAATAAATGCAGTGGAAGTTTCTGGCATCCAACCCCAAGGAGCATCCTTTTTCCTGTCCTCAAGACTGCCTTCCTCCAGCAAGCCTCCCCAGACGTCTCAGCGCACACACTGCTGCCTTTCCCTGACTTGAGATCTGAGATCTGAGAGCTGACTGGGGGAAGCAGTCTCTGGACCATTCTGATGAACTGCCTCTAACTACAGCAGGGTTGTTTTGGTTTTTTGAAGGCTGTGTTCCAGCCCAAGTTATAAGGATCAGAAGAGTTGAACCATTGTATGAAATTTGTTTTTATATTTCCTCCAGAATTTCTCTATTAGCCCAGTGCAGACATTCGGTAAATAGATGCTGATCCGGGGAAAAATAATGATGAGACAACATGGTGTCTGAAAGTCCAACAATCTAGTTATTAATCATTGACTTTCTCACATGGGAAAGGGAACCAAACTTTAAGGGAAGAGACACTTAAATTTTGCCTTTTTAAATTAGCAAAGAGGAAAAATTAACCCCCCCCCCCATATATAATCAAAATGGGGAGGGGAATGAAAATAAAGGGTGAAAAATAAGAAAATGTGACATGGGTAAGTTCTTCAAATTAATGCTGCCAAAATATTTACTGAATTTACATTAGGAGAATACCATGGAAGACACACCATGTACAAGCCAGTGTGTACCTGTCCTTGTGGATTGCTTAGTACATATAACAAATAATTTCCATAAAAGATCACAGGCTAGGGCTTCCCTGGTTGTGCAGTGGTTAAGAACTCTCCTGCCAATTCAGGGCACATGGGTTCGATCCCTGGGCTGGGAAGATCCCACATGCCGAGGAGCAACTAAGCCCGTGCGCCACAATTACTGAGCCCACATGCTGCAACTACTGAAGCCTGCATGCCTAGAGCTTGAGCTCCGCAACAAGAGAAGCTGTCGCAATAAGAAACCCGTGCACTGCAATGAAGAGTAGCCCCCACTCACCACAATTAGAGAAAGTCCGTGCACAGCAACAAAGACCCGATGCAGCCAAAAATAAAATTAAAAAAATAAATCAAAAAAGAGGTCACAGGCTATTTCGAGCTGGTGGAGCAGAGAAAGCAGTCTGGGAAGGCTTCTCGGAGGAGGAAGGACATTCTGTACAGAGTTAGCACTGAGGACAAAAGTGGGGATATCTGACATGTGCAGATGAGAAAGCCGTTCTCTACAGGACAGTCCTCAAGCGTGAGCCGTTTTGTGTGATGGTGATGGACTGAATGAGGACCACAGAAGGAGGCCTTTACTCCAGAACTGCAGGCCTTTGAAGGCTCCTTGGCACCCTGCCTCACGCTATTAAGAGAAAATCTATCTTAGGCCTAGTCCAGCGAGCGCTTCTCAAACCTGCGTGTCTATCAAAATCCTCTGGAGGGCTTCTTAAAATGCAGATTCTCGGACCCTACCTCTGAAGTTTCTAATCCAGTAGGTCTGAGGTGAGGCTGGAGAATTTCACTCTAGCAAGTTTCCAGGTGAGGCCAAGGCTGCTGGTCCGGGGACCCACACTTTCAGAACCCCTGGCCCAGCTAGTCCCCAGATAAACATCAAGTCTTAGCTGAGAATGGGGTGGGGGTGGGAGGTGGGAAGAATGGGATTTAAAAATGTGGCCCACTGGTGGCCACGTCCTCAGCACCAGCCTCGGGGACACTCGGAGACCGACGCTGCTCCCCAGTTTAACACCTGCCAAAGTCCAGTGCCCAATGGCAAGGCCACATGGGTCCCCTACCCAGAACTTCGCAGTTTCCCAATCCCAAGAACTCACACCTGGCAGGAAAGACTGTGGGGGCCTTGCAACGTCCATCTAGATACCCGAGACGTGGCTCCCGTTGAAACACACTGTGCCTGCGTGAATTATTCCAACCAGCGGGGGCCTCAGAGGCATCGCGGTGGCTCATCACAGAGCCTCCCACAGCCCTGCAGCCAGACTCCAGACCAGGCGGTTCTGGGTTCTGACGGCGCCGCTCATCCCGGTTAGGCGTGTGCGGCCCTTCACTTACGCCGCTGTTAACATCTTCATCTGAGTTTCTTCAGACTTTGAAGTAGGGATGAGGTTGCTTTATTGTTTCAGTTTGGGTGCCCGGTTGCTGCTTATTAAATGCTAATTAGTACACGATGAGTGCAATTAGAAGGTCGGAGCTGACTGTTCAAACCCTCCCAGCTGCTCTGCCGGCCACTCCAGTTCTCCAGCTCAGGGGAGGATAATAGGGCAGCAGAGAGAGCCTTGGAGAGTGTGTTTGTTACCAAAGCCAAGTTCCAGTTGGTTAGATTCTGTACTTTTTGTCCATCTTCCATTTATTTTGTATCCTATTCCTTCCCTTCCCCGAAGGCAATGGCAGTGTCACCTCTCAGGCACACCTGCCCCTGCCGTGGGACGCGGGAGCCCTGGCCGGCAAAGCGCCTGGTGGTTTGTTTGGCTCGCTGAACTCATGAGAAGGCCCAAGGAGCCTGGTTACAGATATTACTTCAACTGATGGCTGACCCCAGTTCTGAGGTCTCTGGGGTGTTCTCTGTCTTTCCCTCACGAGCCCAAGAGCCTTCTGTGCACAAGGAGGCTTCTGCGTTCTTCTTTTCAGATTCCACGTGTAAGTGAGATCACGCAGTATTTGTCTTTCTGTGTCTGGCTTATTTTACTTGGAGTAACGTCCTCCAGGTTCATTCATGTTGCTGCAAATGACAGGAGGTCCTTCTTTTTATGGCTTAATAATATTCCATTGTGTGTATGTATTTTATATATATATATAAATTTATTTATATATATATAATTTTATTTACCCGTTCATTCATTGTGCAAGTTTTCAGTTATAAGATGAGTAAGTTCTGGGGCTGTAACACACAGCCTGGTGGCTCTAGTTAATAACACGACATTGTATATACCTGAAATTTGTTAAGAGTAGATCTTAAGTCTTGCCGACACATGCACACACACAGAGGTAACTGTGTGAGACGTGGCTGTGTTAATTACCTTGATTGCAGGGATCATTTCACAATGTATATATATGTCAAGTCCCCAAGTTGTACACCTTAAATATACACAGTTTTTGTCAATTAAACCTCAATAAAACTGGGGGAGAAAAAGAAAACTATAAAAAGAAGACGGCCTCTTTCTCCCTTGGCTCAAGAACTCATTTGAGGCAGGAGCAGAAAGGAGAGATGGGCCTGTCCTCTGTTTTCCAGTGCCTAAAATGGCATCCCGCGCGTTCCCTGCCGGTTCTGTCCTGTGGTTACCCCAGCTGCAGAGGATTCTGGGAGAGCCAGCATCTCCCAGGGGGTGAGCACATGGCTGCTCTGAACAAAGTCAGGGTCTCCTGAGCAAAGACAAAGGAGGGGATGGGTTTGGCGTGAGCAACTACCCACATCCATCTGATGGCTGAGCTTGGAGGCATGTTGCATTGCGTTGGAAATCCCTTCCCTGCCACTTCCTGGATGATCCGCTTGGGCCATCTCGAACGTTCCAGCATCACTATTTGTATAATGGTGGTAATAATCCCCCACCCTGCCCCGAGGCGTTGGTGAGGGTTAAGCGATGTCACATATGCAATCACAAAGCACAGTCTCCGGTACATGTTGCACGAGGAGTAAACCATTACAATTAGCCCCAAGAAGGACAGTGTTCCTCCTTAATTCCACTGGCCCCGGCTCGGCCCCTAAGCACAGTATCTGCCATTTCCCCAGAGCCCTCCCGGACAGTCAGGAGGAGCGCCTCTGTCCCTGCTGTCATTAGAGGACACGGCCTCCGGATTCCTTCCCGCAAGCTGGACTTTGTTCATCCCTGTGGACAGCGTATCCGGAAAGCATAAGGACACTGAAACCACAGCTCGGTTTGACCTTTAAGCTCTAGGAGCATAAAACCTCCTAGCATCTTGTTTTTCACGGTTAGAGTCCACACGGCTGGCCCCCCCCTCCAATGGGCTGGCCTGGGGCCCATCTGCTCTCAGGGAGCTGGGAAGAGCAGAGACTAATGACCCCACATTGATATGTAACTTGCCCTAATATTGACCCTGGCCCTGTGGTCAGTGATTCCCATGGCGGGTAAATGATTGGGCTGTTTTGGCTTTTACCTTGTTTGACTTTTCCACTGTCCCCACCACTGTTGTGAACAACAAAAGGGATCTCAGCGCATCATGGGATAAGATGAAGACTCCTGCTATCACTCTGAGGTGGATGTGGCTGCCAAGCTGGTAGGATTTCTTCTGAATCAGCTAGGAGTCTGTGACTGCCCTTAGTTCAACACAAATGACAAAGGAGATGGAGATGCAGCCATGTGACATGATCCAAGAAAACAGTGATGGTGATGATGACTGTTATTAATTTCCAATTATAATTATTATTAATATTAATTCAGTGCTCAAGATGGGCCTGGTGTGATAAGTGTGTTAGATGAAATGCAATCACTTATTCCTCTGTTACTAAATTCCAAATCTCTGCTAAGCTCTGAATTAGGCCCCACCTTAGGTTCCTGCCCTGTGTGGGGGTTCGGGCCACAGTTAGGTCTGGTGTCATCAGGGCTGTGAGGGAGGCCGTACTAAGGATTAGTAGTAATAGTAACATTATAGCTACCGGGTCTTAGGACACATTATATTTTTAGCTATCCTGACCATTATTACTTCTTCATAGGTTCTCTTTGTAAGCCCATTTTTCAGATGAGGCAAGTGAAGTTCAGAAATGGTTAAGTAACCCATCCAAGGTCACACGGCTGGTGAAAATCTGCTTCTGGCCGAGTACAGAGCCCATGTTAACACCGGAGTAGGGCCGCTTGTCCCAGCTCTGCCTCTTGTCAACTTTGCAACCTTGGACAAATTACTTAGGCTCTTTGGACTCAATGTGTAAATGGGTTTATAGTCTTACTTACTTCGTGGTGTGGTATTGAAGAGTTAATGAGTTGGCAGATGCAAAATGCTGGGACCTTCTATGCCCTACCTATCGATCAGTAAGGACAGACCTCTAACGGAGCTGGAGAAGTGACTGCTGTGTTGAGCTTTGAAGGGTAATTAGGAATTCCCTGTGAGGGAAAGGGAGCTTCTACAGAGGCGGTGAGGTCTGGGGGGCATGGAGAGCTGAGGACATTCACTAAAAGTTCAAGATAGCTGAACAGTAACTGTGTCAGGAGGTGGGTGGAGCAGGGGAGCAGGTAGAAGCAGAATTCCAGAAGGCTCTGAAAGGGAGTTGGAGCTTTTTCTAAAGGCAGTGGGGACGCAGTAAGAGTGTGAAGAAAAGAAATGACTCTTTTTTCTCCCAAAGAAGAAATGATTCTAGACACCAACTCCAGGACCATAAGTCCTAATCTAGCCCATAGTGGAGAGAATTACTTCTTGTTGACCAAAGAAACACCCTTTCCTCCTAATCTTCCTCTGGGTCTGGCCTTGGCAGGCACACCAGGCCCACAGCTGTCTATTTTCCAACTCTCCCCTGCTGGCCTTCTGCAGGTGTTCTCAGCCCATGCAGAGGGTAAGGTGGGGATACAGAGGAGGTCACTGGCTTTCTCGTTACTTTACAATCTCTGGGTGAGGGCTGCACCCTTCAAGGGCATAGTTCACAGTTAGGGCACCCTGGCCATGATATGATCCTTGGTTTTTAAATACCCTGGGCTCTGAGGTCTGTCTGAGGGGGATCAGGCTGAAATGTGGGGCTCCTACTTGCAAAACAGGGAACCATGGGTTTCAAAATCCCCCCGAGGTTACAGGGAACTTGCTCTCACCAGGCCCTAGATCCTCAGAGGACTGTTTGCGTTTGAAGGGCTGGGTCAGCTGCTGGGTCCACCAGGACCTCGCAGTCAGTTCTGTTCTCAGGAAAGTGCCCCCGAGGTGGAGAAATGGAAAATGGGACTCTTGGTGGGCCCTGGGCCGCCCAAGGGAAGAGGACTGGCCTCCACATTTTCCCAGATCCATGTGGGCAGCTACAAAGGAGCTTTTGAGGATAAACAAATACAGAATTGAGAAAATAAGGAAGGAGCTGGCATCTGAGGAATGCGAATATTTAGAAAATGCTGGGGTGTGAAGACAGAGCAGGCTGTTCTGTTGTGGGTTAGATGTCTGATGGCCTGGAACAGGGGAACTGCAAAAAAGGGGAGAACGGGGAAGGAAGAAGAAAAACCATCTTGGTGGAAACAAGGTTTCTTCAGGGTGCATTGTTTCCCACAGGCAAAAATTAATTCTATCACTTCACGCTGTAGTCAACCCAATATTATGAAATACCACCATCCGCTGTTTTCACGGTGACATAGCTTATTTTCATTCTTGTATTATTATTATTATTTTTTTGTTGGCCAAGAGACCCAAGGGGCTTTGCACCTATCAGTTTCTGGAGAGGATGGGCACGGTAGCGCAGGGCATGATGGCTAACCACGCCAGAAATAGGTTAATAGGGAAATTCAGGGTCAAAATCAAGGAAGGGCCCAGTTACCATACTCTTTAAGCTTCTGCAGAGAATGGCAAAGGGCAAGGAATTAAGTGTTTACACACTCAACTTGAAATTTGCACATACTTGGATTCTTCCTTGAATACACCCTCGATCCCTTCTCTTGCGTCTTGCCTCCAACACTTTTGTTCTTTCATTCATTCATTCGTTCATTCGTTTGCTCAGCGACTATTTTTGCGCATCTGATCAGCACTGAAACTTACTGTGTTAGTTGGGTTGTCCTCCATGAGCTTTGCATATTCCGTACCGTCCCACTGACTCATCACTGCAGGGTCTGTGCCATGACTGACCCCATTTTAAAGATGGTGAAATTGAGCCTTAGACCGCGTACGCGTATCTAATGCTGCTATAGTAAACTACTATGAACTTAGTGGTTTAAAGCAACACAAGTGTATTATCTTAGGGTTCCTGGAGGTTGAAATCCAACATGGGTCTCACTGGGGCTAAGACCAAGGTGTCAGCAGGGTGCACTCCTTTCTGGAGGCTCTAGCTGAGAGTCCATGCGCTTGATTTCTCTGGCTTCTGGAGGCTGCCTGCATTTCTTGACTTTGTCTCCTTCCATCTTTGAACCCTGCAACAGAGGGTCCGGTGTTTTTCGCATGCCATCATTTTGGCACTGACTCCTTTTCTGCCTCTCGCTTCCAATTTTAAGGACCTTTGTCATTACACCGGGCCCACCTGGATGATCCAGGATAAACCCTCTCTTTTGAGGTCAGCTGGTCAGCAACCTTAATTCGGTCTGCAACCTGAGTCCCCTCTTGCCAATCCCATAGTCACAGGTCCTGAGGACTAGGAGGTGGCCATCTTCGGGGACCCTTATTCCACTGTAGTGTAACGGACTCATTCCCGGTCACGTGGTCAGTGAGTGGCAGGCCCTGCGCGCCAGCCTGGGGATGTGGCTCAGCCTCTGCTTTTTCTCTCCTCTCCCCTTCCATGTGCCAGGGACCCAGCCGGGGGCTGAGGACACAGCGGTATTGAAATACTCTCAATCTCTGAGCTCATGGCTCTTCTATTCCACTGGGGTCTTGGAGCAGGGTCTCATACACCATGGACTGGAAGAGTGTGAAGCACTAAAGGATGAAGAGAAGCTTTAAGCCAGAGGAGTGCAGGAAGAAGTTATCCTAAGATGAGCACACTGAGTGAACATTTTTGGACCAAGGAGGCATGGGTGAGGAGGTTGGCACTGAAGGTGGATTGGGACAATGATTAAGGACACAAGTAGAGCCCACTGGGGACTTGCCTAGGGCCAGTTCCTTTGCCCCCACTTTGACTACGTGTTGACCCATGTGAAGTTTGTGTCCCGGCATTCTTGTTTTCACTCACTTTGTATGCGCCCACATGCACGCTTGTGTGTCTGCACTGCCCTGGGCTCTGTGGCATTGCAGTCAGGCCCACACATCCACATAGTGCAGGGAATATCTAGGCCTGGGGGCTGCCTACCCACCCCCTTGAGCGTTTCTAGCTGGGGCAGTGCTCCTGGGTCTTCTGGAGGCCCAGCTATGATGCTGGTCACACACCAAAGAATAGATGGAGTTGGCCTCCAAAGCCAGACTCACACCTTCCCCAAAGCCTGCGCCTAACCAGGCACCCATCGCCTACTCACTCTTTGGGGATGAAAGAACCTGAATTAGAGCCCAGTCTCTGCCAGGTGTTGACTGGTGGATGTCAATCTCCTTGAGCCTCAGTTTCCACATACATAAAAATGGAGATAGGAATAACACCTCTAAGGAGCTATTGCAAAGATGAGGTGAGATAAACATGAATGTGCTTTGTGGCTGTAAGGCACATGTGAGCAAGTTGTGTCATTAAGGCAACACACACCGGTGTGATAACGGGCTTTCTCAGATGCCTGTGATAGACCCAGCTAAACTACAGAGATGGGACTTTAGGAGTAAGAGGAATTATTTTTAACAGATAACTCCAGAGATCACTTAGTTAAATGAAATTTGTCCCCCTGGGATACTAGACACATATTTGAACATAATCAAAATGTTCTCCTTTAATGTGCCTTTTGAACATAAGACAGTCACTTGGATTCCTCGGTGAAGGCAAGTCCTCGTCTCTGAAAGTAGGCTTGATTTTTTTAAAGCCAAGACATCCACTGCCAAATCTTATTAATAGTGAGAAGACAATGGTTTGGGGCCAAATGTCTTGCTTTTTTCTTAAATGCCATGAACTGGTCAAGGGAGATGTTCCCAAGAGTTTTCAGCTTGTGGGTGCACAGGTGATGGGGTTGAAATCAGGGAGAGCTTCTCCAGGGAAAGGATTTACCTGGAACCATCAGACGTGGCCAGGTTGCCAGAGGGCTTATTATGTTCCTTTGTCACAGCAGAGGTTTCACTGCAAAGACTCCTCCCACCATGCAAATCCCCCCACAGAGCTTTCTTTACCTTATATTCTGGGCCTAGGAGACAGTATAGCTTTGGTATATAAGGGTGAGGTTTAGAAAACGTGCCACCTGATTTCTGATTGTGGCTCCAACACTTGCTCACCAGGTGACCTGGGGAACTCTCTGAACTTCATTCCTTTATTTTATTCACTGACTCACCCTGCAATTCTCAACTGAGCATGATTGTGCCCCACCAGGGGACATCTGACCATGCTTCGGGACATTATTCGTTGTCTAAACTGTGTGTGTGTGTGTGTGGCGGCGGCGAGCACTGGCACCTAGTAGGTCAAGGCCAAGGGATGCTGCTAAATATCCTACAATGCACAGGACAGCTCTTACCGCAAAGAATTATCTGGGCCCAAATGCCCAGTGTTGAAGTTGGAAAACCTTGTACTAGGTAGAAATAATATTAGTACCAATCTCCTAGGGCTGCTGTGAGGATTGAATGAGGTAATATATCAAAAGTGTTTACATGTTGCCTGCTGTGTGTTGGGATACAGTTGGTGTTAATTACATTAATGAATATAAGCGGTATTTTGGTGATAATGTCCAACATGCTGGTATGCAGACCACTGTCCTCTGTTCTTTGCACCCTCACGGCTACTCTGAACATCATCATTTTGATATGCATTTTCCCAGAGGCCTTTGGAGACAGAAAAGTAGTCATCTAGCAGGTTAGTGGAGGAATGGGTCCTCTGTCCTTGAAAATTCTTATGCCCTGTCCCACTACCAGCAAATTCTCATCCTGGGATGAAGTCCAAATGCCATTATGAATATTACTACCTCAATTAAAACAATTGTTACCATGTATCTGGTGCTTTATATGCATTATTTCAATTTAATATTTCCTATAACTCAGAAATGGTATTACTATCACCCAGGTGGCCGAGGCTCAGAAAATATTAAGTGGCTTGGCCAAAATTAAATGGCTAGGAAGAGGCAATAGCCAGACTGAATCCCACATCCATTTTGACGAATGCTCTACATTCTATGATTCCTGATGCTGCGTAGAGACTTGGTGAGGAAATTGTTGCTGTCTGGCCTTAGGGACCAGTGCTCTGAACCAAATGCTCCTTTTCTAAAGAGTTTCTGTGTGCGTCTCTCAGATTTCTAGCATTGAGGGGAGCTGTTAGCTGCCTAGTTATATATATTTGTTTCAGACATGAAAATGGTCCTAGAGAGTTAAAACCTCTGAGTTATCTGTAACCTGTCTTTCAAGTGGTATTAAAAATTCATTTTCTAGAACACTGATAGATCTCCTTTTTCCCCCTCCCCAGCAACAGAATCTATGTTTTCACAATCCATAATGCAAACTCAATCTTGGAAGGAATGTGAAAATGATAAACATGCTACAGGTGATGTGAGGCTGTTTAATGATGATGCTATCGAGCGGGGAAATTAGACCCACGTCAGATGTGGTTTT
Source organism: Hippopotamus amphibius kiboko (assembly GCF_030028045.1). Lineage (NCBI taxonomy): Eukaryota > Metazoa > Chordata > Mammalia > Artiodactyla > Hippopotamidae > Hippopotamus > Hippopotamus amphibius. The sequence continues at coordinate 8,255,715 of NC_080201.1, read as the reverse complement.
GAAGGAGACCCCTGCAGGAGGCAGAGACTTTCAAAGAGATTTTTCTTCCTAGGAAGAGCATGTTGTGTCTGTGCCTCTCTGCGAAGTTTCTTAAAAACACATTGGCCTTTTTGCTTCCTCTCTGACTCATGTTTCAAAAGTGTGTGGATCTATTCATTTTACGATTTCTCTCGCTAAATGGAGTCATAATTGATTATTCCTTGAATTTAAGCTTTTGTGATTGTAGCTGTTAGCTTTTCATTGTGGTTATGATGAAAGTATCGGCATGGAAAAGGAGGGGGTGGTTTTCTCAGCATCTGATTTCTGAACGTACTCTCTGATTTTCTCATCTCCTGAAAGGCAATATAAACGGGATGGCTTAGCATTGAAAAAGACGTAGATGAACAAGTGTCTTAAGTTTGTCCTTATATTCACAAAAATGAATTCGTGGACCCATGTTGTAGAAAGATCTCCACACCAACAGCTAGATTTCCCAGATTTGTCCTGCGGTATTTTAATTTTGTCTTTTCTCCTGGTCATGGAGCCTGGCTACTCATGAGTGTGGTCAACAGACCAACATTATCACCATCAACTGGGAGCCTCCCAGAAATGCAGAATCTATGATCCACCTCAGAACAACTGAATCAGGATCTAAACCCTTATGGAAAGCCCCGGTGATTCACGTGGTGTTAAATCTGGAAGAGCAGAGTACAGAGTCCCTTGTTCAAAGCCATATTTCCAGTCATGGTATCATCCTTAGAGTTCCTCCCTGTTGAAAGAGGGTGTGGGATATCAGCTCCCTTCCAGTCCTGAAGTTATGGACTTAACAACCACTGAGCATCTTTTTTATGTCAGTTTCCATACAAAGCATTGGGGCATCCTTCAAGCATGGTCCCTGTCCCCTGATGTGATGCTTCTCCATGCACAGGAATGGAGACAGTCAATAGAGCAGCCCTCTTGAACAGAACATTCTGCAATGTTCTGTGTAACTGAGGAACTGCACTTTGGTTTTATTTCATTTTCATTAAAGTTAAATAGCCACATCTGGCTGGTGCCCACCATTTTAGATATTGCAGCCACAGAGATACCAACGTGGTTATGTGATTATGAACAGGGTCTGTGGGAGCAGTAAGAAGGGAGGAGATCACCCAACCTGGGTCAGTGCCAACTGTCCAGGCATCTTGGTTGACGACACGGAGGGGACTCAGGGACCATCCCCTTGGGAGGTTTAAAGTTCATCACAAGCTCTTTTCCCACCTTATCTCTCACTTCTAGCCCTCTCTCCCTCTAGAGTTGGAATTATCCTTGCTTTCCCGTGTACAAGCTTCCTAAAATCTTTTTTCTTCTTCTGCCTAAAAAAATTCTTTTTCATACTTTAGGATCAAATCCAAAAGCCTGTCTTGCAATTCTAGGTCAATATCACTTTCACTTGGCTCCTTTGTTCCAATGCCCCCTTCATCTCTACCTGGGTAGAAGGTATCAGGGCCCAGGAAGTGAGAATGTAGTTAGTGAGTGGAAAACCAGGACCTGAAGTTCTACAGATCTGATATGAATCCCATTCTAGCTTTGTGAACTCAGGCAAATTTTATAATCTTTCCAAGCTCCAGATTCCTCATCTGTTCTATGGAGGTTAAAAAAAAATAGGCTTATAAGGTGATTGTAATTTAAATGATTATGTGCATGTAACTCTTAGCTCAGTGGCTAGTATGTCATGAGCCCTTGAAAAATATGTTAATAGACAACCCACAAGGACCTACTGTATAGCACGGGGAACTATACTCAGTATCTTGTACTAACTTATAATGGAAAGGAATCTGTACATATATAACTGAATCACTTTGCTGTATACCTGAAACTAACATAACATTGTAAATCAACTATATTTCAATAAAAATTTTAAAAACATTTGTTATTTGAACTACATTTTTATCAGTATATCCTCCTCAATATTCTTATGCTACTGATGTCTAATTACAAAATGATGTGGTATGAGCTCTCCTAAAAATCTTTTCATGACTCCTTTTTACCCAACAAAATGGCTGGCACAAAGTTAGTGTTTAATGAATATACGAACAAATTGATGAGGGAATGAGTATGTAGATGGATGAATGGTTAGATAGATAAATGCTTGACTAGCCCATGGAGATGTTCATTGAAAACAGCAATGTCTCCCAGCGTCAATGACATTTGAAAGTGACCATCATATGGGATGATGGTCCCTCCCTAAATGCCCAACCCTCACCTACTGCCTGATGAAAAGAACAGGAATTTTAATGTAAGAGGCATGCCTTGTTTTATTGTGCTTTGCAAATATTGCATTTTTTACAGACTGAATGTTTGTGGCAACCTTGCACCCAGCAAGTCTGTTGGCTCCATTGTTTGCTTACATTGAGTCTCTGTGTCATGTTTGTCTCACAATATTTTAAACTTTTTCACTATTATTATATTTGTTATGATAATCAGTGATCTTTGATTGTATTAGTGCAAAAAGATTATGATTCACTGAAGGCTCAGATGACGGTTAGCATTTTTTAGCAATAAAGCATTTTTAAATTAAGGTAGGTACATTGTTTAGACATAATGCTATTGCACACTTAATAGATTACAATATAGTGTAAATGTAACTTTTTTAAAGTTTTTAAGTGAAAGTATAGTTGACTTACATTATATTAGTTTCAGGTGTACAACAGTGATTTGGTATTTTAATAGATTATACTCCATACAAAGTTATCATTAAAATATTGGCTTTGTTCTGTACATTTAAACATACATTTTATGTGCACTGGGAAACTCAAACATTCACGTGAGTCAACTTGATTGTGGTGGTCTAGCACTGAACCTGAAATATCGCTGAGGTCTGCCTGTAATAAGTACTTCTTCACTACAAAGAATAACAACACGTCAGGGAAAAATGATAGAAAATGTTTAAAACAAAATCCCATTATCCACACAAAGTTATTGACTCTTAGCAGGTTAAATTATTTCCTTCCAGGCTTTTATCTGTGTCAATATTGTTTTTAAATCTGTGAATATATTATATTTGTAATTCGGCTGCATGTTTTCAAAATTAAAAAAGAGATTCTGACACAGGACACTAAGTTGGTAACTATTTGGAGCAACTGGGGCTCTTGTAGGCTGCTGGGAGAAATCAAAATTAGTACAGTCCTATGGAAAACTGTTTGGTGGTCTCTGCTACAGCTGAACATATGTATAGCCAATGATCCTGCAGTTCTACTTCTAGGTACATACCCAACAGACATGCATGCATGTGGTCACCAGTAGGAGCCCATACAAGAATTATGGCCGCACTACACATAATAGATAAAACTGGAAACCACCCAAATGCTCATCCACAGTGGAGTGGATAGATAATTGTAGTATATTAACACAATGGAATGGAGAGGAGGAAACTACAACTCTTCACAACAACAAGGATGAATCTAACAAACAAAATATTCAGTGGAAGAGGCCAGGGACAAGAGAATATACAAGGTATGATTCCATGTATTAAGTTCAAAACCAGGCAAAACGGATCTAAAGAGTTAGAAGGGGTTTCCCTGGGAGGAAGTAATGACCGGAATGGGGCATGAGCAGGGCTTTGAGGTGCTAGGGATGTTTTTTGCAACCAGGTACCAGTTACATGTGTGTGTTCATTGAACTTTATGCTTATGATTTATGCTGTTGTCCATGTGTCTGTTATACTTCAATAAAACCTACTTTAACAAATCCCCCATGACATTTTTGTAAACTCCTTTTGTAAGCTCAGGTTAATAGCTGCAACATGTTCAACTTAGTCGATGGGCCACATTTACCGAACTATTTTCCCATGATCAGAGAGGTTTTTTTTTCCAGTTTTTTCCACGCTTTTTAAACAATTGCTCTGATGACAGTCCTTGTATGTGCTTGGAAATGTGGATAAAGGCTTATTTCCTTAGGATTGATCCCAATAAGTGAAATTAAAGGGTTTGGAGGCTCTAGGTACTATTCCAAATTGCACAGAAAGGGCTGCTTTGCTTGTCATTCTTGTTGATGGTTTATTTGTTTGCATGAAATAAGTTCATACGGCCAGGGTTCTAAGCAATTTAGACTTTCAAGAGTATTGGATGAGCATGAACATTTGATCATACCCCCACCGTCTGTGGGCTCTCTCAAGGAAAAAAAATTTTTTTTGTGTGGGGAAACTTTCTGAGTGGAATTCATGGTTCTCACTTTGAATTCTGTTTCCTTGGGGATGGCTTTTCCAGCATCAGGCAAGAATGCGCCTCTTCCTTGGGATCCAATTTCCCAACTCAAGGAAAAACCAAGCACAGTCTGCTAAGTGCAGAGGGTGCTGAGAAGTATAGATTCTCACGCAGAACACAGGCAATTTCATGCACAAAATGGATATTTTGCTCCGTTTTGCTGAGCTGAAATCAAGGTGCACGCTGGAGGCCTGACAGGTCCTTAGCTGTAGCAGCACAAACGTGCTGTTACAAGACTTGAAAACTGTTTTGAAAGATTTGCTTAGTTTTCCAAAAAGAATTGTCAGTTCCCAGCTAGCGTGAGTCTGGCTGCTGAGGCGGGGAAGGAATCAAAAAGACAAATAAGAATATGAACCCAAATACATACATATAGCAGCAATTACCTTTTTTGGTTGAAGTCTATTTGACATACAATATTATATGAGTTTCCATACTGTCTTCATGTTAATGCCGGGTGGATTCAAGAGCACGGGGCTGGATTTATACAGATGTCAGAACACCCCCAAGAGTCACAAGCAATCTGACACGTTGAGGCTTGAAACCAGAAATAGCAGAATTGATTTAAGATATTCACTCTCACATCCAGTTCACCCTAAGAAGAGCTTTGGAGTCTAATGATTCAGGCTGGGCGACTGAAATAAATGTTCCGGTCATTCTTCTTAAAAAAGGAAGGAAAATAGAAAAAAAAAAATCTTTGGGATATAGAGGCAACTGGTTTCCATGCTGGGTTGCAGTGAGGAGATAAAGATTATTTTCTGAGCATTCCTTTGGCTTTGCAGGAGGTGACAGAGGGGATACATTGTCCTGTAAATTTTACTTGCTAAGAAAATGTGGTCTTCTGACCCAAATCAAACAGGCACGGCCATAGACTGCTCACCATGTACCCCATAGCAGAGGGAGTCCATGACTCACATGTAAAAATGTTTTCGTTTTGTTTTTTTTGGTCATAAATCAGTTTTTACTGTGAATAAGATGGTAGACCAAGTCAAAAGAGTTCTAAAGAAAAAACTAATGATCTGGTTATTGCATTGGTGGTCCTGCTATATCAGAGGCAGAGTTCTGAGGTGGGGCTCGTGGGGGCTGGGGCAGGAGAATGAACCAATTGGCGGGGAGGGTAGAGGGGACAAGCAGAGAGGTGGTGCTGGGCTCTCTCCCCTAGAGGAGATCTTTAGAATCTGGTGAAACTCTCTACCCCTTTCCCCATGTGTGAAAATTATACACTTAACAAAATCGCTGAATTGTTTTTCCTATAAGTCAAATGAAAAGTCGGCATTTTATTTCATTGAAAGCAATTTATGAAAAGCAACTGTACAAAAATATATACATAAATATAAGTGCTTTTTGCAGCTGTGGTACTAAAGTTAGCAGGAAACACACTACATGTCTATCAATAGCACAATAAAAAAAATAAGTGATGAAACCTCCACATAACAGGATTGCTGTGGCTACCAAAAAAAAAAAAAAAGAAAAAAACATAGGGACCCACACATCCTGACATGAGAGAATGTCCATGATGTGTTCCTGAGACAAGCAAGTGCAGAACAATATTGATAGGACATATACCTTAAAATCTCTCCTGCAAAACAGCTGGAATCTTTCTCTTCTTTCTGTTTTAGCATTTCTGAGCTATCTTCATTTTTAAAAATCAAATCCAATTAAAGAAAAATATATAATTTCCTGGATCGTTGGTAAGGGTTTTTTGTTTTTTGTGGTTTTTTTTTTTTTGTTCTGTTTTTTGTTTCCAAATCAAAAGTAGCTGTTTTGGTGAGAAATTTAAAATGGAAACCCTTTCTATTAAGCTGTGGTCCTGCTCTGCAGGGCCGATTCCTTTTTTTTATACTCTTTAATAAAATTTCTATTGGAGTATAGTTAATTTACAATGTTGTGTTAGTTTCAGGTGTACAGCAAAGTAAAGCAGATATACATATACATCTATCCACTCTTTTTTAGACTCTTTTTCCATATAGACCATTACAGAGTATTGGGTAGAGTTCCCTGTGCTATACGGTAGGTCATTATTAGTTGTCTATGTAGTAGTGTGTATATGTCAATCCTAGTCTCCCAGTTTATCCCCCTTACCCCCTGGGAACCATAAGTTGGTTTTCTACATCTGTGACTCTATTCCTGTTTTGTAAATAAGCTCACTTGTATACGTTTTTTTTTAGATTTCACATATAAGCAATATCATATATTACCATTTCCTACTTCCTCTTTAGAAGCAGGTTGTTAGGTTTTCTGTGGTTCTACCAATCCTCGGACCTCAGTCACAGCTGTGATTTTCCACTTCTTAAGCTCTCTCTCATGTTCATTATGGCTTTGCCTGCAAGGCAGATGAGATTAGGCCCCGAGGTGTCTTGCCCAAGACCACATTGCTGGAAGCAGCAGAACCAATCCTCCAGCTACTGCTGTCTGACCCTAAACCCCGAGACTGGCAATTGCCCAGAGTTATTCCCTTCCATTTATACCTCTAAAATGGCGGTCTTCAAACCTTACTTTTTGATTTGTTGAGAAAATTGGTAGCTGTTCATTTTGTCTTAAAAATCATACTTTCTGGTTTCAAACTGCTTTCTAGCTGTTCAACTTTGGAAAAGTTGCTCAACATCTCTGCGCTTCAGCTTTCTCAACTATAAAACAGGGATAACAGTTATGCTTGCCTCTCAGGGTTATTGTGGAATTACTAATATTTGTAGAGCAGTAGAGGCAAGAACCTAGCGAATGCTAGCTGTAATTATTAATATTAAACTCATATCAGATGCCTCGGTTTCCTTATCTATAAAATGTAAGAAGTAATGCCAATTTCCCAGGGTTTTTATGACAATTAAATGAGATAATGTACGTAAGGTGCCTGGCATCATATAGGAGCTTAAAAGATGTCAGCCCCTTTTCCTTTTCTGACCTGCTACTGATTGGATGACTCCCCTCCATGGGGTAGTAATAATATTTCTGTTAACTGGTTATTGGTATTTATGAGGACAAGATGCTCATGTCTAAGGGTGACTTGGAGAATTATTTATGAGTCAGACAAACAGTGCAGCAAAGGAAAAGTCCCCATATCCCTACAGCCAAATAATCCTGTGCCCTGAAGCATAAAATGTAAAGTGAAATGGGGCATTCACAGAGCATTCTGAAAGCCCCTGGGAAACCATGAGGGCAGACTGATGGGGGAAGCAGGTCAGCATTTTCCAGTGTGAAGAAAACCCTCTCAGGTTCAGTGGTAGAAACTTTGCCAACCCCACGTCTAACTGCACTGAAAATTCAGGCATGTTTATTGCAGGGAAAAATGAACAAGGGTCCTTCACCCCTAGGAATGGCCTTGCTGGGTAAGAAATGCATTAGGGAAAATCAAAAGTCCCTTAACCAGAACTGTATATAAATTAGGGCTTTTGGCATGGACCTCTCTGTGTGCCCCATCTCGGGGAAGGGAATACGTAATACAATATATGTCAAAGGATAAAAATTCATACAGTTCCACAGTGAAAATACATTCTGGGGCAATTGCTTCCTATTTAAACCATATTTGTATTGATTGAAGTAAGTGATAACTGTGATATGATATTTCTAGAATTCTTGATTTCATTGTTCTCTAATGTTTAGCTTTTTTTCTGCCTTTATCCTTCTGGAATCTTTTGACCTAGCATACAAAAACGTATTTCAGGACACTGTACTTCTCCATGTTAACTATAATTTTTCTTACTGGAAAGAAAATATAGCATAATGGTTAAGAATGTAGGGCTGGAGCTGCACTTACTGGGTTTGATTCCTGGCTCTACCATGTATTAGCTGTGTGACCCTAGACAGGTTACCTACCCTCTCTGTGCTTTTGTTTTCCTATCTGTAAAATGGAGCTAATAATAGTACTTCCCTCCTGGATTTGTTGTGAGGATCAAATATGATAATGTCTGAAATGTGCTTTGCATAGTACTTGATACACTGCAAATTGTCAATATATGATTATTATTTTATCGGTGTGATGTTATCATTATTATATAACCCTAACAATCCTCTTGTGGGTAAGGAAGGAGGCATCGTACCTAAAATATCAGCTCTGTGATTAATTTGGCTATTTCTTGGCTGTCTGGTCTTAGACTCTGTTACTCTTTTAGTTTCTCCATCTGTAAAATGGAGATAATAGTACCTTGCAAAAGTTTCCAAAGGATTAAATGAGGTAATGTCTGTGGAATCCCCAGTCTGGACTCAGCGAATGATTATGTCATTATTCCTTCTTTTTAAAGTACTCAGAATTTTACTCCTAGGTAAGAACATCCAATTTAGAAGTGCTTTTACTTCAGTTTATTTTTATTTACTTTCACAACTAGTGAACTAAACAAACAAAAAAACTTGATTACTTCAATACTGTAAAAAGCATATTGGGTGATCAGCATAAATTCTGAAGCAAATGTGTGTTTTGATGCCTAAATTTGTAACGCATGTCTATAGGTAATTGCAGTTTTTATTAATTAAAAAAAACTTGTTTACCTCATTTTACTTACAAGCTCAAATTCATCTGTAGTATAACTGCTTGAAAGTAAGAAAAGACACACACACACACACACACACACACACACACACACACACACCTTTAATATACACCTATTTTTCATTGGCAAAACTTCAGCACCTGAACTGTGCTTTATATATTAGATACTGAATAAAAGTTTGTTGAATAAATAAAATAACCTGTGGAATTCACTTGTATTATGTCAAACTCCTGTCTTCCCATTTTTATGGCCCTTATAGTTTCATGTCATTGAGGAGTTGTGCATTTCCTGCTAATGTCTAAGGCAGTGATATAGGCATAGCAGACAAGTGTGTTTTATCTTTGCCCAGAGCCTGGGGCTGCCAGTCCAAATCAGGAGTCATAGCTCTGCTGTGTGACCTTGAGTAAGTCACTTTCCATCTCTGAACTGTGTTTCCTCACCTGAAAAATGAGTGGCTAGATTAAATGACCTCTTTGTACCTCCTTTTTTCTGCTGCTGGAGAGTAGGTAGCATGACATGATGGGGACTCAGAATCAGGCTTCATTCTGTGATTCAGGGCACTGGAGAAGGGTCAGGCAGACAACTGTGTGAATGACCAGCGGTGCACATGAGGACAAGCTTCCTAACTTTAAGCTTCAGTTATCCTCATCTGTAGAACAGGAATAATCAAGACTGTCTTCAAAGAGCTGTTACAAGGATGAAAGGAGGTATTGCACCTCAGGAACGGAGCACGGGGCCTGGCCCAAACAGACCATTCTATCAATGGCACCCATTGTTTTGTGTCTCTGCTTCTTTCTTGGCCAGATCCCTCTGTATTGAAGGTAACAGTCACAGTTCTTTTCTTTAGTTGTCTCCTGGGCTAATTAAGAGCAACCTCTAGGAGGGACAATGCTGATGAAGCCAATAGTGTGAATTCGGTGTTTCTGGAACGTGCAGGCAGGTCACTCGCTGCTCACTGGCCCTCCTCCACGTGCTGCAGAGATACAGCATTTGATACCAGCCTGGAGATCGGTTCCTTCCTCCCTCAAAGCCAGTTTTATTGATCTCCTTACTCTAATGGGGGCAAGGGAGGAAGCAGAAACGGGGAAACGCTGGCAAAGAGGAGGCTGGGTCTGCTTGAGTTTGTCTTCACCCACAGAAGCAGGAGCCTAGAAAGGCTGGGAAAGGATCCAGGGTTAACTTGAGCTCCTGGTGTTCTGTTTCCTCGTTTTCAATCAGTTCCCAGCAGGTAGCCATTTTTAATTCTCCGTTTATCTTACTTGACCAGAGGTCACCTCTGTTTGCAGGGCAAAGATTAGAGAAGTGGCAGATAAGTGGCTGATATCACTAGTAATAAACGAGTACAAGCTTCAATCCTGGCATAATTAAAAATGTATAAACTCACATTTTATTCCCCCTTAAAAGTTTATAGTCATCCTTTGGAATCCTTCTGGAACGAGCATTCAATTTGTTTTTGAGTCATCTTTGCCGCGATAAGAAAAGGGAAGGAAACGGATGATCCAGTAGAAGACACCCCCTTCTGTGCAAAATCAAACCCATATCAGGAAGGGCAGCGTGGAAGCTTCTCCCTGGCGTCTGCTGGGCCACAGGGAGGAGGAAGATGTCACCAGTCAGCTCCGTATCTACCTCTGCAGTTATCAAGCTGTGAGTCAGGGTCCTGCTAACTCAAACATCGTAGGCCTATTGCAGGAAGTGGGCAAAACCCACCAAACAAATCTGGGTCGACTTCAAACAGGCATTTATCACCCTGGGCCAGGGTGCCATCCGCAGCGTGGAACCAGGATTTGCTTCAGTGCTGACAAAGCTCAGCCCAGCTTGGGACTTCCAGTCCATTTGCCTACAAATGCCACCACTGTGTGGTCTTTGGGGGTCTGGACCATGCCACAGATATGCTGTGCGTGGCTGCGTTCGCCCCAACCCAAAGGACTGTCATGATTCCAGCAATGGGAAGTCTTCTATTTCCAGGGGCAGGCAGAGGTGGGGGAAGGAAGGAGAACAAAGCCAGCACCATGCAGTGTCTTAGCTCCTCTGAATGCACTGCTCTACTAGATCTTTGCAGCAATGCTGGGAATGGGATTGTTTCCCCATATTACAAATGAGCATACTGGGACCCTGGAAGTGCTCATAAGGGGTAGAGTGCTGCTCTTGCCTCTGCTCAGCCTCCAACCTCTCCTCCCTCACAGCTGTCACGTGGGAGCAAGTGGGCTGGACATGCTGTTGGGTTTGCATGTGAGCAATTGGAACAACTCTCTGAAGGGAGGTCTTCCATCCTGCAGAGTTTCTAGAGTCGATGACAGTCTTGGAACAGCGGCTCTGGCCCCACAAGGAAATTCAGACCTTCTCTTTTTAAGAAATTATAGTGGAAAGAGTGCTAAAGTAGCTTCTTCCTGGTGGTAAAAGTACTCGGCACTGAAGTGGTTACCAACCATTTTGTTCAACCAGACTATTTACAAGTAGTAACAGGGTATCTGTTTCCTGTCATCTCCATCATATATCTTAAGGCAGAGAGATTGGAAGCCCATTACAGTCTGATATCTAATCAATACGCCCCGTATTCCTACAGCAGGAAGTAAAAGAATAGGCCCTTGGGAACCAGAGTTCAAATTACTCTACTGTCGATTCCAGATAGTGGCTAATGATAGGCTGTGCTCGAGGTGGGGGGTGGGCTGGGGGAGGGGCAGGAAGCGACCAGAGTTTAATGGGATAGTTAACTCAAAGATCACATATGTATTCACATTTGCCTCATTTTAAAACTACGTGTTGTCCCTCAGAAGAAGCAAAGACGAGCACATACGTGTCGCATGTTCCCTCCTGGCTTCAAAAGCCTTTGCTTTCCTTGGTGTGGTGTGAAAATAGATTTTAGACACACACATGGATTACCCATGATTTACCTATATTTGGGTGTCAGGTTATATATGTGGACATTTTCCCACTACACTAAAAGAAGACTAAAGGGACTTAAACATATTCCTTTGTTTATTCAACAATTACTTAAAGAATGTCTGTGTACACGGTGCCAGTTACCTGCGTGCGCCTTTGAGCAAGTCCTACAGGGCCCTGACCTCATGGAACGCACCCATTAGCGGGGAAGATGCAATTGCATGATGGGTGTTTAAGTCAGGTTCGTGTGAGTGAAAAGGGAATCGTGTTGGAGTTACTGAGTTCTCTATTTTTTTACCTTTCCTACCTACTAGCTTTGTGACCTTTCGAAAGTTGCATAAACTGTCTGGGCTTCAGATCCTCCACTTGTGAAATGGAACTAGTAACACTCATCTCTTGGGTTATTGTGAGGATGAAACAAAGAAAGAAATGTGCATGTTTTCATCTCAGCACACAGCCTTCATAGTCTTTGCTCAAGAAGAGGCCTGTTGCTTCTCGTTTTCACGCAGCCGGAGAGCATCCCCATCCCGTGCTGACCTGTGTGAGATCCCGGAAAGGACCTTTGTTATGAAGCTCTTGTGTCTCATACGGGCCCCTTCTCTACTTTGCCCTGTGCAGCCCGCAGCCTGGGCTGGCGCTCTGTACCACTTTGGCCTGCAGCTGGTGCCACCTGAGGATCTGCCAATACAGGGTGCTGCAGGTAGACTGCAGGGTGACGAAGGGAGAAGGGGTGTGCTATTTTTTCCGCTTGCTGGCCTCTCAGCTTCCCTTCACCTTGGCAATGGTCCTTCCTCCCTGCAGCCTCCATTGCCTCTGGTCTCCATCATCTTGAGAACTCCTGGAAGCAGCCTCACTGCATGCTCTTAGAGATGTGACCACCAACAGGCAAGGCTGTTTGCCCGGACACCCAAGCCCCAGGTCCCAGGGACCCTCCCCTGTGCCTCAGAGGTCTGGGTCTCTGGTCCACCAGGTCTCTTCTCTTCTGAGCTCCTGGATTCTGAGGTCCTAATACCTACCCTTTGTTCCCCAGCCCTAGGTGTAGCAACCACCTCCTACAGGTATCATTGCTCTGTGACCTCACTGTTTCCATTTTTGCCTTTTAAGTCTTCCAGTGCCTGTGTAATCAGGTGTTTATTGAATTTCTGTGCCTGGACCCTGGCTGGTACGAGGGCCAATGCTGGTCATGGCCGTTAACAGAAACTTATGGTTTCTCCTGCTCAATTCCAGAGCAGCCTGCTTCTCTTTCCAGAGGACTCAACACAGCACCACCACCACCACTGCTGCCACCACTGCCACCGCCACCGCTACCACCACACACACACACACACACACACACACACAATCCAGCAAGATGAATGTTTCAGGCCCTCAATCTTCTATCCAGCTCAGGTTCAAGTTAAAGCCAGAGTAGAAACTTCATCTGTTCTGCTATCTTCCTAGTCCTTTCAATAAAACCAAATTCCTCCTTGGAGTAATTGACAAAACACATTTTCTATGCTAAATTGGGTCCAGCAACTTTCTGTTAGAAATTCTGAATCTTAGCTCTGCTGACCAAATATGCCTTGTGACATCAATATATTATAAAAATTATGAAGACTATGTTTGGATTCAAAAGTATTCCTTCCTGTGTGTGAAGTGTTTTATTGTCTTTACTTATTTTTTTATTGAAGTATAGTTGCTTTACAATGTTGTGGTTTTTTCAAGTGTATAGCAAAGTGATTCGGTTATACATATGTATATATCTATTCTTTTTCAGATTCTTTTCCCTTATAGGTTATTACCAAATATCAAGTATAGTTCTCTGTGTTATATAGTAGATCCTTGTTGGTTATCTATTTTATATATAGTAGTGTATATCTACTACTCCCAAACTCCTAATTTTTCCCTCCCTTCCCATCTTTCCTCTTTGGTAACCTAAGTTTGTTTTCTATGTCTGTGGATATATTTCTGTTTTGTAAATAAGTTCATTTGTACCATTTTTTTAGATTCCACATATAAGGGATACTATATTTGTCTTTCTCTGTCTGGCTTATTTCACTTAGTGTGATAATCTCTAGACCCATCCATGTTGCTGTAAATGGCATTATTTCATTCTTTTAAAATGGAACAAAACACCCTTAATACATATAACAGAGCCTGGTGCTTAGCATCTATTAAAATAAAAAACTTCATTTAGCCCTATTAAAACCTGAAGGTGATAGGTATTGCATTTCTTTACTTTAATTCCTTTGATTTGGCCAAGATAGGATTTGAATCGAGAATTTGTGGTCTATGGTTAATGCTTCCTCTACCATGACACACAGGGCTACTGGTGTCACTTGAATGGAATAATCTCTCATTTGAGAGGCAGTGTGTTTATTTCCATTTCTCTGCTGTTACCAACAGTGAAGCTCAGAACCTTCCCAGGCTACTTGCAATGCCCTCACCTTGCTCTTGGCCTTCCTCGGTTGTGCATTTCCTCTAAAATGCCTTTTCCTTCCCCTGTGCTTAGCTATCCTCACCCATCCATTAAGAACCAAAGGTCAGCCTTTAACTGGAGTCTTACAGGCTTTTGACCTTAAGATCAATTATATGCTGTCTTGCTTTAGTCTCAAAGTATTCCAGGTTTATGCACGTGTCTTCCCTGCCTTCCTGGATCCCAGTTCCATTAAGGAAAGGGTCTATGCCTGGCATTCTCTTTTGTCCTCAAAGAGCTGAGCACTTTGAGTGTTTCTTTATCTCATTTATGTGAAAATCTTTTAGAAGTCAGAACTGGAAAATACAAAATTGAAAAAGGCATCTCCAGAAGAATTAACTCTGAAAGCTCCAAGTCCCCCTCTTTCCCTCTTTGTTTTGGCTGCAGGTAAGCTCACAGATAAGTTTTGTGTTCCATTTCCAAAGCTTCCCTGAGTCTAGGCTTTCTGTTACAATTACATTGCTTCCTTTCCACCTCCCCCCCACCCACTGTTCTCCATTCAACCTGTATTCTTGCCACTCATTTCATTTCCTGTATTTTGAATTTGTACCTCCATCTTGATGCTTTTATTATTTTATTGTATCTGTGCTTACTATAAGCCCCAATTATATTTTGGAAATAAGTACAGTATTAGGGGAAACTGCCCAGCCCAGGATTGGGCACATAAAAATATAATCTGCACATGCATGTTAATTCACGTACATAAATTTGTTTAGTAGATGAGAACTTTTTATTCTAGAATTGCTTTCTCAGCACATAATTATTTTTTGACAATTTTAAAATAAAGTTCATTTTTCTAAAATAAAAGCAATTTCTAAATTTCCGTCATAAAATATTAGGAAAAAAAAAGACAAAAAATATGCTGTCCAGTCCTAGCATCTAAAGACACCCATGATTAGGACCCACAATATCTTTTCATACTATGTTTTTGTACAGCTGGCATGATAGCAATAATGTGCATATGCACGTATATCCTGATTTGCACTATTAAAACATATACAAAATGTTCACAATTTATAATTAAATTATTAGTTATCAGAAAAACACTGGAATGAAAAATGACTCCAGATTTCAATTTCTGACCAATGTCAAATAACAAAGACCAGATTTATCCTCTCACTTTAAACAAGAAGAGATAAATTATATTATATGTATATTATATAATATATTATATACAGACACCCTATATATAGATGCCATAGGACTATCATTCCTGAAAAAAGCGAACAAATAAACTCTATGATTTTAACAATTTACTGCCCAGAGTCAGTTACCAGGACAGAGCCCAGAGACTGAAAACTTAAAAATGCTCAACTCAGTCTGAGTTGAGAAGACAGAAGTCAGAGTTCAGAAAAGCCAAGGCAACAAAAATTTGTGGGACAAAGTAAAATGGCAAAAGAAGTGCAAGAGAAAGAGCTTGGGAAGTCTGCATGGGGATGATCTTGATTCTTTGGCTGAGTATTAATTTGTTCATGAGTGATGACCCCTGAAAGTAGTAGATAGAAAAATTCCTAGAGCTCACACAGAACAAGAATAGTTTGTCTTCCCACCAGCCATAGAGAAAAGATCTTGATAAAACAAAGGGCATTAGGTAGAAGGCTATTACCTTAGCAGTTGGGCTAAATTAAATTTTGATCAGCATAGCAAAGCTTAAAAGTAAGCCTCAAAGGATCCAACTAATTCTGAATAACTTAACTGGGAGTCACAAAAACAAAATCTGGCAATCAAAAATATATTAAAAATGCCCTACATTAAGCCAAATATTTTTAGATATACAAAAAGGCAGGAAAATATGACCAAATACCAGTAGAAAAATCAATCAGTAGAATCAGAACCAAAAATAAGGTTATTATAAGATAATTATAAACATATCCCAAATGTTCAAGCAGGTAAAGTAAAATATGAGCATGATGGATAGAGAAATGAAATATATTTTTAAAAGACCCAAATGGAACTTGTAGACATGAAAAATACAATATCTGAAATGAAAAATACATTAAATTAGATTAACAGATTAGACACTGCAGTACAAAAAATTAACGAGCTTGCAGATATAGCAACAGAAAGTAAACAAAAGGAAGACAAGTGAGAAAAAAACACTGAAAAATGAGTAGAGGATCAGTAACCTCTGATAAAATGTTTAACCTCTGATTAAAGCATTCTAACACACAACTGGATTCCAAGAAGGTGTTGGAGGAGACAGAAAAAATACTTGATAAACTGTTTGAAAATTTTAAATTTGATGGAAACTAAAAGCCCACAGATCCAAGAAGCTCAACAAACTGCAAGCAGAATAAACCCAAAGAAAATCACACCAAGGGACATCAAGATCAAATTGCTGAAACACAGAGATAAAAAGAAAATCTTAAAAGCATCCAGAGAAATATTACAAATTATGTATGGAAGAACAAAGATTAAAATGACAGAAGATTCCTTGTTGAAAACTATGTAAAATAAACTAGTAGGAGATACTTTGGATTTAAACAAATTAATGAAGAGTGCTGGAAATAGTATATATATAAATAAAGTTTTTCCCCTCATTGTAAAAACTTTTTCAAAAGTAATTTACTACTTAAAGCAAAATAACAACAATTTATATCTCACTGGAATAGGGAATAACCCCACATTTCCATTTAAAGAGAGACAAAGAGGTAGAACAATAAGCCATAATGGATATATAATAAAATTTTAAAATACCCATTTGGTTCAAAAGAAGGTAGGAAAAGAAGGGGAAAAAATAAAGAATGGACAGAAGATTAAATATAAAACAAATAGCAAGATGATAGAAAACTCAACCATATTAATAATTACATTAAATGTAAATGCTCTAAGCACTTCAATTAAAGTCAAAGATCATCACATTGCATAAAAAAAAGCAAAATCCAATGTATTAGTCAGGGTTCTTTAGAGAAACAGAACCAACAGGATGAGAGATTTACTTCATGCAGTTGTGGAGCTGGCAAGTCCAAAATGTTCAGGGCAGGCCAATAGCTGGAGACACCAGGAAGAAGTGATTTTGCAATCTTGAGTCTGAAGGCAATCTAGAGGCAGAATTACTTCTTCCTTAGGGGACCTCAGTCTCTTAAGGCCTTCAACTGACTGGATGAGGCTCACCCACATTAGGCAGGTTAATCTGCTTTAATCGAAGCCTATTGATTTAAATGTTAATCTCATCTAAAAATTACTTTCACAATAACATCTAGACTTCTGTTTGACCAAAAACTGGTACCATAAGCCTAGCCAAGTTGACACATTAAATTAGCCATCACACTCAATTATATGCTTTTATAGGAAACCCACTGTAAACTTAAAAACAGAGATAGTTTAAAGTGAAAAGATGGTACAAGATATACCAAGCAAATGTGAATGCTGGAGAGATTATATTAATATCAGAAAAAGTACACTTGAGAAAAAGGAGTATTACCAAGGATAAAGAAGGATATTTCTTATATGTAAGGGGTCAATTCATCAAGAGGATGTAACAATCCTAACAGAGAGCTTCAAATGACATGAAGCAAAATATGATAGACCTGAAATGAGGAACTGACAAGCCCACAATTATATTTGGAGACTTTGAGGCTCCTCTCTCTGTAAATGATAGAACAAGTTGACAGAAAATCAGTAAGAATGCAGAAGACTCAAACAATACTATCAACCAATTTGACCTACTTGACATTTATAGAATACTCAACCCATTAACAGTATGATATACATTCTTTTTCAGTGCACATTGAATATTCACCAAGACAAATTATATTTTGGGCCATAAAACAGGATTCAGTTAATTTAACACCACTGAAATCATGTAAAATATGTTCTTTGACTATAATGTAATTACATTAGTAATCATTAAAAGAAGAATATGTGGAAAATTCCCAGACACTTGAAAATTAAACTAAAAACTATTAAATAATTAATTGACCAAGGAAGAAATCATAAGAGAAATTTGATAAAATTTTGAAAGGAATGAAAATGAAAATGCCCGATATCAAAATCTGTGAGATGCAGCTTAAGCAGCATTTGGAGGGAAAATTATACTATTAAACACTTATATTAAAGAAAAGAAGTTCTCAAGTCAGTGGTCTTAGTTTCTACCTTAATAAATTAGAAAAAAGCAATTTAAAACAAAGGAAGCTGAAGTAAGGAAAAAATAAAGAGCAATCATCAACGAAAACAGAACAACAAGAAAATCAATGAAACAAAAAAGCAGGTTCTTTGAAAGAGCTATGCAATTAGTAAACCTTTAGACAGACTGAACACACACACATGAGAGAGAAGCTAGAGAAAAAGGGGGCAAGAGGGAGAAAGAGGAGGAGAAGACACAAATTAAAAACACCAAGTATCAAAAAGAAAAAAAAAAAGAGAGAGATCACAATAGATCTTGCAGAACTTAAAAGGACAATAAGGGAATATTATGAACAACTTCAACACATTTGATAACAGACAAATTGGCAAATCCCTTGAAAGACACAAACTACCATAGTTCCTTCAAGAAGAAACAGATGACAAGTATGGCCTTGTATCTATTTAAAAAAAAACTGAATTTATAGGTAGGAATACCAAAATCATGAATTAAAAAAGCAAAATAGTGATGTCGAGCTTTATCAAAGTTAAAACTTTTGCTGTTTAAAAGAACTACAAAATTGGGAGAAAATATTTGTAAAATAAATATCTGGTAAAAGAATTATAACCAGAATATCAAAATAAGACTTGCAGCATAACAATAAGACATCCAACTCTATAAAAAAATTTGGCAAATATTTTAATGTACACTTCTTCAAAGAAGAGAGACACAAATGGCAAATATGGTTGTTTGTTGTTTGAACATCTTTGTTCTTAGGGAATTGCAAATTAAAACCACAAGAGATACAGCTATACATCCACTAGAATGGCTGAAATTTAAAAAAGTCAGGTACTACCAATTATTGGTGAGTATATGGAGCAACTGGAACACTCATACATGGCTGGTGGGGATGTGAAATGGAACAGCTGTTTTGAAAAACCATTTGGCAACTTTTAATAAAGTGAAATATGCACCCTACAACCTGAGACTCCTATTGCTAGGTATTTACCAGAGTTGAATGAAAACTTATGTTTACACAAAGACAGTATTACAGTGCTCCCAGCTTTACTTAACCTCTAATTAGAAACAACTCAAATGATTGTCTACCAGTAATTAGATAGATCGTGATATATCCATACAATGGACTATCACTCAGCAGTAAAAAAGAACAAATTACTGATACACTCAGTAGCGTGGCTGGATCTCCAAAGCATGATGAGTGAAGGTGGTGAGGCTCAGAGACTACATACAGTAGGATTCCATTTATATAAAATTCTAGATACAGAAAAATTAAACTCATGAAAAGTAAACTTGTGGTTTTTAGGGTCTGGGATGGGAGGAGGGAAGTGACTACAAAAGGGCCTAAGGGAGCTTTCAGGGATGGAAATGTCCTATATCTTGATTGTAGAAATGGTTTTACACGACTGGATACATTTATCAAAACTCATCAATTATACTCCCCAAATTGGTAAGTTTTATTTTATGTAAATTTTATTTCAATATAACTGATTATAAAAATAGTAGCTATCTTTAAAAATTGGGCAGAAGACCTAAACAGACATTTCTCCAAAGAAGGCATACAGATGGCCAAAGGGCACATGAAAAGATGTTCAACATTGCTAATTATTAGAGAAATGCAAATCAAACTGCAGTGAGATACCACCTCGCACCAGTCAAAGTGTCTATCATCAAAAAATCCACAAACAATAAATGCTGGAGAGGATGTGGAGAGAAAGGAACCCTCCTACACTGTTGGTGGGAAGGTAAATTGGTGCAGCCACTATGGAGAACAGTATGGATGTTCCTTAAAATACTAAAAAAAGAGCTACTGTATGATCCTGCAATCTCACTCCTGAGCATATATCCAGAAATTGTCCAAAAGGATACATTCACCCCAATGTTCACTGCAGCACTGTTTACAACAGCCAAGACATGGAAGCAACCTAAATGTCCACCAACAGAGGAATGGATAAAGAAGATGTAGTACATATATACAATGGAATATTACTCAGCCATTAAAAAGAATGAAATAATGCCATTTGCAGCCACATGGATGGACCTAGAGATTGTCATACTGAGTGAAGTAAGTCAGGCAGAGAAAGAGAAATATCATATGAGATCGCTTATTATCGCTTATATGGGGAATCTAAAAAGAAATGATGATACAAATGAACTTATTTACAAAACAGAAACAGATTCACAGACTTGAGAAGGAACTTCTCTAACCATAAGGTTACGGTGGGGGAAG
Organism: Hippopotamus amphibius kiboko; assembly: GCF_030028045.1. NCBI lineage: Eukaryota > Metazoa > Chordata > Mammalia > Artiodactyla > Hippopotamidae > Hippopotamus > Hippopotamus amphibius. The sequence goes on along the minus strand of NC_080201.1, from coordinate 8,235,371 downwards.
AAGGAGGGAAGGGATAGTTAGGGAGTTTGGGATTGACATGTACACACTGCTGTATCTAAAATGGATTACCAACAAGGACTTACTGTATAGCACAGGGAATTCTGCTCAATGTTATGTAACAACCTAAATGGGAAAACAATTTGAAAAAGAATAGATACATGTATATGTACAACTGAATCACTTCCCTGTACACCTAAAACTATCCCAACATCGTTAATCAACTATATGCCAATACAAAATTAAAAGATTAAAAAAGTAGCTATCTTTGACACAGAAATATATAAAGATGAAAAATAAATCCCACTATCTAATAACATTTAATCATTGCAGAAAAGGTGCAATTAATGTCTCCTTCCCATGCCCAATTGTGAATTTTCTAGCAAAAATAGCCTATTTTTGAATATATAACATACATATGTGCATATAGTAACTCCATGTACATAAACTAACTTTAATTATTTAATATTTTATCAAGTTTATGGGCCACATTTTATTTAATCATTTCCTAGTTGTTGGAAATTGAAGTTGTTTAATGTATTTCTCCATCATAAATGATGTGATAAACACTTTTGCGCATAAAAGGGTTTTTTTCCAACATTTCAGAACTTAAATTTTATTTTACCATTAACCAAAAAAAAAAAAAAAAAAGATTTTTATAGGGCTTTGGATAAAATACCCCTCCCCCCCATTTTTTTCCCTAGGATGATGTGGTCCAAGGTACAGGTTGCCTGAGCCATAGAATTAATCTGTGACAGATTACAGAAAACAACCGAGGTTTTTTTTCTCTCCATTGTAGCCTCCTATCACCTATATAAAATGATACTAGGAGCTACTTACATAGGTCAGAAATATTTCTAATCAAATCTTTGTATTAACTCACTTAAACTTTACATCAACCCATAGGTTGATAGTAGGTAATATCATTTTCTCTATTTTACAAGTGAGACAAGGAAGACACAGAGAGGTTAAGTGACTTGCTCTAGGTAACACAGCTATTGAGTGACACGACTGGGATTTGGGCCCATTCCAGCTTCCACCAAACTGCCTCCTAAAATGTGTTAGCAATTCTGCAAAGATAACTTCCACGTGGAGGCATTTTTAGAGGAAAATGATCCTCCCACCAGTTTTTCCTTCTTGCTTTTCTTTCCCTTTCCTTGGGCACTAAAGAAAGTTTCCACTCTACCCAGAGGATTTTGTGTCAACGGGTTAAAATATAACAAGAGCTTAAATAATCAAAAGAATAAAGTGTTACAGTCAAAATTCCGAGAAAAAGTGATCAAGCACCAGTGCCTAATAAATCCCTTCTGTACTGGATTTCAAAAATGGGCAGCAATTGGAGTGCTGACATAAATCCTTTGTGGGTTTAATACTGACATTTTCCTGCATTGTGACGCATCATGGGGACAAATGGTGTAAATCCTCTTGCTGGAATCGGTGACCTGTTTTGTGTACACAGCTTACTTTCTGGGTCACACCCTATGATATGCAAAGCTTGTTTCAGAGACCTGTTCCCCAGACAGAAATTCTAACTGTCCACAGTGCCCTAAAATGGACAGATGTTTTCCAGCAGCTGTATCTTCACAAAGCTCTCTTTTCCCTCCCTACTTTTCCCCTTGGTAACCTCATCCACTACTCTGGTTTTGCATACTTTATCTCCAAATGAAATTTCTAGCCCAAGTCCTTCCTGAGACGGTCAGATCAATGCCTCTTCTGTCTTCTTACTCTTGTCTATTAAAAGTCTACTGTCATCTTAAATTTTATGTGGTCAAAGAGAGCTCTTAATTTCCTTATTCCACCCCGAGCTGGTTCTCTCCTCTCTATTCTATCTCCCTAACGGCACCATTAACTATACTGTTGCTCAGGCAAAAAAAAAAAAAAAGTAATTGGACCTGACATTTCTCTTTTCTCACATCCAATCAAACATGAACCCCATTGATTACACTCCCAACTTCTGTCTCAATCTGACTACTTATTTGCATCTTCCTTAGCCTTAATGACCCTCCCCTCTCACCTGTATCTCTGCAGGAGCCAATCGACTGACAGGCCACGTGCATCATTGGGTCTCCAACAAATCCATTCTCCCCTGGCAGCCCAAGTGATCTTTTTGAAACATAAATCTGACCATGTCACACCTTGGCTGAGACCCGTCAATGGATTCCCACTGTTTGGAGGATAAAGTGAAAATCCATAGCGTGGTCCATGTGAGCCTATCAGCTGCGGCATCCGACCTCAACCATAGCCTCACCTCACTCTCCCCTGGACAGCCGCCCGGGCCCACCTCTGCTCCTTTGGACATACCAAATCCCTTTCCCTTCCAGGTGACACTCTGTCCTTGCCTCTTCAACTAGCCAATTCATATTCATCCTCTAGTTCTCAGATTAAATGCCACATGTTCAAAAGAGTTTTCCCTTTCCACCAGCTCTCTTGCCCACACCCACATCCAGGCTAAGGGTGTATACCCCTTCATGTGTTCCTGCACTCAGCTGTATCTACTATATTTGCAATTCTAAAGTCATTTTCATACCTGCTTACTGATTGCCTGACTCTGTCAGTAGACTTTAAGTTTCCTGAGGGCAGGATCTGTATCTTACTTGTTTATGACCATGTCTCCAGAGCTAACACAGAGCCTGGCCACACAGAATGGTGTTCAGTAAATTCACATGGAAGCAACAAGATCCAAAAAGCCTTTCCCTACACAGGTAGAAGCTGGAAGCAGCCCTGACTCTTGTGGTGGTTTCTCTGTTGGCACAGAAGTCCTCTGTGCCAGGCCTACACATCAGCTCACTTTCTTCTGCAGAGTCGAGCCTTCAGAGACACTCACTGGTGACATGTGTCTCCCACGGGCATCAGAGCTAAAACTCCCTCGGTACCTGAGACCCTTCTGGGCAGAAGTGCTCAGGCCCACTGCTCATGGAAAAACTTAATCCAGAAAGAAACAAATAAAGAGAAGCCAGAATGAGAAGGCTGCCTTTATTACAGCTAAACTGTTGGCTTAACTTCCTAAAATACCGTTGAATTTTCTTTCTGCATACAGCTGTGTTTATAGAAGGCAATATCATGTATGTAAATAAATTCAGATGCCGCTCGAGTTATTTTAAAACAATCAGTCTAACACTAATCAGCTTACTCAGAGACATAATCTTACCCTAAAAAAGTGACAAATCAGTACACAGTGTGCAGAGTGAAATACGTGGAGAGTAAGTGGAATATAAATGTGAGAATCTGCCGGTGTCAGGATGTGCGGCTAGTCACTCCAGATGCGTCAGGACAGTGGCCTTCAGCTTCTGCTTCGCCCCTCTCCTCCCGGCTCCCTGGGGTGGATGTGCAGCTTTGGAGATAATCTTACCCCCAATTCGCTCTGAAAGCCACCCCCCCCCCCCACCATGCTTCTGCTGCTTCTGTTTATGCCTGCAATCTTGGGACCTCGTGGCCTTCCAGACAAACAGCCTCTGCTTTAGCACTCACCTCAAACATCCTCTCATCTGTATATGATATTGCCCCGTCTCAAGTTTATTCTCATAGCATCTTACATAATATGGACAACCACCACTGCTAATTCCTAAAAGTTATTGAGTGCTGTGTCTCAGATAACCCCCAAAACGTGAAATGAGTCCTCCCCCCGTGAAGTCCTGTTATCATCATCCCAATTTAAGGCTGAGGAAACTGAGGCCACGTGGCCGAGAGCCTGCCAGAGCTCTCACACAGCTAGTAAATGGCTGAGCAACTTCTCTGCCCAGAGCTGCTACGTATCAACTGCCCGGCACCAAGCCGTGTATGAGACTGAAGCTATTTCCAACTATCTAAATGTGAAGCGAGGAATTTGGTCGTTTTAGAGAGGTGGAAACTGAGGCTCAGGGAGGCAATGTAATTTGCTAGTTTCGTTTCTCAGATAAGAAGAGATGGGACTGGATCTGAACTCACCTCTATTTTTCCCTCTGTTTTCTTTCTAGCAAAAAACGTGTCAAAACACCAGCTCCATTTCCCGCTGGTTACTTGTACAAATAACTTCTTCTTAAGGGCAACTGGTAGTGCATGATAGTTGAGCAACAAAGTATTTTAGTTTTTAATCATGTTATTTTTTTTTTTAATGGGCACCATGTGTGATGCAAAGAAAATCCTCTGGTTTCTCTAGAGGAGTTTACAGTCTAGCAGAGGACAAACAACTGCCCATTAGATAGTAAGAGAAAAAGTGAATACAGAGACTTCTGTGCTCAAAAACCCAGATGGCCTTCAGAAGAGGGAGATGTGAGGGCTGGAGGGTCTGACAGTCCCTGGTGAGGCGGACACACCTGGATTGCAACCCCAGCTCTCCTGGGACCTGCTGAGTGACCTTGGCCAAGTTTCTACACACCCCTGAGCCTTTGTTCCCTCAGTGATCACATGAGAATAATGTATTCCTTCTGCTTAGGGGTAAATGGGGCAGGTAGGGAGGCCTGGTATTGGGTGGGTGCAGAGCAACACCTGTTCCTCCATTCTTTCCCTTTCATTGTTTTTCACCACCTCACTGCCTAGGGCAATGGATGAAATGGGGCATCATAATTACTTATGGGCGCTCCCCTGAGCGTCCTTCAGGAAGCTTACCGCTCCCCATGTGGCGGACTCCAGGGTCATCTGCCAGAACCTTTTGAAAGCCATTTCCCTTTTTTATAGGGCATGTTCATCGGTATTTTGGAACTCTATAACATGGCGGGGATTCTTCCAAACTAGGCAGCATATGCTCCTAAGCAGTCAGTCCTGCGGATCTTGAGAGCATGGGCACAAGAGGATGGAAAGCACGTTTATCAAAACTATACTAGACCATTACTCTTGTTGTGGCTATTATAATTATTGTTAATACTGGTTTCTAACACTACTACAGCTTCTTAAAATTATTACTATTTTTATTTCTATCACTACTCATATGGCTACTGCCATCTTCACCATCACAGCTAGGACTCCTCCTGCACCTATCACCACTACTGAGTACCACCACTGCTGCTCTATTAAAACACCACCTTGTTCTTCTCCTGCTACAATACCTGCCATCCACACCACCCTACTACAATTCCTCCTTTCCTCACTACTCCTAACATGACGACAGCCACCACCCTATTAGAATTTCTTCTTCTCCTCCTACTGTTACTACAGCTACTAACATTAACCTGCTGGTACTACTACTACTACTAGAAGCTATTCATTTTGCGGGTGATGCTTACTAGGTACCAAGCACTGTGCTAAACACTTTACACGTATTTTTCACTTAAGCATATAAAAGTTCTGGGTCGTCGTATTTCTATCGCTCTCATCTGATGGATGAGTGAATGGAGGCTCAGAGGTTAAAAGGCAATCCCAAGGCCCCACCTTGGTGACTGGCAGACTCGGAGACTCATGGCATTTCTCTACGATTCCCCAGGCCTTTGTTCTTTCTAAATCTCCATGCTGCTTCCAGCCATCTCAGCTTGCACAATGTGTTTTTGACTTTTCCCCTTTTCCATGTTCTTCTGCAGGGAGATGGGAAGTCCACCCAGTGGGTGAGGACAATGGCTGGACACAGAGCTTCAGGGTAAACAGGAAGCTTTCACAAAGCAGCCAGCCAGCCGGGCAGCTTGTCTGCTGACCTTAGCCTCGGTCTTCCTCCCCACATCCTTAATGAGCAGTTCCACACCTGAGATAATCTATGCAAGGACATTTCCAGGTAGGATTTTGCTGCCACTTGAATGACCAGCAAGAGAATCATGGACTGGGGTCACACAGACACACGGATAAAATATGGCAGGGAATAATTTATCTTTTATTCACTCAAAGTCTTTGTTGCCTGAGTCTTCTTTGCACCCTCATCCCGACCCCTGCCCCCTGCAGTTGAACAGGCATATCCTGTTCATCCATGAAAAAGATAGGCCATCACTCTCCATCCCTAATTCTGTGGCACTTTGTTCTACACATGAGGGGCAAAACTACTGGTGGATTTATCCATTCATGTATTCAGTTAAACAACCATCCCTTCAATAAATAAGTAGTAAAGATAATTCATGCCAAGGCAATCATGTTGAACAAGGTAGAGTTTTCCTTACTCCTGAAGCTTTCCGTGATCTCATGAAGATTAAATTCTAGTGCAGAGATGGTGAAAACAAGAAAACAGAAAACCAAGGTAATCACAACCTCTGGTAAAAGCTAAGAAGGAAACAAATGAGGATCAAAGAAAGACAAGAAGACGGTGGGACCAAACACCGTCTGGGAGGAAAGTCCTCTCAGAATTCATGACTTAAGATGAGCTTTGCAGCCCACAGAGGAGCCAGCTAAAACACTTCCCCAGTATGGGGGACAGCATGGGTAAAGCCTTCAAACTGGTAAGAGGTTGATAAATTTCAAGAACTGAGAAAATCCAGGGATCTAAGCACTGGGAATAAGTGGAAAGTGGTGTACGATGAGATTAAAGAGTTAGCTAGGCCAGACCATACCTTGCTGGACATGGGGACAGTTAGAATTTTATTCTACTTATCATTGGAAAAGACTCAAAGGTCTTAAAAAGTACAAGAATATGTTTGACACCAGTGCAAATGGTTATAAGTGTTCCTAGTCCTGAGTGCTCTGGCTGAAGCGTGGCAGGGTGGCAGCCCAGGCAAATGGACTTGACTAATGAATGACTTGCTTTGGAAAGGCACCGTAGAGAAGATGCTGGAACTTTCATGGATTTCTACATTGGCCACTTTGAAAACAAACCTCCAACTTCCTGCCTATGCCTATCACTCACTCTGGCATCTGCAACACCAAACTGTCACGACCAACATGACTCCTTGCCTTTGCGTATTATTTTCTTATTTCCCTGAATGGCCTTTGCCTCTTCTCTCCTTCTCACCATCCTCTTGAAAAACTCCTGTGACCCAATCCTAATGTTTCAAGGCCTACATCCTATGTCATTCCCTATGTGAAACCTTCTGATTTCACTGGTCCTGTGAGATATGTGTATGTCTCCCTCCTATAGCACTTGGCCATAAATACAGTGTTTTACATACTTTCATAGATGCATATGAAACTTTTTGTTTCACTCATTTTCTCTGTTGATAGAATACAATATCTTCTTAGGAAAATAATTCTTATGCATCTTTGAATTATGTGCTTTTTGAAGAGCCAGAAACAAAATAAATGCTCAATAAATTCATTTTGAATGAATGAACGACAGCAGTGAATATGTGTCAGGGTCTCTATGAGGATCTGGGGGTAAAATTGTGAGCAAAAAGGCACAGATGCTATTCTCATGAGTCTTACGTCACATAGAAAAGTCATCGTTAAGCAATAAAAGCACAATAAATAATTATCAATTGTTTTAAGTCGGATAAAAGCAAACCCTGTGGTACTAGGTAAAACTATTGATACACGACCAGGCCCAGTACAGATGATGTGGGGGGGCTGAAGTTAGGGCTACAGATCTTCTTTCAACTTCCATTCAGCCACTGGCAGTTGAATACCTTTGTGGTATGCACCATTCAAAGCACTAGAGGGAAAGCTGAACAAAATAAAATCCCTGCCCACAAGAAGTTTATGTTCCACTGGGGATGGGTAGGAAGAACTAACATAATTGGTTAGATTGAATATAGATGTGGGAAAAGATAGGAATTAAAGAAGACTCTAAACTTCCTAATCTGAACAACTGGAAAGTAAAATTATCATTTACTGAAATGAAGGAGAGTAAGGAAGAAGCAGGTTTGGCTGGGGGACCTGAGCTTTGCTTTTAAAGGTATTATGTTTGTGATGTTTATTAGACATCTCAAGATGCTGAAAGAGTAGTTGAATTTGAGACTGAGGATGTGAGACTTGAGCTAGATGTTCGGGCTACAGAGCCCCCAGCCATGGGGCTGGATGCCATCATCTAGGGAGGAAGGGTAGATGGAGAAGAGACGAGGTCTGGTGACTGAGTCCTGGGTAACTCCAATGCTGAGAGATGATCAAGACTAGAAAAAATCCAGCAAAGGATGCTGAGGCTGAGGGACTAGTGAAGTGGGGGGCTGAGGGACTAGCGAAGTGGGGGGAGGGCCTAAGAGAGGATTCCTGAGGTCAAGTGAAGAAGGAGGAAATAATCAATAATACAATGTTGACGTAGGAGGAGTGAGATGGGGAATGGAGATGTTCCATGGATTTGGCAATGTGGAGTCCATGAGTTGCCATGAAAACAGCTAGATTGAAATGCTGGGCATGAACATTTAGTTGTAATGGGTTTAAGACAGATTGAGAAGAAAAGAAGAGGAGACCACAAGGAGAGCACAGCCATAGGTCCATCAATAGACAGAGTTGCAGTGTTGAACAATTTCTAAAGGCAGAAGGTAATATATGTTTGTATGCTGGTGGGTATGGTGCAGTAGAGAAAGAAAACATGATGATGCAAGAAAGAGAGAGAATGTTTTGAGGAAGGTGAGGCCTGGTGACTTTCTGGCCTCTGATTCTGATTCTTGTCTCCCTTTTGGGAAGTTGCTTCTGATGCTCCATAAGCTTTGAGTGATGAAAGCTGAAGAGAATATGGGCTACAAAAGGAACTTTCTGACTTGGAAGTCAAAGATGCTAGAGCAGCTTCCAAAAGATCTTGTGTTAACATTGGCCGTCAAACAAGTGCATGCTAGTAAGGTTCTCAGACCTTTTTTTTTCCAATTGAGCCTATGATCAAGCTCAGATTTTGATGTAGAAAATCCGTTGGATATCCTGGCACAGAATAGATGCATAATCAATATTTGTAAGGGATTTTTGAATAAATAAATGAATGAATGAACATAGCCTCATCTTGTACAGGGAGACTTAAGATGGGTACCATCCTTCTAGCTGGTAAGAGGTTGAGCTACAGAAGTTCTACATGGGCTCTGTAGGTATGGTTGATTTGAGACCACATCTTAATGCTCAGCTAAGTCAAGAAGGTCAAATAGGTACCACGTCATATACAGAAGTTCAGGAATGTTGTATCAGGAGGTCTCTAAGATGTCATTGTTGATTTTATAATCTAAGCCTTTTTAATTAATCCTGTCCAATATGAGCACATGAGGACTTGAATTAAAAAGAGAGTCAAAGTTGGCTTGAGGTAGAGAAAGAGAGCCATCTACCCCCCTCTTTGGACCAGACTTGTTGCCTTCTGCCAAACAGAGACCTGTACTTTTGCAAGACAAGGAGCCTTCCCTATCATAAGGGCTCCCTTGCCCTTCATCATGAGTCAGTACCAGGCCATGGAACATGCTGGGGCAGGAAACCCTTGCTTCACTGAAAAACTCACCCACCCACATTCTATTCACAGTGTCCTCATTTCCCACCTGTTTCTTTCTTTCTTTTCTTTTTATTTCTTCAAAGCACTTAAGGATAAGATGATTTTTCTCTTTTGCTCTAAAGATACCACATATCCTAATTAAGGAGTCAGAGAGTGCGGGGACCATCAACAAATCTGGAATCTTTCATTCCAAAGAAAAACTCTGTAAATTAAGCTATTTTGGACTTTAGATGATGAACTTGGTGTTGATGTTAGATGAACTAAATGAGGGCTGTAAGAGAGATGGGGAAAAAATAATTTCCTAAGATACTGGTCCAAAGTTTGACATCTTGTGTCTTATTCTGAAGGAATATGGGTATTAGTGACAAGAAGTTAATATCTAAGAAGGATAAGAGTTGGTTCTGGCCATAGTGTGCAAACTGAGGCCCCTGGGTGGGGAAGGTATTCAGGGATAGACCATGGATTCTTCCAGAAAAAAACATTATGTACTGTCAACATAGGCAAGAGGCAGCTCTCAACCATTGAGACATCCTGTCAGTGATTTTCCCATTAAATTAAAAACGATGTCTGTCCATGTTCTGTGACATTGTTACCCAACACAGGCTAATAAAGAAATGGAGGTGGCCTGATTATTTTCCCATCCTCCCTCCCTTCTCCTTTCTTTATTCCTTCTCTCCTTTCCCTTCTTTCTCACTCCCAATCTTTTAATTGAGCATGACAACTGTTAGGATACTGATCACTGTGTATGCAAGTCCGGAAATTCCTAGAATCACGTGGTATATACTGTTTGTCTTTCTTTTTTTTTTTTAATTGGGGTATAGTTGCTTTACAATGTTGTGTTAGTTTCTGCTGTACAATGAAGAAAATCAGCTATATGTATACATATATCCCCTCTCTCTTGGACCTCCCTCCCACCCTGCCCCATTCCACCCATCTAGCTCATCATCAAGCACTGAACTGAGCTCCCTGTGTGATACAGCAAGTTCCCACCAGCTTTCTGTTTTACACATGGTACTGTATTTATGTCAATCCCAATCTCCCAATTCATCCCACACCCCTTCCCCCACCCCATATCCGGACGTTCATTCTCTATGTCTGTGTTTCTATTCCTGCCCTGCAAGTAGGTTCATCTGTACCATTTTTCTAGATTCCACATGTATGCATTAATATACGATATTTGTTTTTCTACCTTACTTCACTCTGTATGACAGACTCTAAGTCCATAAGAAGAACACTCTTTGACATAAATCACAGCAAAATCTTTTTTGACCCACCTCCTAGAGTGATGAAAATAAACAAAAATAAACAAATGGGACCTAATTAAACTCAAAAGCTTTTGCACAGCAAAGAAAATCATAAATGAGATGAAAAGACAACTGTCAGACTGGGAGAAAATATTTGCAAACAAAGCAACTAATAAGGGATTAATCTCCAAAATATACAAACAGCTAATGCAGCTCAATATCAACAAACAAACAAACAACCCTATCAAAAAATGGGCGGAAGATCTAAATAGATATTTCTCCAAAGATGACATACAGATGGCCAAGAGGCACATCAAAAGATGCTCAACACCGCTAATTATTAGATAAATGCAGATCAAAACTACGATGAGGTATCACCTCACATGGGTCAGAATGGCCATCATCAAAAAATCTACAAGCAATAAGTGCTGGAGAGGGTGTGGAAAAAAGGGAAACCTCTTACACTGTTGGTGGCAATATAAATTGATACAGCCACTATGGAGAATGGTATGGAGGTTCCTTAGAAAACTAAAAATAGAGCTACCATATGATCCAGCAATACCACTGTTTGTCTTTCAACTAGAGGGGTCATGGAGACACAGACGCATGCTGAGGCAGTATCACACAATGATCAGGAGCATCACATTTGGTCTTCGAGCCAAGTTCAAATCCAGTCTCTGTGTCTGTGGCTCAGAGATTTAACCTCTCTGAGCCACAGCCTCTTCACCTCTAGCATGACAAAAATTGTCACATCTCTTTTGTAGGATTGTGAAATGGATTAAATAACATGCTCCCAAATAGTGTCAGAAGTACCTGTTGAAGCTAATTAGTCTTAAGCCTTGAGGCCTTTTTCTTGCACAGGTCCCTTCCAAGACCCTGGGAGTAATGAATGTTTATTGTATTTGAAAACATCTTAAAATTTGTGATTTGTAATCTTTTCATTCCAAATATTCACTTTCACACCTAACTTGTATTTATCACGTTGTAGTATTTTTCTTAAAGAAAGTCCCTAATTTATATAAGCTTCAGGCTCCAGAAAGTGTTCAGCTCAGGACCTGGCGTGTAGACATAATTCACTAAATGGTAGAGGAGAGCAATTCCATTTAATTATTTTAGAGCTTTTTAAAGATTTTTTTTTTCATATTAACAAGTTAGAACTCAGGGTGGCAATTAAAATAAAAGAATATATATATCCTGATCAGTATTATTATTAGTGACAGTATTTTAAAATATGATCACCACTCTACAGGCAGCTAAATAATTGGTGAATTTTTTTATTGAATATTCTGGTGCCTTGTAGCTAGGGTCATAGAATTTCTCTAAAGTCCCTAAAATGAAGATAGATAATTAATGAATTGGTAGGGGGAGAAAGAGAAAGGGTTGCTCATCATCAATGTTTGGTTAGTTATGTTTGCATCAATCCATGCATCTGGACTTTTTCATTAATAATACACGCCCCTTCGACGGGTTTCCAAGGGGCGCGGTAGCACCTCTCACCCACACAGAGCGTGTTCAGCTGTTTGTGTGTCTCTGCATTGTTTCTCACAATAGGAGTCTGAGAGGCTGTCATCTGTCCCATTCTCCTCTATACTGTGGTCTCATTTTTCTGCAGTGTTGAACGCTGGAGATAACATTGGTCAAAAATGCGAATACTTCAGAGCACATTAGAATGCTCTTTGTTTAAATGCACTCCCACCCCGTTTCGCTGCAAGGAGCCTGGTGAGGAGGAAGGCGTGAGCAGAGCGAAAGGGCCAAGCTGCATGTTTAAAATTCCATCAGTTCGATTTCTTTAATGCAATATGGTCATTTTTAATCTCACTCTGTTTGATAAATATCTGCATTTCAAGTAATTGTTAAGATCGTGTCTGTTTTTATTAGAACTTATTTGTCATTATTTGACAGTGGTTCCTCATCCTGTTTGTCATGGGCCTGGTTTCCTTGGTGAATACTGATAGTCCCCGGAATAGAAGTTTATGAAGCCCCATTCATTCCTTGAACACACACACAGTATGCCCACCACCCAGGAGACCATTTTTCTCGTCATTCAAAAATGAGAAAATGAATAACAAAAATGAGTAGGAGGTTTATCTTTAGACACAGAAACTAGAATTGTCGGGAAGTTTTAGGAATTTTGAGGGCAGATTTCTATGCAGGCAATTCAATCAATTGTGCAGTTGGGGAGTTTAGCTCTCCAGGCACTTTGAACACAGTGCGTTGATGAGTTTAGATTCAAAGTTGTCTGCTGGATGGTTTCAGTTGGAATTCTTAGCACTGTGGGAAACGTAACCCAGTCAAGTCATGTCATTCACCAGATAGCCATGGTCTGTTCATTCAGCAAATATTCAGTTATTTACAGTATCCATTCACTCTGCAAGTATTTATTCACTCAATAGATGTTTATTCATCCATTTATTAACAAGTGATTGTGTTTTTCAATGGATACTTGTTAAATTTACACTTTATTCAAGACACAGGGATGGACCATCTTGGCAGCTGCACTGTTCTCCCCATGAGCCTATAAATCCAGGAAAGTCCTCCTTGTCCTCACATCACCATCACAGAAAAGCCATAGGCTTGCCTTGAGTGTGACACATGGTCTTGCAGCCTCTCTGAGGCAGAAGAACGGGAGCAGGCAAATGCAAATGCGTGAGAACACGGTGGGCATGTTACCTTCTCTGTCTTCCAATGAACATGCATCAAGAGTCTTCTATATACACAGAGCTTGATACTAGGTGCTCAAAATAAAAAGACAAAGATGACATCACCTGTATAAAACCTCATAGTTCAGAGGCATGTGGGCCACTCTGGAAACCCAAACTCGATTGTGGAAGGGAGGTGGGGATTAAGATGAATGAATGAATGAATGAACGAATTGTGCCATGTTTTGGAGCCAGACTCCAGTGCCTGCTTCAGAAACTGAGCTAGGCCGAGAAGACACATAGGAACAAGCAGAATCTCCCCAAGCTCACTCTAGCTGCAGGCGTTGAATCCCCCACCAACGCAGGGCTTAATTATCAAAAAAAGCTAGGTGAGCATTTTCCGAACACTTCTGTGTGTAGCTCGGGCTGAGTTTTGGCCTGTGGCAGCCCTCACCTATCATCACTGCAGACCTGCCTGGCTGGCTCCCAGCCCCTGGGTCTAGCAGGGAGTCATGTGTATCCAGAGCATCTGAAACAAGAAGACATGACTGGTGGGTTGGGGTGTGCATTTAACAAGCATCAATTATAATACTTAGACCCCTCCAAACTCTCGCCCTCTCCCACGCAGCTTATGATTAGGCAAGGGTGATCATGAGCCTGGCAACCCCCAGAGGGGCACCTTTGCAAACTATGCCCAGCAACATCTGTTAGCCCTTTTGGATGAAGGATCAGGATGCAATCTGCTCTACCTTGTTGCATGTAAGGTGGGCAATATTACAACAGGGTGATATATCTAAATGCCCACGACTTTATTTCTCTAGCTATATTAGTGATAGCAGGTCATAGTGGAGAGGATGTGGAGGCCGAAGTCAGAGAAAAGACCACATAACCAATCTCAGTTCTGCTATTGATAACTGTATAAGCTTGAACAACTTACTCAAGACCTCCGACTCTCAGTTTCCTTATCTGTAAAATGGGGAGAAGATCAAATCTACATGGCGAGGTTATTAGGAAGTGAGTGTAATGCCTGTAATGTATCCAGGGTGGTGACTAGACATAGATAATAAATGACGACTAGCATTACTGAGTAATAAAACACACTATCATTTTTCAAAAAGAAAAAAAAAGCAGATTCCAAAATCTATATTTTTGCAAAATCAGCATGTCACCTACAATTATCCAGTTCTTGAATAAAACCTTTTATTTTATTTTAAGGTTTCTTACACTAAAATTAAAAAAAAAAAAGGATAGAGTTTCATTTGGGAAGAGAACTCTTGGTTAAGATAATTTAGCATTTCAAAAGAACATAAAATCATTTTCCAGTTTGATTCGGAGTTTAGCGTCAGTGAGTTTCTCTTTGTTCTCCTCTTCTGGTTGTGCTAATGTCCCCTTTGTGTGTGTACATTTGTCCAATGCAATCTAAGAAACAATCACCTTAATTGATCGGGCATTAACCTCTAACAGCTTAAGACACAGGCTTTTTATCTATCGCTCAATCTTTTCCTGCAGATGTAATTCCCCATAGTGCTTACATCTTTGTCACCATCGCCAGTGGTTCCTTCTCAGGGAAGCATTTCAGTAAATAATGCCGCTGCAAACAAAACAGGCCATTTACCCAAGAGGCCCCACCATCGTGGAAAAGCCCACTTACTGTCTTATGCTTGGCCCGGTGGTGTACATAATGATAAATTTCATACAGGTGTCACCCTTTTCAAGACCCTGGCAAGGATTGATGGTTTACAGTAGGCTGATCCATCATCCAGGGCAGGTGGCACCCTATTGGAATTTCAGAAATCTGTTCCCAGTCACATTCACTGTTGGGTGACTCAGTAACGACCCTATTTGTGGTGCGTTACTGAAAATCAATGTGCTGCATTCAAGGTCAATGTACTGTTGGAAAACTCTTTAAGCACTGATGGATGGATTGTGCTCATTCAGAATAAATGTGAGAAAAAAGTGACAGCTGAGCATCCAAGAGTCACACCAATTTTCAAAGACCGACTTCCTCCTTGAGTGGGCAGTGGGATTCCCAGAGGGGTGACATCACACATTTCCTCTTGCTCTCTCTCCTGGGGGGAAGGGGGACTGTATCTGCTTTTGTTAGTGTGTCTTTCCTCACGCAATTACAACATCAACATTCAGAATCTCTGTGGATATTTTATCAACCCAATGCTTCAAAATCCCTCCAAGTCAATTTGGAAGCCAAGAATTCAGCAGAAGCAAAATCAAGGCAAAGCATGATGTAGACTAGTTAAAGCATATGTATTTAGAGAAATAATTTGGAAAATAGCCAAAGATAAGACACCCACCCGTTAGTCTATTTCATAAACGTAAAATCTTCAAAATGTGCTGTGCAATGAATGAGAGGCCAGGGGTGTAAAGATGAGCAGGCATCCTCTATTCACTTCACAAGCACACAGTCAAGGAAGACAGATGGATGCATGACCCAGTGATTCAGTGCAGCGAGATGTGTGCCGCGCGCAGTTGTACAGAGAGAGTGGTGCATGTGCAGTGATGCATGCAAGGTAAGGGCACACGGGAGGAAGTCGCGAAGTCTCCCTCAGACCAGAATCAACCAGAATGGCTGTGATTAACACTTAGGAAAGTGGAAAAGCAAGCAAACGGGAGTTTGTTCAGTGAATTCTGGTTTCCAGGATATTTAAATACTCAAAGAAAATAGGTCCCTGAAGTGGCAAAGGAACTTTTGAGAGTAACAGACACTACGATTATAAAATAGATCACATTTTATCACAACACTTCCCTCCTGATGACTTATTTATCAACCAAGTAGAGAGAATGCCAACCAAGATTCTCAAAGTTCTCAATGCTTCCCCGTGGCACATTAGAAGCCTTTTCTGGAGGGAATCAATATATATATATTTTATCTTCTTGGATGGAGAATAATTTTACTTAAAATTTCTCTCTTTCCTTTTCTCTCCCCCCCCCCTTTTTTTTTTTTTTTTGGTTACTGTAATTATCAGCTTACAAATTTGATGGAATACATAAAGGGAGAAATTTGGCTGTGATTTGGGGACTATTTAGAAATGTTTCACATACAAAAAATGCGGATACCAAAGACACCAAGAGTAGACAAAATGGTACAGACAATAATCAAGTTGGATCAATCTAATAGTAGGTTTGTAGGTTTTTCTTCCCTTTATAGGCAGTGACTAAGTCACCTGTGATCTCCAGCACCTAGTACAGAACCTGGTAGATAGTCACTGCTCAATAAAGAGCTATGAATGAACAAATGAATGCATGCAGGCATGAAGTAAATGAATTTAATAGCTATGAGGGAGATAACTGTATTTTTCTGTTGCATGGAAACTGCCTTTAACATTCATTTACTTCAAAGGCTTTTTTGTGTGTTCAAAGATTTCTTTATCCAACACTCCAACCTACGTCAATAATTATTCTGCCTGGTGATGCCATTTCTCTGGAATGCTCCAGAAATCTCATCTCCTGGTTGGGCTGATGATATAACCATTGATAAGTTTGCTCTTTCTACCAATGGCAGTTCGCCAGATTCCTGTCTTTATTTGGAAACCGAGTTGTACACATATCCCAGGTCAGTTCCATTCTAGCATCCACTTGTGCTTCTGTTATTCAAGCATTTATGAGCACATACACACCAGGAACTACACCAGCCTATTGGGAGTAAATGAAGTTTTAGACAAGATCCCTGTGCTGAAGTTACTCACAGGCTAGGGTTTGTAGGGGTTGAGAGGTGGGTGATCAGGACTGTAGATGGATCATTTTAAATACAACATAATAAGAAATAAAGCAAGGGAACTGAACCACACATGAAGTGGAATATGGGAGTGGAGAGAGCAATTTGGGTTGATTTCCTGCTCAATTTAATACTACAGCTGAGCCTGGGCATCCGATGAGAAGGGACACTGTATGTGGGGAGGAGAAATGGAGTATTCCAGGCAAGAAAACCACATTTATAGAATGGAGAAGTTAGAGAATGGTATGCTGTGTTTGAGAAATGGGGCCTATTTCAGCTGGGTAGAGGTTGGCAGGGAGGGGAAGGAAGAAAGGCTGTAAGGGTAAACTAGATCACGAAGAGTTTGAACCTTTCTTTACAAGGCCTTAGGATTACACTTGCAGACAGTAGGGAGCCACTGATTATTCTGGCTTTCCACACTACTGTGTAACATACATACAGAAAAATGCACAGAAAAATGAGCCCATGCATGTTACAACCCCTAGATCAAAAAGCAGAATATGAACAGCCCTGAGAAGCTCCCCACCCTCCCTCCCCCTCCCACCATACCCATTTCTAGTCACTTCCTCACCAAGGGAAACAACTATTCTTATTTCTAACATCACAGATTAGCTTTTCAGTTTTCTACTTCATATAAATAGAATGACATAGTGGGTGTTTTTACTCAATGTTACATCGGTTAGATTCACTGATAGATTCTGTATAGCATTCAGTTATATGTATATACCTAATTTTTAATGCATTCTACTGTTGATGGACATCTTTATGGCCCTTGAATTTTGGAGTTATGACAAATAGTGCTGCTGTGAACATTCTAGTATATGCCTTTTGGTGATTACGTGTACACATTTTTAGCAGAGTATGTACCCAAGAGTGTCCAGTTTTAGTAGATAATGCCAAACAGATTTTCTAAGGGTGGTTGTTCTAATGTACTCTTCAATCAGTCACACAAGAAACTTCTGGTTGTTCTGTAGCCTCCAAACAGCAACTCTGATATTTTGTTTATCCAGTTAATGTTTATAATTTCAACTAGACTGTAAATTTCATGAGGATGAGAACCACATGTGCCCCCCTTTTTTTTTTAAAAATTGCATCTCAAGTGGTTGGTACAATGCTTGCTTGCTACATGGTAGGAGACACACACACGCACACACACACCACCCACCTCAACAAAGGCACAAATACGTACATTCTAGACACTTTATCTGATTATGATATTTGTCTTAGATTTTTCTGTTTAGGCAACATCAGTACAATATCCTATATTCTTAATTATTGAATCTATTATTATGGATGAAAATGTAGAATTAGTGAGACAATATATTCATTTCCACGTCGTGCCAAACTACTCAGGGAATTTGGAAAGTTGATCCAAAAAGGAGCTAATGTCCTAAGGAGGAACATTTTTTTTTTTAAATTCCAGTAGTTTTTAAGTAGCAAACAAATGTCTGTGTTCACCTCTTTTAGAGAGGTTTTTGCATTGTCTTAAATAGAGCCTATGTCTGAATTAGTGGTAGAAAAAAACTGTCAGGGGAAAAAATGTAAAAGTAATGTAGCTGTGTACTTCACTAGGGCCTTGTCCACATTCACAGTCATCAATTAAAGAGCTGGCTCTCGTTCCACTGATTAATTTCTACGTGGTCATTGTTAACAATGAGGTTAGAGAAATGTGTTTACATAGGGTGAAACGAAATGAAAGGTGCACTATACATGCATAAGTCATCATTTAAAGAGCATCAGAGGTGAGAGGGTAGCTATGTTCTCTGAGACCCTGGCTTCCTCCCCGAACCCTGCTTGCGCCTGGAGAAACCTTCAGTCGCATCATGTTGGTTGTAATGAATGACGATGACATGAGCACAGACTTGGAATTAGTGGTGGTTCAGTGTGATATGTCAGGTTATGGTCTAAGTCTGATTTGTTACCTATCGCTGTGTAATGAATCACCCCCAAAACTTACTGGGTTAAAACCACAATACTCAAGGACTCTCTCCCAGTTTCTATGGGTCAGGGATTCAGGAGAGGCAGGGCAGTTCTAGTTGGGGTTCCCCGTGCAGTTGTGGTGGGTGCTGATTTGGGTCGGGGGCTATCTCAAAGGCTGCTTCGGTCTCATATCTGGTGCTGGGAAGACTTGACCAGAGGGGAGCTGGAGCAGCTGGGGTTCCCTGGGCATCTCTGTGTGGTGTCTCTGCAGACTCTGCAGCATAGCAGGTTCAGGGGAGCAGGCCTGCAGACATGCTGGCTCAGGGCTCCCAAGGAGCATGTCCCCAGAGAGAGCCCTGCATGAATGCTATTTTCTCTTTTACTTTCCTATTATTGGAAATCATGCAGCTTCACATCCAGGCTCTCTCAGAATCAAGGGGAAGGAACGTGGACCCCACTTCTAGATGGAGGGTGGCAGCATTACACTGTAAGAAGAGCGTGTGGGATTTACATGGTCATCTTTGAAAACATTTTCTGCCATTAGCTCATTGCTGCAATGTTGGAAGTCTATTTCCTGCCTCTGCTTAGTCTATCCAGGACAGGAGGGAACAAGCTAGACAGGGTCTGGGATAAGGTGGGTACTAAGTAAATGTACTCACATGCTGGCTATCTGGTGTAGCCACTGTCCTGTGGCTCTGAGCCCATCCTGCTTCTTCACGCAGAATCAGAATCTGTCCTCCTCTGGCTTCTTTCTTCGTGATGCATTTTTAGCACCTTGTTATGGACTGAATGTGTTTGCCCAAAATTCATGTGTTGAAGCCTCTAACCCCCAGTGTGATGGCATTTGGGGGTGGGGCCTTGGGAGGTAATTAGGGGTCTGGATGCGGTCATGAGGGTGGGACTTTCATGATGGGATTAGTCCTTATAAAAAGAGGGAGAGAGAAAAGCTAGGTGAACACATAGTAAGAAGGAGATTGTCCACAAGCCAGGAAGAGAGCCCTCACCAAGCAAAGAATGTGTTGGCACCTAGAGCTTGGACCTGAAGCCTCAAAACTGTGAAGAAAAAATGTCTGTTGTTTAAGCCACTCAGTGTAAGGCATTTTGTTACAGCAGCCCAGGCTGACAAAGACACACTCTACTGTGCCTTGTCCCTGTAGGTCTATATAAATATTGGCCTATATAAATGTTGACTATATGAATCAATCAATCAATCAATCAATTAATGCTGCCTGTATTAGTCAGCTCAGGCCGCCATAATGAAATACCACAGACTGGGTGGCTTAGACGACAGAAATTTATGTTCTCACAGTTCTGGTGGCTGAAGTTCAGCATCAAGGTGCCAGCAGGGCTGGTTTCCTCTAAGGCCTCTCTCCTGGGCTTGCAGACGGCTGCCCTCTTGCTGCCTCTTCCCATGGTCATCCTTTGGTGTCTCTTCTTCTTCTTATAAAGACTCCAGTCATACTGGATAAGCACCCACCCTAACAGCCTCATTTTAACTTAATCACCTTTTTAGAGACTATATCTCCAAATACAGTCACATTCTGAGGTACTTGGAGGTGGGACTTCAACACGTCAATTTTGAAGGGGCAAAATTTAGCTCAGAACACTAAGAGGTCATAGAGTAACACTGTCGCTTTGTTCTTATCTTTAAAACATTTGAAAACAGTGGTCACATTACCTGCCCTCACCTCCTCTTCCGTAAGCTCAAATCAATGCCCTCAGCCCCACTGACACTAGAACACCCATTGTTGCACCTGGAACAGTTACTAAGACTTTGGCAGACTAAAGCAAGGCTCTCATTTCCCTGCCTTTGAAACTCCATTTATTATAAAGCATTCTACTAATAGTTTCCTATTTTCTTTTTCTTATTACCTTTCATGAAATCTTAACTGTCCTTAAATGTACCCATATTTTTATTATTATATCCTTTAATCTTTACAACCATTATGTGAATTCAGTATTATGTACCCATTATAGAGATATAGATACTGAGGATAAAAGAGTTTAGCAGAGATACAGGTCTTGTGATAATGCCTGCACATGCATCTAAAATTATATTATATGCAGCACTTCTCATCATCTTGTGTAACTTTCAAGGTTTACGTGAGGCCAGTGCTACAGCTTTCCCCTGAGCAAGCCAGTGAGGCCAGAGGGGCCTGTTAATGCTTCCCTGATTGCATTTGTTTACCTTTTCTTTGTACCATTTAAACACACTTATGTGCACATTTGTTATATAAATTCTGATCATAAAAATAATGCAGGCCTATCTTCTACAATTTGGAAGGTGTAAATAAGTTTAAATCCGAAAATAAAAACCACCCATTATCCCACCAACCTAAAAAGATAACTCAGTTCTTCCTTTTTTCTTCCAGATATATAATTACACACACACACACACACACACACACACACGTATTTTATACATATAATATATGCTTACATTTCAATATTATAAACCGTCCCTCATAAACTTGGTTTTCAATGACTGCACATAATTGCATTGTGTATACATAGTGTTTATGCAATAATTAACCTTCCTTTTTAGAAAGACAGAAGATCACAATGTAATTCTCATTATTCCATTAATTACACTCTCTTGTTGAAACACTCATTCCATTTCTTGGTAAAAACCCACTAATTTCTTCAACTTGGACTGTGATCTCTTGGCATAATTAGGCTACATATATTCCAGTCATAAACCATAGGATGCTGTAGCTGGAAGGGCTCGTGGAAATCAAGAACCCAAACCCTTTATCGCACATGCAGAGAACCACGGCCCAGAGAGAGGAGGGGGCTTGCCAAGGTCAACAGCAAAATCTGAGACTTCTAGACTGTAGATTACAGCTATAATCTTTATAAAATGATCTGCCTGCTGCCCATGGAACTTACAGTGACCACATTCCCTGCTTCCACGGCAGAGGCCTCCACAGAGCTTTCTGACTACACATCCTGCATCTCTCTGCCTGAGGCCAATCTGCAGCTTCAGGAATTTGCTGAATCTCTTGCTGTACAGGCTAATGTGTCAGAGAATTAACATTCCAAAAGCGACCCTCAACCAAGGATGGTGAGCGTTGGTTGATCCATGCCCTAGCTTTCTTGCATCTGCCTACTGCCTGGGGCGGGGGGGCAGTTGTGAGCCACGTTCTGTGGTGGCTCCCCGGTGGGATGGAAACTCAGTGGCCCCCAGAGGCCCCATCAGTGTCCTGCTCATCAGGCCTCCTGGGATCACCTCCCTGTGGATAATGATATAAACAAGAAAACGCAACTGCAAGCTGCTCTGCTCTTTGAATACCGTGACAATTTTGTACTGACAGGTTTTGTGCTGACAATTTTATTGGGCAGAAAAAAGGAAATATATACTTCACCTAGGAAATATTATCGTTTTCTTTGACCTAGCAGCCACCTGCAATGAAATCCTTGTTTCAGGTTCTGCTTTTGAGGGAAATCTAAACCAAGATGAAGTCATATCAGTGTTTACCATGCACCTTCCATAAAAGAAAGATGATAGGATACCATCAAATAACACAGCAGGGAAACCCTTCCATTTAGCTATTGCTACATAACAAGCAAAACTTACTGTCTAATAATAATGATAATAGTATATTATTATCTCTTCTGGATCTGGGGTGGATGAACTCAGCTGACAGCTTCTCACTTGGGGTCGTTTCTACGGATACAGTAAGAGGGCAGCTGAGATTAGAGTCACCTGAAGGCTTCTTCACTCATCTCCCTGACGTGTGAATGGGCACCTGTCTCTAAGTGGAGCCTCTCCACGTGGTTAGCTCGGGCTTCCTCACAGCATGGAGGTTTCTGGGCAGTCAGACTTTCTACATGGCGAATGCCTTCTCCTACTGTCTAACCCAAGAGACAGCAAATGCGAGTGATACATGTTAAAGCCTGAGCCTGGAGACTGGCATAGCTCGCCTTCCACCATATTCTAGTGAAGAAGTGGCCGCAGAGGCTGCCCAGATTCAAGGGGCGGGTATATCCCCCACCTTTCAATGGAAGGAGTGTCGAATAACTTTCTTAGCAGTGGTAGTGGTAGGAGGATGCAATAGCATAAGAGATATTGAAGGACACAGGAGACAGCCAGGCTGAGAGGGGAGAGGAAAGGCTTTCAGGCAGAGAGGAGTATGTATGCTCAGTGCAGAGACCTGACATTTAAAGGGCCTGAAAGAAAGTCAGTGTGGCTTAGGGTGGCAGGCTCGGATGACATATTGGGAGGAAGTGCAAGGGTCTATCTGCCTGAGCCATGTAGGTGATGTTACCTCATTTAGTTTGAATTTTTAATAGAAATCAGAATCAGGGGGTTTTGTGGCCTGATATCTATATATCTATATATAGATATATACATACACACACACATATATGTATATATACGTATATATATTTAATCTCTTTAGTTCAGTGACACTCAAAATATGAGCCTCACAGTGGAGAGATGCCCGAGGGCCACCTAAGGCGCTCAGGGATAACAAGCACCCTCAGGCGCTCGGGCGGGGCTAGATTAAAACCCTTTGCAACTCCAGCAGCAGGGAGACTGCCGAGAGAAAAAAAAAAACAATAACAACAGCATCAAAAAGAAAAAAACCCCGAGAGAGGCCCAACTCTAAGACTTTCTGTGTACGCCTGAGCCACCAGCGCCCACTGCAACAGGCACCTCCAAGCCCGACTGAAACAACAGTGCACCACTGCTCACTCACTCCCAGGAGAAGGAGCCACTATTGTACCCTCTCCCTCCCCACACACCGACGCTTACAGACGAACAATAAAGGAACCTCTGCTGGTCACAGAATAACGCAAAAAAACCCAAGGCAAGGAGAAGGACACTTACAGCTGAGACGCTAAGGAAACAGAAATAGTAGTATCAATACATATTGAACTGGTCCATTCTGGGATCAGTTCTGGATTTTTTTTTTTTCTTTTCTTTTTCTCTCTCTTTTTTTTTTTTCTTTATTAAATACTATCTTAGCCCTAAGGGATCTACAAGTTTTATAACATAATTTTTTAATGATATTTTTTATTCTTTTTTTTTTTTTTTTGCCTTTTTATATACTTCTATATCTAGCTAAGTTTTTGGTAGTACGGACAATATATCTCTCATACTTTCCTTTCATCCCTATCTTTTATACATTTCTATTCCTTTCTTTTTCTTTGCATATTTCCAACCACATTATGCTCTTCTGTTCCCCTTTCTTCCAGCCTTTTTAAGTTTATTTTATCTTAACATACTTATAAGCAACACTATCGGTCTGCTCAGACTCCTTGCTCTATTCTCCAGATGACGCACTGCCTTGGTATTTAATATTAGGCTTTTGTCTTTATCTTAGTTCTTAGTACAGTTGTCTAATTACATTCTGAGAATCTCCATTTTCTCTGGTGGTACTCTAGCTCTTTTCTATATTTGATCCTAGCTTACAAAATCTCCCTGGATTGATGTTTGTATGTGTAAGGTGTTATTTGTTTGTTTGTTTGCTTTTGCTTTTGTCTCTGATTTGTTCTCTTTCAGTTGTCAATTTCTGTTGGGTTTCTCTTTGAATATCTGATAGCACACTGGGGTTCTGTCAGGTCTTTCTAGAGCCTTATGTCCTAACGGATTCAGTAATTGTGTGTCTTATACATGTATGTGTTTCCTAGACTTAATATTCATTTAATCCAATACTTGGACATTAGTCTGAGGCTTGGACAGTCTTCTATAAACACCTCTATCGCCAGGACAAGCAACCCCAAAAGTTTGGACAACCATGAGGAAACAAAGAAACACCATGCAGGCAAAGGAGCAGGAAAAAAACCCACAAGACCAAATAAATGAGGAGGAAATAGGAAAAATGCCTGAAAAAGAATTCAGAGTAATGATAGTAAAAATGATACAAAATCTCGATAACAAAATAGAGAAAGTACAAGAAACAGTTCATAAGAACTCAGAAAAACAAACAGCAATGGATAACAAAATAACTGAAATTAAAAATACTCTAGATGCTATAACCAGCAGAATGACTGAGGCAGAAGAACGAATAAGTGAGTTGGAAGATAGAATGGGGGAAATAAATGCCACAGAGCAGGAAAAAGAAAAAAGAATGAAAAGATTAGAAGACAGTCTCAGAGACCTCAGTGATAACCTTAAACGTACCAACATTCGAATTATAGGCATCCCAGAAGAAGAAGAAAACAAGAAAGGGTCTGAGAAAATATTGGAAGAGGTTATAGTGGAAAACTTCCCCAACATGGGAAAGGAAATAATTAACCAAGTCCAAGAAGCACAGAGAGTCCCATACAGAATAAACCCAAGGAGAAATACACCAAGACACATATTAATCAAACTAACGACAATTAAACACAAAGAAAAAATATTAAAAGCAGCAAGAGAAAAGCAACAAACAACATATAAGGGAAAACCCATCAGGATAACAGCTGACCTTTCTACAGAAACTCTGCAGGCCAGAAGGGAATGGCAGGATATACTGAAAGTCCTGAAAGAGAGAAACCTACAGCCAAGAATACTCTACCCAGCAAGAATCTCATTCAGATTTGATGGAGAAATCAAAAGCTTTCCAGACAAGCAAAAGTTAAGAGAATTCAGCACCACCAAACCAGCCTTACAACAAGTGCTAAAGGAACTTCTCTAAGTAGGAAACACAAGAAAAGGAAAACACCTACAAATACAAACCCAAAACAATTCAGAAAATGGTAATCGGAACACACATGTCAATAATCACTTTAAATGTAAATGGATTAAATGCTCCAACCAAAAGACACAGACTGGCTGAATGGATACAAAAACAAGACCCTTCTATATGCTGCCTACAAGAAACCCACTTCAGACCAAGGGATACATATAGACTGAAAGTAAAGGGATGGAAAAAGATATTCCATGCAAATGGAAGTCCAAAGAAAGCTGGAGTAGCAATCCTCATATCAGACAAATTAGACTTGAAAGTAAAGACTATTACAAGAGACAAGGAGGGACACTACATAATGATCAAGGGATCCATTCAAGAAGAACATATCACAATGGTAAATATCTATGCCCCCAACATAGGCGCACCTCAATACATAAGGCAAATGCTAACAGCTATAAAAGGGGACATCGACAGTAACACAATAATAGTGGGAGACTTGAACACCCCACTTACATCAATGGACAGATCATCCAAACAGAAAATAAATAAAGACACACAGGCTTTAAATGACACATTAGACCATCTCGACTTCATTGATATTTATAGGACATTCCATCCAAAAACGACAGAATACACGTTCTTCTCAAGTGCACACGGAACATTTTCCAGGATAGATCACATCTTGGGTCACAAATCAAACCTCGGCAAATTCAAGAAAATTGAAATCCTATCAAGCATCTTCTCAGACCACAACGCCATGAGACTAGATATCAATTACAGGAAAAAAACTGCAAAAAATACAAACACATGGAGGCTAAACAATTCACTCTTAAACAACCAAGAAATCACTAAAGAAATCAAAGAGGAAATCAAAAAATATCTAGAAACAAATGACAACGAAAACACAACAACCCAAAACCTATGGGACGCAGCAAAAGCAGTTCTAAGAGGGAAGTTTATAGCAATACAGTCCTACCTTAAGAAACAAGAAAATGATCGAATAAACAACCTAACCTTACACCTAAAACAACTAGAGAAAGAAGAACAAAGAAACCCCAAAGTGAGCAGAAGGAAAGAAATCATAAAGATCAGAGCAGAAATAAATGAAAAAGAAAGGAAAGAAACCATAAGAAAAATAAATAAAACTAAAAGCTGGTTCTTTGAGAAGATTAACAAAATTGATAAACCATTAGCCAGACTCATCAAGAAAAAAAGGGAGAAGATGCAAATCAACAGAATTAGAAATGAAAAAGGAGAAGTAACAACGGACACCTCAGAAATACAAAAGATCATGAGAGACTACTACAAGCAACTATATGCCAATCAATTGGATAACCTGGAAGAAATGGATACATTCTTAGAAAAATACAATCTTCCAAGACTGAACCAGGAAGAAATAGAAATCATGAACAGACCAATCACAAGTATGGAAATTGAGGCAGTGATTAAAAATCTCCCAACACACAAAAGCCCAGGACCAGATGGGTTCACGGGCAAATTCTATCAAACATTTCGAGAAGAGTTAACACCTATCCTTCTCAAACTCTTCCAAAATATTGCAGAAGGCGGAGCACTCCCAAACTCATTCTACGAGGCCACCATCACCCTGATACCAAAACCAGGCAAAGATGTCACAAAAAAAGAAAACTACAGACCAATATCACTGATGAATATAGATGCAAAAATCCTCAACAAAATACTAGCTAACAGACTGCAACAGCACATTAAAAAAATCATACACCATGATCAAGTGGGGTTTATCCCTGGGATGCAAGGATTCTGCAATATATGCAAATCAATCAACGTGATAGATCATATCAACAACTTGAAGGATAAAAACCATATGATCATTTCAGTAGATGCAGAAAAAGCTTTTGACAAAGTTCAACATCCATTTATGATAAAAGCTCTCCAGAAAATGGGCATAGAAGGAAATTACCTCAACATAATAAAAGCCATATATGAAAAACCAAAAGCCAACATCGTTCTCAATGGGGAAAAACTGGAAGAATTCCCTCTAAGAACAGGAACAAGACAAGGGTGTCCACTCTCACCACTATTATTCAACATAGTTTTGGAAGTTTTAGCCACAGCAATCAGAGAAGACAAAGAAATAAAAGGAATCCAAATTGGAAAAGAAGAAATCAAATTGTCACTCTTTGCAGATGACATGATATTATATATAGAAAACCCTAAAGACTCTACCAGAAAACTGCTAGCACTCATTGATGAGTTTAGTAAAGTAGCAGGATACAAAATTAATGCACAGAAATCTCTTGCATTCCTATACACGAACAACGGAAGAGCAGAAAGAGAAATTAAGGAAACTTTCCCATTCACCATTGCAACAAAAAGAATAAAATACCTAGGAATAAACCTGCCTAAGGAGGCAAAAGATCTGTATGCAGAAAACTTTAAGACATTGATGAAAGAAATCAAAGACGACACAAACAGATGGAGAGATATATACCATGTTCCTGGATTGGAAGAATCAACATCGTGAAAATGTCTGTACTACCCAAAGCAATTTACAGATTCAGTGTAATCCCGATCAAATTACCAATGGCATTTTTCACAGAACTAGAGCAAGAAATCTTACAATTTGTATGGAAACGCAAAAGACCCCGAATAGCCAAAGCAATCTTGAGAAGGAAAAATGGAGTTGGTGGAATCAGGCTTCCTGACTTCAAACTATACTACAAGGCCATAGTGATCAAGACAGTATGGTACTGGCACAAAAATAGAAAGGACGATCAATGGAATAGAATAGAGAACTCAGAAGTAAGCCTAAACACATATGGGCACCTTATCTTTGACAAAGGAGGCACGAGTATACAATGGAAAAAAGACAGCCTCTTCAATAAGTGGTGCTGGGAAAACTGGACAGCAACATGTCAAAGAATGAAATTAGAACACTTCCTAACACCATACACAAAAATAAACTCCAAATGGATTAAAGACCTACATGTAAGGCCAGACACTATAAAACTCCTAGAGGAAAACATAGGCAGAACACTCTATGACATACAACAAAGCAACATCCTTTTTGACCCACCTCCTAGAATCATGGAAATAAAATCAAGAATAAACAAATGGGACCTCATGAAACTTAAAAGCTTTTGCACAGCCAAAGAAACCATAAACAAGACTAAAAGGCAACCCTCAGAATGGGAAAAAATAATTGCCTATGAAACAACGGACAAAGGATTAACCTCCAAAATATACAAGCAGCTCATGAAGCTTAATACCAAAAAAGCAAATAACCCAATCCACAAATGGGCGGAAGACCTAAACAGACATTTCTCCAAAGAAGACATACAGAAGGCCAACAAACACATGAAAAGATGCTCAACATCACTAATCATCAGAGAAATGCAAGTCAAAGCCACAATGAGGTATCACCTCACACCAATCAGAATGGCCATCATCACAAAGTCTGGAAACAACAAATGTTGGAGAGGGTGTGGAGAAAAGGGAACTCTCCTGCACTGTTGGTGGGACTGTAAGTTGGTACAGCCACTATGGAAAACAATTTGGAGGTTCCTTAAAAAACTACAAATAGAATTACCATATGATCCAGTCATCCCACTCCTGGGCATATACCCAAAGAAAACCATAATCCCAAAAGAAACTTGTACCATAATGTTTATTGCAGCACTATTCACAATAGCCAGGACATGGAAGCAACCTAAATGCCCATCAACAAATGAATGGATACAGAAGATGTGGCATATATATATATAATGGAATATTACTCAGCTATAAAAAGGGATGAGATGGAGCTATATGTATTGAGGTGGATAGAACTACAGTCTGTCATACATAGTGAAGTAAGTCAGAAAGAGAAGGACAAATATTGTATGCTAACTCACATATACGGAATCTAAAAATGGTACTGATGAACTCAGTGACAAGAACAAGGACGCAGATACAGAGAATGGACTGGAGAACTCGAGGTATGGGAGGGGGCGGGGGGTGAAGGGGAAACTGAGACGAAGCGAGAGAGTAGCACAGACATATATATACTACCAACTGTAAAATAGTCAGTGGGAAGTTGTTGTATAACAAAGGGAGTCCAACTCGAGGATGGAAGATGCCTTAGAGGACTGGGGCGGGGAGGGTGGGGGGGACTCGAGGCGGGGGGAGTCAAGGAAGGGAGGGAATACGGGGATATGTGTATAAAAACAGATTATTGAACCTGGTGTACCCCCCAAAAAATTAAAAAATATTAAAAAAAATAAAATAAAATGAAAAGTGGACACAGAGCTAATCCCGGTGACTACGACTGAGGGAGACCTTTATGAAAAAAATAAATAAATAAAAAAAAATATGAGCCTCAGATCAGTGCCAGACTGCTTGTTACCAGACCATGACAAGTTGTGTACAGAAATAGAGCATAAGCATTTAGAAACTTTCATAGCGTTTTTGACTGCTGCAACATCTAAGCACATTTTAATCTTTTTTAGTATTTTACAAGAATGTTGGTCCATGATGCATTGGGGAAAAAACATCTAGTCTTTTACCATAGATAGTTTGTAAATCACTCCTCTGACTACTGTGCAGAGCAGGAGGAAGGAGGGGGTTGGGAGAAGGGAGATTAGTTGGGAGACTATTGTGTTGGTGACAGTGACAGGGTTTAGAGTAGTAGTCAGAGGAGATGGGACAGATTTAATGAAGTATTGAAGGTAAAATAGGCAGAAACTGTGATGGGTTAGTGGTGGGGAAGAAAGAGAAGTGGGTTTCTTGGATGGCTCCCAGGTCTCTGGTTAGACAAATAGGTTTAATGGAAATGCCATGTAATGAGATGCAAGTGGTTGGAAAAAGGAAAGAGAATTCAGCTCTGAATTGCTTTGAATTTGACATCACAACTTTTCTATTGAAACTTCTAGTGGTCATTGAAAAGGAAATACATACTTAAGGCTAAGACACATTATCTTTTTATTTTAATTAAAGCCACCTACAATACAGAAACAAGTCAACATAATTCACTTTTTTAATCAAAGAGAATTCTTTGAGAGCAGAAGAGATATAGCATCCAAATAAATGAGTTGTAATTTTCTTAATGAACTAAGTCATCATGAATCACTGTGTGGAATCACCCCTGTGTGGTAGAGCCTGTGACATTTCCAACAATGCGACACTATTTGGTAAATATTAAAGACCGTCAGAGAAAGAGGATAAAGAATGACCTTTCAATCTATATGGAGCATGTTAATTACTAAAAAGGCGGCAATCGGTTGTAAAGAATTGTTCTGCTGTTGTCACCATTGAAGCATGCGCTCGCCTTTTGCTTATGAATTACCCTTAGAAGAAACATGGATGCATGACATTTACATTTGCAACGTCATTTAGCATAAGTATGCATTCTTATTAATGACTTTGGGTCCTACACACTCTTAAATATGGTCTATTTTTATGCTCAAATATATTTTCAAGGTTTCCCTTGGAAACCACCAAAGAGGCAATGTAATGTTGTAGGAAGAGAGCCAGGGTGGAAACATCGGTTCCCGTCTTGAATCGTGAACTGCCACTTACCACCAGTGTGATCTGACTGAATCTGATTTGACTCAGAATGTCCCCAAGTGAATTGATCACAAGTCTTTTAATTGCATATCACCTCTTGATATTCCACGGTTTTGTGGAGTCCACATTGGTGCAGTGGTTCACAGAACAGGAATTTGGAACATGGAGCCCGGGTCAGTGTCCCAGCCCCACCATCCACTAAACGTGGATAAGGAGCCTGCGGCCGTGGCTTACTTTCTTTGTTAAGTGGAAAGAAAACACTTTATCTAGGAGGACTGTTAACTGAGGATAATACATAACATGCGGAAAGGCTTGGAAGGCGGCTGGCGCAGAACTAGGCAAGTAGTCCAACTCAATACACAGCAGCTGCGTTTTAGTTTTTTGTATCCTCCGCGCCTGGCACATAACAAATGGTCATGGTCTGTCAAATTCCTTCTAGGAAGACAGATGGGAGTTAAGAACCCGGGATGAGAGTCGGTTGGCATAGCTGAGAGAAGAATCCAAATCTCCCAAGGCCTATTTCTCAGGCCCGTTCACTGTAGAGCATGGTTTCCCCACGTTGGAAGAAGAGGCACACGTGCAGTTTAAAGAGGAGAAAAGGAAAGGGGAGGGAGGAATTGAGTAATATTATTACAGAAGAAAAGGTGAGAAAGAAAGGAAGAGGGGTAAGGACAGGAGGGATGGATGAAAGAGAGAGAGAGAAGGGAGGAAGGGTTGGAGGAAAGGAAGGAGGAAGAAAGAAAGGAGGAGAGGGAGAAGAAGGAAGGAAGGAACGAAGGAAGGAAGGAAGGAAAGGCAGGGAGGGAGGGAAGGGTCCATTGCAGATAGGAATACAGTCTTCAAAAGAAGGCATAATTGAGCAGGTCAGAGTTTTTACTACAGAATTAGGTTGCTTCAATCCAACTCTAGATTTATGTATAGGGGGACCATGTAGGAGTTTACCCAAGCTCCACAATCCTCACCTTCCTTATCTTTAAAATGGAGGGAATAATATTTTCCTTTCAGGGTTGTTATGATGAGAAAATAAAACAACATACGTAAAACACTTAGCCAAGTGTTCCTTGGCCCATGATAACATTTAATCAATATAAGTCAGGGCAATTATCATAGCCAGGGTGTAACTCATGACACTTTCAGAACTGAAAATCTCAGGGTCAGCTCAGTACCAAGAAATAAGACTGAGTAAAGAGGGGAAATGTATGGGTGAATTAAATATCTGTGGAGTGGAAATCTATTTATAAATGTAGAAGCTCCTAGAATGAACACTTACATGCGAGGTATTATAAGGGGGAGGTGGATTCCTTGTATGCAGTAAAAAAGGGTAGTATTAGATGATTTTTCTAATAGCAAACTGTATAGAGATTGGGGGAAAAGATAAACACGATATATTAAACCAATTTTTAGACCAGGTACATGGGGTAGAAGATAGTGTAATTTAATAGACCTACTAGCAGTCTGAAATAAGTGTTTTTAAAAAATGAGCTTGGATTTCTCTGCAAGAAAAATTAGAGGGCATGACATACAGAGGAAGAGAGGCTCCCTTTGCTGATCAATGAATACAGTCAAAATTAATTTCCCAAGATCTGAAAATGTGACCAAAATGAACAAATCCCTGTGTTTGAACTCAGGAAATTTCAGAAATAGGTGTGATCAAGAACTCTGCTTGCCTTTCACATTTTCAGGAGTGTCTGGACATGCTGGAGAACGTGTAGAAAATTGTTCATAGGTGAGTTTCAGGAAAAAGAGGGGATCAAATTCAGAAAAGGGAGGATGGTATATGATATGAAAGAGAACAGTTGAAGGAACTAAAGGCTGAAGAGAGACACAAACAATATCCTGAAACTTTGTGTATCTACAGTAAGCAGCAAAATTAAAACCAAAGGTGGCAATATTGATGAAAAGGTGCTTATGGTTATTTTTGGCAATGGAATTATCCCGTGTTGAGAGGTAGCGAGCTCTGCATCACTTGAGGCATCAAAATGGCAATGGACAATGGTCTACCAGGGATGATGAAGAGAGAACAGTGTGTTAGGTTAAATCAACAGCCCCCATTTTTTATAGGATATTCACAGATACTAGAGAGAAAATAAAGAGAGGATAATTTGCTGGTCAAGTATGTTTGGGAAACGTTAAATTAAACTAAGTTAAACATGTCATAGAATCTCTAGCACTGACTCTCCAAGAGGGGATATTAGTATGCATCACTTCCAATAGAACAATAGAAACTTTTTGCTGGGGACAGGGTAAGAGATGTGTGATGAAATGGTCTCTAGGAAACACAGGTGTACCTAATCTCCAAATTACTTTCAACTTGAAGATTCCATGAATCCGTATAAGAAAACCACGTCAATGTTCCTAGCAGTGGTCAAATTTCACAGAGTGCATAGTTAGAAAAAACAAGAGTACAGGCATCATAGCAAAATTAGGGACCATTAACTTAGAGGAGATGAAAGAGAAGAAGGGGGGAAATAAAGGCACTGACCTTGTAAAGATGACTCTGAGTGACTGAGAAGCGAATAGAGCAGTGGGCATAAGAAATGGGGTATCAGACAACACAGGTAGAACACTGACATAAATCAGTGATATCTTTTTGAATCTGTCTCCTAAATCAAAAGAAACAAAAGCAAAAAAATAAACAAATGGGACCTAATTAAACTTAAAAGCTTTTGCACAGCAAAGGAAACCATCAACAAATCCAAAAGGCAACATACTGAATGGGAGAAAATATTTGCAAATGATATGACTGATAAGGGGTTAATACCCAAAATATATAAACAGCTCATACAACTCAACATCAAACAAACAACCCAATGAAAACATGGGCAGAAGACGTGAAGCGACATTTTTTTCCAACAAAGATATGTAGATGGCAACAGGCACACCAAAAAAAAAAAAAAATCAACATCACTAATCATCAGAGAAATGCAATCAAAATCACAATGAGATATCACCTCACATCTGTCATACTGGCTGTCACCAAAAAAGTCTACAAATAATGAATGTTGGTAAGGATATGGAGAAAAGGGAACCCTACTACACTGTTGACAGGAATGTAAATTGGTGCAGCCACTATGGAAAACTGTATGGAGGTTCCTCAAAAACTAAAAATAGAACTACCCATATGACCCAGCAATTCCACTGCTGGGCATATATATCTGAAGAGAACAAAAAGGCTAATTCAAAAAGATAACATGCACCCCAATGTTCACAGCAGGATTATTTACAACAGTAAAGATATGGAATTAACCTAAGTGTCCATCAACAGACGAATGCATAAACAAGATGTGAGATATATATATATGTGTGGGTGTGTATATGTGTGTGTGTATATATATATATATATAGTGGAATATTACTCAGCCATAAAAAGAATGAAATCCTGCTGTTTGCAACAACATGGATGGACCCAGAAGGTATCATGCTTAGTGAAATAAGTCAAAGACAAATACTCTATGTTATCACTTATGTGTGGAATCTAAAAAATAAAACAGATGAATGTATATAACCAAATGTAAACAGACAGACTCACAGAGAACAAACTTGTGGTTGCCAGTGGGGAGAGGGAAAGGGGGAGGGGCAAGATAGGGGTGTGGGATTAAGAGATACAACCATGTATAAAATAAATAAGCAATAAAGACACACTGTATGGCACAGGGAAATATAGCCATTATTTTGTAATATCTTTAAATGGAGTATAATCTATAAAAGGATTGAATCACTATGTTGTACACCTGAAACTAATATCAATTACACTTCAATAAAAATACATTTAGAAAAAAAAAATTTAAATTTAAAAAATGAGTTTATTTAAAAAAAAAAGAAAAAACCCAGCTGGACAATGGGAGAATTAAACAACAAAATGAGAGCCAGAAAGAATGGGAAGGACATGAAGTAGGGGTGGATGTGGGTGTGTCTTTTATTTTTAAGTATGAGATGTTCCTGGCCTGAGGCCAGACCAATGTGGACATAGTCAACTTCCTTCCCGATGGGAAGAGCTCCTCAGGAAATCCATCCAGAAGGCTTCACAGGAAATGTGGATTCAGACAGGGCTGGCTCTTCATGACAGACCCTGTCCCTGAGCACCCCAACCTGATGGAGTTACTGCCCTCTTCGCTCACGGGGCATGGCTGCTTGGTGAATGACATCCGTACACATCTCCTTGGACTAATAAGACTCGTGAAGAGCACGTTTAGGCTCCAATTCTCCATTCCCCAAGCCTTGGGGAAAGTCATAATGCTTTCCTAATGTCAAGCACCACTTCCTAATTCCCTCCTGCCTGGTCATAAACTGTCCTCCATAGAATTTGCCTTTTCATTACATCTCCAAAGTGCATCCAATATCCTGCAGAATCTAAGCCCTAGAAGCGCTTTCCCAGTCAAGTCTTAATCAGATCTTTCCTTCTTCCCTTGCTAAGCTTTGACCTCTCAAGGCAGAATTCCAGCTAGCCTCCCATGAACAGACAGTTCTATTTCCCCCCACTATTTTACGAGCCACTAATCTGAATCTGAAGGAGGAAAAGGGAGAGATGCAGCTCTTTTAAATGAGACATACCTATCCCTTCCTGTTACAGACTCGCCACCCCCACCCCGATGCCTGCTCTGGGACCTCTCAACAGCCCTCATCCAGAAGAACCTCATATTTGTCACCAAATCTATAGCTTAAGAAGTCACATTATAGCCCTTCAGTACATCTGGAAAGATTAGAGACAATAAAAAAAAAAAAAAAGCCTTTGGCTCAAGCAATTTAAAGCTCAAAGCTCTAATCTGGAATTGGTATATTTATCCTGATCTTTAATTATTAATGTCGCTTTATTGATCTGATACCTAAAACGCAAACAACAAAAACTGTTCAAACTAATTATTGTGGGCTTTTACCTTTTGGGGCTTCTCTACAAGTCTTCGAATCTAAACCTTTTCTTGCATTAATCGATAGGGTTTAATTCGTTAACAAGTTCTAACGCTTTGTTTCCACTGCTTGGCAATTCTCCCCTCCCCATCTTTAAAAAGGAAATATACTAAATCTCATCTCCGGCAAAAGTTGCATGGCCTATATAAATGTATTTTCCTTGGAACTTTAAAACAACTTTTAACCAGCCCACTT
The DNA here is from genome assembly GCF_030028045.1 of Hippopotamus amphibius kiboko. Lineage (NCBI taxonomy): Eukaryota > Metazoa > Chordata > Mammalia > Artiodactyla > Hippopotamidae > Hippopotamus > Hippopotamus amphibius. Next base: position 8,199,375 of record NC_080201.1, on the reverse strand, counting down.
TCTAGTACTCCATGCCCAGTGGCTGCCCAGTACTCTAAAAAACCTTTGCACGCTTCTTTATCTTACCACAAAGACATTATATTATTAATGAATCTTATATGCAGGACGGGGTTGTCATGGAGACATGAGGTCACCCTGACACCTGCTCATGCTTTTCCATTGGGTCAGTCAACAATGTCAGTTTGGTAGAGATGTACTCCAGATCATATTTATGGATGGGGGATCTGGTGGGTTAAAACAGGGTGCTACGTGTGAGGGTCATTTCCTGTTGGAGCCATCAGCCTGATTTCTGATCATGAGTACAAACCCAGACCCCATCCCTGGCGGCTAGCTCCTTGCCATCTTGTGCTACTGGCTGTACAGGTAAGAGAAGATGAAAGCATGCCAAGTTAGTCAGCATCTCTAGAAAAATAACTCTAACTCGTTTGAATAAATTGTAGGAAGTAGAAATGGTAATTAAGAATTGATTTACTTAGGTCAGTGTTGGACACATAGTGGGCACTCCATAAATATTTGCAAAATAAATGAACTAGTGCCAATTGTCAGATTCTCTGCCATCAAGGAACTTGCAGCCTAATAGGGATTCAAACAAAGACACCACTGACCCATCCTCCCTGTCACTTATGTGACCCCCTAAGGATAATCTATGACATTCTCTGGCTTCCATACATTCCTCCAAACCCTTTCGAATATAATCATGCATTCTGTTTGTATCACCTCTTGGGGTAATGAAGACCATATGTTAAAATTCTTAGTGGAAAGTAGGAGGACTACATTTATTTTGTTGGTTAAACTATCTGCATGCCCTCGGGAAATCATTACATTTAATATACTCAAGGTGCTACAAGAAGGTTCACACCAGTAGGGTAGAGACAGTTCTTTCTTTGCCTTGAGGAATTTACAGTGGAAACAGAAAAACACATCAAGCTGATATGAACCAAATGAAAAATATGATGTATTTTAAATTTTACATGACCCTATTCTTTGGACATAGTGCACACTAAATCCATGATTGTTAAATGCACACATTTCTAACAACATTATTCAGACTATCCGAAATCACACTTGAGTGACTTTCAAAACACATTCTAAATTTCTGGTCTATTGTATTGCCTTCCTTTCAAGACAATTCAGTTTGGGTTTGAAGAGTGAGTGCTGTTGTCATAAAGCACCAGATGCTAAGAGAGGATTGAAAGATTCAGCTACATTCCTTAAATCTATACACCAAATGGACATCAGGAGGATTGGCAGACTTTTTCAGAGGGCTGGCATGGTGGGTTAAAGGCAAAACTTGACAATATTATATGTATATTTAAAGTTGTGCTTACACATAAATCTTAGAAATCTTCAAAATATTAAAATCTTCTAAAATGACACAATAAAACACGATTGAAACTGATTACAAGTCAGTTTAAATTATAAAAATTAATAATTTAAAGTTTACACATTTATTTGAGAGAGATAATATTCTCCAAATATTGTTTTCTAATTATTTTGCTATGATAAATACATTGTGATGCTTCAGAAGATGTATTTTTCCTTTGTCTTGCCTGGCAAACTAAACAGAATTTTATGTAGTTATGAAGAGAATGGCTGAAGTCTTTCCTTTGAGATATATGACAACCATAAAAAAATCCCAGGAGAAGAGATGATGTCATATATAAGACTAATTAACACACCTACAGGATAATGTATGTTATATGGTCTTTAAATTTTTATTAAGGTCACTGTGAAGTATGGCTTAAACTAATGATGGGGAAGACTTGGGACTCAAACACCACCTGTGGGAGTGAGGAGTAACAGTGGAGTCTTTGCATGAAAATAATGAGATCTCCTTTAACTCTTTGTTACAAAAGTTCATCATCCCTGAAAGAGAGCCCTCCAACGGACTGAGACTTTAAAGAATCATAGCAGCTTCTCGGGTGGACGAGTAGAGGGATGGCATCCATTTAGAAGGAAGATCATGGCAAAGGCATAGATGAGTCTAGGGAATTACCAGCATTTCAAAATAGAAGGTAGAAACTGGTGGGAGACAAGACAGTAGGGAGATAGCAGGATAAAAGCTAGGGAGATTTTGTTTTGATTCTGATGATGGAGAGTGTGGCAGAGAAAGTGGCAGTCACTTCTCATCCTATCCACTCACACTCATTTCTGCACTTGCCTGAAGGGGTAGCCCTGTGACCAGTTCTGGCCCGTGGTCTATGGGCATAAATGATGGCTGTCACTCCCAAGCTAAAATTAACAACAGGTAGACTTGAATCCCCTCTCTCCCTCTCCTCCCCTGCCTCCTAAAAACCCAAGGAACTTTCAGTTGAGAAGGCATAGCCACAAACACTGGAGGAAAGTCATCCTGGAGGGTTGCCTAGACCCACAGGGCTCATTTACATGAGCAATAAGTAAACTTCCATTGGGTTAAGGCACCAGGACTTCGGTAGACTCTAACCTACTCTCTCCTGTCCAAAAAAAAAAGAACTTTTGAGCATTGTAAAATGGGATTGACATAGTTAGATAGGCTTATTAGGAAGAATTTGTGGCTGACTCAAAACTGAATTACACTGGGGAACTATGAATCTAACACTTACTGGCTTTTGTGGTGGTCCAGTCCCTTACATGGATGGATGTTCTCCTTTGGTCTTCATGACCCTTTGAGATTGATGTCACCATACTTATTCCCACAATTTGTACAAAGTCAAGAGATCATGGTGGCCCAGGATTCAAACTCAGTCTGACTTGCGAACCAAACTCTTCGCATTTCAATATAACCCGAGTCCTTGATTTCCTGTTGTAGTCAACTGTCACTAATGTCCCATTTTGCCATTCTCTCTCGGTTGTAACTTTTGAGCTTTTCTATTGAAAAGGGTTTAGCAATCCATCTCTCTTCTATTTCCCCCCACTTCCGTTACTAACATCATCCTTTGGGGACATCACTCCATGAAATACCATCAAGTTGGGCTGGCATTCCCACCTGCCCGGGCAACAGGATTGGTTGGTCCCTTGTGCCCAAGATCATCATGCGTCAGGAGGTCAGGGGCTGTAGGAAGGATTCTGTGGGTTTGAGAATGCTGTGTGATAACGAGCGAGCATGAACAGCCTCCTGAAAGCTTAGAAAGCCCTCATCTTCCATGTCAGTGAGTACAGAGAACACTGCGGGGGAGGAGGAGGTTGGAAACAGCACCAGGTAGGGAAGTGGTGCCAAGAAGATACTTAAGAGCTCATATTAGGCTTCTTGCCCAAATGGCCGATGGATCTGAAATTGTGCACATAAAGCAAGAACCTGGCACAGGATTCGAGGTGATGAGTGTGCGTGATGCCTTGGTGGGTGCAGGGGAGGGAGGCTGATGGGAAGAGCTTCAAGTCATAGATCTAGACAATGTCTGGGTAAGTCTCACGGAGCCAGAGTCTGTCCCAGCCTAGCACTGCAGCAGCTTTGTTGCAGAGAGTAAATAAATGGACTGCCAAAATTGTATTAAGAGAGAAGGAGAGAGACCTATACGCAGGAAAAGCACTTAGAAGCAGCTAACAGTTGGCTAGACAAATGCTCTGGGGCTTAGGGGGGTTGATGAGTTGTACACAGCCCTGATAAGGACTCAACGAGTGGAAGGCTCACCGTGGTCTAGCCCCCACCTTGCATCACGTCGGGGAGGCAGATCAGGATGTCAAAGACGGGGAGCACAGGGGAGAGAAATATCTTCAGTGGGTACGAGTCGCTGTGCAAGATTCTTTACCTTGACATTCAAAAAGTGCTTTCATAACAGACTTACCAAGGAATAGTATTAGGCCAACTAGGGTCATGGGTTGGGATGACTGAGAGAGGTACTAGCTTCAGGGGCAAAATTTAAGGAGGCACCTTGTATTTGCATAACTCAGATTCTCTTGCCTTACCCTAATGCTGGTCCTGTCAGGTCCTGTCAGATCCTGTCTTTATTTAAAATTTTTTTCATCATGGATTTCTGCATTAATTTTTAATTTTATTAAATACCGCATTAAAATACTATTTATATTGATCACGGAGGTTTTTTTTATGCCCCCTCAAATTTTGCACCTGCAGAAAATGCTTCACTTGCCTCACCTTAATCCTGGCCCTGAGGCCCAATCAGGAAGAGCCAAACAAGCTCATATAACATTTGTACTTTGCCCAAGACAACATGTCTAGTCAAGACAAGAGGAGATTTCAAACGCAAATTTCAAAATCTGAAGCTCTGAAGCCCCGCTCTCTCTTATTGTCTCTACAAAATAAGCTTATCTATTACCACCTGGGCAGGTGGGCGCATCAGTCAACATGATGGTATTCCAAGCAGGGATGTCCCTAAAGGACAAGGTTAGTAATGGAACTGGGGGACATAGAAGCTAGATATAACCAAGAGCTAATGTTAAAAGAAGAAAGAAGACCTTATACGCTGCACAGATATTTGAGGAGCCTACCGAGATGGGAATTTCTGAATACCAGGTTGTTACTGACATCTTTAGAGAAGCCATCTTTCTATGAATCAAGGAAGTAGGGAAGAAAAATATTTTATTTAGGACTGTACATGGTACATTTGAATGGAGACTATAGACATCATTGGTCTTCTTTGGAGTTCAAAAGGTGTACTGGCCTTAGAAACACTTGATAAATATTTGTTGAATAATTAAATTATTATTTATTTATTATTCACAAAATAAAGTATTTACTGTTATTATTTATGGGTTATAAATAATAATAAAAACTATGCAGCCTTATTATTTAGTCTCACAAAAGAATGAGGGAGATGTGAATGAATGAACTTGAATAAATCTCCAGGATACATTAGACAAACAAAAAGAAGAAAAGGATGCCAAGAATAACCCAACTTATTTTTAGCTTGAATGGTATATGTGTATACATTTAGACAGAATTGCACTCCTGAGCTGATCTGAAGAAGGTTATCCAGGGAGCAGTACGGAATAGACGATTATGCCTGATGGAAATATACATTTTTAACTGGGATCATAGCCAACAAGTGACACTTCCCAACTGCATGAAGGGAATGGAGTATAACCCTTCTAGTCACAGAAAAATGCAGATCATGGTGGAGAACCTAGAGAGAGATCTAACTTCTCCATTTAGCTAGTCTAGTATGGTGCTGGCCACACAGCAGACGCTCAGCATCTATTTACTGGCTGAACAAAATAAGCTAATCTCAGGTAAAACAAGTGGTGGAGCACCATATGTGTTACATTGGAAAGAAGCATTGCCTTTGAGAAAGCATAGGATGGGACCTCTTTGTGATGTGAAGTTTGGGCCTTTGCACATGCAAAGAATCTAAGTTTCCATAAATCATAAAAAAAGGTCACCATTGTAGGTCACTGGGGAGCAGATTCTGAGATGGAGATTTATAAGCAGAACCTTTATCAGAGAAAGCTCTCAGGATCAACACATGCATGGGAGTGAAGGAGGCAGGACTGGGCAGAGGGAGAAGTTGGGCTGGGATGCAGCTGTAACGGAGGTTTCAGCCAACCTCTCAGGGACTGGGATTGTTCTTAAGACTCGTCCTGAATTGGGGCAAGTGTGTTAGCCCCTTGTACACTGCATCTACAAGTCATTGGATATGACTTGTCTTTACGAAAAAGTCATGACTTTGGACGAGGCAACTCTCATCAGCCCAGGCATATCTCAAAGAGGCAATGCTCCCAGCAGCTGGAGGAATGAGTGCCTGTGTGCCTCAGTCCTGAAGGTGGGTCTGATGGTACCCCACTGTTACGATAGCTAGCTTTCAGATTAATGCATGAATTTAATGCCTGTGAACTAAGTCTTATATTGCTATCACAAAGTGCCAACCCGAATAATATTAACAACAATAGTAAAATTCATTAAGCCATCAACATTTACTGTGTCTCTACTAAATGCTAGGCAATGTTCTAGGTTCTGCGGCTATAGCAGTTTAAAAAAAATAGATGAAAACGTCTGCCCTGTTTAAGCTTATATTTTTTAAGGAGGATACAGACAAGATAGATATAGCTAGCAAGCCAGCTAGATGAATAATGGATGGTTGAATGGCTAGAAAGTAAGATGGATGCATGCATAGATGCATGGATGGATGGATGGATGGATGGATGGATGGATGGATGGATGGATGGGTGGATAGGTAGATAGATAGATAGATGATAGACAGATAGATAGATAGGTAGATAGATAGATAGATAGATGAATTAGTCTGAGATTGTGAAAAGTAGAGAAAAAAAAGGCAGAGGAAAGAATAGGGTAATTCTGGGGCAGAGATGAAATTCAGTGTTTATAAGTGAACAAGGAAGAACTCACTCAAAAACAGTAGTTTCTGATCAAAGCCCTGGAGGAAGTGATTGAGCCATGTGTATACCTGGTGGAAGATGTTCCAGCTAGGAGAAAAATGGTGATAGCTAGCATGTATTAAAAGCTCACCCTGTGACAGAAACCCTGCTAGACATTTTACAAACTGTATATAGTTTAATCCTCCAACAGGTAATATTAGTTCCCTTTGAGAAAACTAAGACCTATACAAATTAAGGGATTTTTTTCCTCCAAGGTCACTCAGCAAGCAAGTACAGGAGGCCGGATTCAAAGCTAGTTTGAAACTCTAAATCCTCCTTCAGAGGAAGGAGAGCCCAGGGGACACTGCACTAAACTTGATCAGAGAGACGTGTCCCAGCGCCAGCTGCCTGAAGCCGGTTGTGACTGGGCACACCTAGACACTCCGCCCAGTAGTGGAGGAGCGGAAATGGTGACCCGGTCAGCCTGATTTCAAAGCCCGAGTGCTTTACCCGTCGCTACCCTGCCTCCCAAAGTGCCCTGATTGGGGGGAGGGGGTGCCCCAGTCTGGCTAAGATGTTAATGTCCAGACAGGCAGGCTGGTCAGAGCAAGCCCTTCACAGAGCGCTGCCTTAACCAGGTTTCCTGCATCCACTTCACAAAACAACCAACAAACCAATGAAAACAAGAAACATGAAAGACCCCAGGGTTTGGTAAGGAGAAGCAGCAGAAAGAGCGGGACTGGTGTAGATGGCGGGCCGCCCTTGTTCTGAGGGAGGCCTGCCGCTGGCTCCGTGCCCTCGGGCCCCATTGTATCTCCTCAACCCCCTGACAGAATTATTGGCCTCTTTGGCACCTGTCCCCCTCAGCATCCTCCCCAGCCCCCAGGCCACCCTACCCACAGGATGCAGCCTTGGTGAAGAGGGACAGATGGGTCTGACTGTGGACAATGTGGAACTCACCCAGTGCCTCACGTTCGGCTTTTCCCACACAAATCAAGCTGATTCTGCACCAGAAGACACTTGGGCTTTTTTTAGTAGACCCTGAACTGCGGGAGAATGAAAAAGGTGCTAAGAGAACTGTTACTGTTTGACCCAAGTTAAGTCTGATGTCTCACGAGAGTCTTCCTGGTAGATATGTTATCTCCAGTTTATGCAAGAGCAGCTAAGGCCCACGGAAGGCAAGGACAGGCTGTGTCCCTCCCATGGTTTGCTAAGCTGTGTGCAAGGCTCTACAAGGCATACCCAGGTCAACAAACAGTAACTGAGCACTGAATTAAGTCTTGGAGTTATCAGGACTTAGATTAAGATCAGAGAGGCCCTGTCAAGGAATTCATGATTTAAAAAGGAGTTCTCAGTCCTGGCTGAATTTTACTTTCACCTATGACACCCTCCATCACCTCCAAAAAAAAAAAAAAAAAATCCAGGACCAACTCTGGGAGGTACTGATCCAGAGACATGCTAGTTTCTAGGAAAACACTGGAACCTGTCCTCACCGATACTCTCTTTGAGTTGAGAGTTGAAAAGCGCCCTGTCTCAACTCTCTCTCCTTTTCTCCTCCAATGGCAAAGTCTTGTTTGGGTCAATTTCATTCCCATGAAGTTTGCTCTTCCATCTCCACTAGCGGCCTGGGGTTGTTTCCGTGTAACAGTTGATATAAGGGTTGATATTTTGGAACTTTCTGCCCTCAGACTTGAGCAAAGGTCACAACTGAAACTTACAAAAGACACAAGCTACCAAGATATTGCTATTTCTACACATTTAAAGCCTTCTTTTTATTGATTTCTCAGATTCCTTCTTCACTATTTCTTCCCTACTCCCTTCCTTAGCCAGGAGGCCTAATACTAATACAAGTGGGGATTTTGGGGGTGGTGAGAGGAGGCGTAAAGCAGGGGGAAGTGCAGTCAGGGGTGAATCAAATTAGTGGGAGATGCAAACCTCCCCAGGTGGGGGCTTCTGGCTCCTGACTTAGTAAATTGCCTCTGATGCCTCCCTGATAGCTCGTGGCTTCCTCTGTACTTGAAAGCGTCCAAATCGCCTCATCGTTAATCTCCATTTTGCTTTTGTGACTTTGAATTGTTTAATCCTTTTTTAAAGTCTCTTATCTGACTCAGCAATCTTTAAAATATTTGGAAGAAGGTGTTTTCTTTCCTACTGGAGAGTAGCCATCAAGTATAACCACAGGGCGATGTGTTAATTAGGCATCTAATCTACTATTTCCCAAGTGGGCCCTGATAATAGTTTTGCAGAAAAATTAAGTTTGAGACATCTCTTCCAGAAGACTTTGGTTGGCTTCTTCCTTGGCCCTTTCTCTCTGGAAATGTCTTCTCTCGAGTCTTCTATCTCAACGTCCGTAACACAACTGAGGCAGACCCTACCCAACTAAAATTAAAAAATAAGACTGTGTGCTAAAAAGAGGGGGGGGCAGAAGACGAACACAGATTATTTGATATTTTTCTCTTCTTATTTTTTCAATTATATCTCCTCTCCCAAAAGTCGAAATGTCTTCGTGGTCTTGGATCCCACCCTACCGTCACCGCAGATGTGCCTGTGTTCAAATCCCATCCGTTTCCTGACTGCGCCAGATGTTTCCTGGCCAGAACTGTGACACTCACCCGCTGTCTCTTGGTGCGTCCTTTGGCCAGGACGCGAGCTGTTTCCAGTCACCATTTTCTCACAGGGAATGAGCGCCTTCCAACGTGGCCTTCCTCAACCCTCTTTTCCTTTCTCACCATGGCTGCCAAGCAGGGTTCTAAGCAGCCTGCACCCACTGCAGCGCAGGGATCTGTCCCACCGGGGCCCCCGGAGCCCAGCCGGGTCAGCCGCATCCATGAAACAGTCTCACCGGCTGCCCCCACCCTCTCACTCCTCCTTCTCAAAGTATGGATTATGCTTTGGCTGCTCTGCCTTGGATACTGACTCTTTTTTTCTTTCTCAGATTTTATGGATGTGGAACATCCGTAAAGCATTCGGTAGGCTATCTCCCATCCACCTTGAGACAGACCACTCACGGGGCTCGGATGATGTCACAGACGACACTTCCCCTGCACGAGACAGTAACATACCCTACTTGGCAGTCTATTTAAAACACGTGATCAAGCCACCAGCAGTGGTTGCTTATCCAGACGAGGGGGGAGAAGACAGAGCAGCGAAATAAGTGACACTGGTAGACTCCATCCTTTGGTCATGAATGTCCCCAGATTGCAACACAAAGAGCTAACCCTCAGGAGGGTCGGTAATCACGTGCACAAAATTTATTTGATGGTGTCAAATGGAGACTAGTCCTCCTATTAATGTTATCAGAAAAGATTCTCTTTTTCTACCATGTGTAAGTGTGTATATTCACATGGCTCATATGCAAACACCCACGGTCCGTGGTATGAAGCATAACGTGCTTTAGAATCAAACAAAATGCTCAAAAGTTCAACGTGGCAAGCATTTCCTAATAACAGGTTGTAAAAAAAGAATAACAAATATTAGTCAACCAGAAGAACTATAAATGTTATCAAGCAAAGTAAACATTCCATTTGTAATTGTTATTGGAGATGGACTAACATGAAACAGTCAAAATGGCAGACTCTTAAAGCAAAACTCAAGGGGCTGAAGAAAAAATGCTGAACTATGTACAAGTGTAACTCTGATACGATGGTGGCTATTTTGCCAAGAAAAGGAAATATCAATTCAAGAATTTTTGTGAAGAATTATTGCCTACTCACTATGTTTTTTTTAGACCACTTCCTGAATTAGAATGTGGTGAGAGAGAAAGAAACCACTTGATTTTTCTTGGGTCTCCATGTTACTGCCATCTTTTAAGCCCCCTCTCAATGCCACCAACTTCCATGGAGATTTCCTTGCTGCCCAGAGTTCGTGATCTGCCATTCTTTCCATCAATCCCAGTTGAACTTCTTGCCAGGATATACAGCTTGGGACAGCCTAGTCCGAGTCACCATTGTTATTCAACTGGGTGACAGAGGTCTCCACTGGTCATCCTGTGTCCTTTCCTGCCCCACCCCAATCTGTTCTCCCTACTTCATGCAGCTGGTATAATCCTTTTAAAATATAAATGTGTTCATATTACTTCCCTTACTGTAAACTCTTCATCTGTTTTAATAAATGGGATACAGTCCAGACATCTTCCAAAGCTTCCTAGATCCTCTGTGACGTGTTCGCCTCTGTCCTCCCTTTGTCCTTTTTGCTCCAGGACCACAGAACACCTTTCAGTCCCACAAATAGGCCAAGCTCTTTCCTGCCTTAGCATCTCTTACTATTGTTATTCCAAAGCCATGGAAAGCTCTTCCCCAGCTCCCTGACATTTTAAACAATTTCTCCAGGTGATTTTTTTTTTTTTTTAATGAGCGCTCATGCTTCAGAACAGAGGGCAGCAAGCTTTTTCTGTAAAGAGGCAAATAGTAAATATTTTTTGGTTTTGTGGGCCAGTCAGTGTCTGTCAGTAATGCTCAACCCAGCCCACTGTAGCTTGAGAGCAGCCGTAGACAATACATCAGTGAGGAGGCATGACTATGGATCAGTAAAACTTTATTTACAAAAACAGATTAGACAGAAAAAGAAAGAAAGAAAGGAAAGAAAGAAAGAAAGAAAGAAAGAAAGAAAGAAAGAAAGAAAGAAAGAAAGAAAGAAAGAAAGAAAGAAAGAAAAAAAGAAAGAAAGGAAGCAAGAAAGGAAGGAAGGAAGGAAGGAAGGAGGAAGGAAGGAAGGAAGGAAGGAAGGAAGGAAGGAAGAAAGAAAGAAAGAAAGAAAGAAAGAAAGAAAGAAAGAAAGAAAGAAAGAAAGAAAGAAAGGAAAAGAGAAAGAAAAAAAAGAAACCAGATTTTGCCTTCTGGCCATATTTTGCCAGCCCACTGGTATACAGAAGTTCTTAAGCAGGGATGTGCTTCAGAATCCCTTCAGGACAATTTTTCACAAAACAGACATCTGAATTTCTAAAGGTATACATATTATATGCAGATATATAATTTTATGTATGTATATATACATTTTATATGTATCAAAATAAGGACAAATTTAAAATATTTCCTTCCATTCCCCAGTAGATTGGGCTACCTTGAAGGAATTAATGAGCTTCCTGTTCCTAGAATATTCAAACAGAAAATGAGTAGGGCTCTATCAGCAATGATGTCTAAGAATTCCTGTCGAAGCTCAATGAACAAAAGGATGCCACTGTCTCCAGGATACTTTACGGCTCAATGGTGTGATAGGAAGAGCTTAAACTCTGGCATGGAATACACTGACTTCCATCCCATGTTTACCACTTAGTAGGTGTTTAATCCTGAACATTTTTCTCAAGTTCCCTGAGACTTGGTTTGCTCAGTAAACTGAGGAGACTAATACTTGACTGGCAGGGTGCCAGTTTGGACACACGCTGCATGCTACATGCGTGACGTCATTAGCACAAACCCTGACCCTATAGTAAGTTCTCAATAAATTGTATGCATTTTTAGTATTAGTGTTAAGATTTGTATTTAGTTTGCCCTACTTCTCACTACTTTGACCCTATATCAGAAATCCCAGGTTGAGGCCTAAGGTGTCTAAATCATGTCCCATCTAAGCTGGGCTCAGTTGCCCCATCCAGCCTTCCCGTAGCCTCTGACAAGCTGGTCCTTTGTCGACTATCATAATCACTTGTGAGTCTCCATCCTCTTCGCCTCATCCTTGTGGCCTCACGGGGTTGTTCAAAGGGCCCCTGTCTACTCAGCTCATGGGGGGTTTGCATGGGGCATTGGAGCTGTCCTCGAAGAAGGTTCTAGGCAGACCCTCTCTGCTTCCATGACTGTCCCAGAAACTTCCTCAGGCCATAAACAGATATTTGACCAGATACGCGTGGCTAAAAGTTCACATTTTATGCCCTTTGTGTGCTACCATCGTGGGCCCCACCTTCTTGAAATTCCACCCCTATTGGGACCGTGTGAACCTCTGGGCTAAGAGACCACCTCTTCT